>NC_139525.1:11799807-12249807 GCF_947247035.1 Vipera ursinii
GTAACCGAATTCCATATTTTGAAGAATTATCTATGGAGATTCTCCATCATCCAGGTTAAGGCTGTCCCAAAGGTGCTTTTTCAAGAGACAACTGGACTTCCTTTGTTTTGAAGATGTTTCACTTGTCATCCAAAAAGCTTCTTCCGTTCTGACTGAATGGAAGGATTTATAGGAGAACAAACCCATCAGGAGAAGATTCAGCAGTCCATCTGCATTTAAAAGACAAAGGCCACCCTTCTGAAGACAGCAAAGTCCACATTTTGGACAGAGAGGACTGCTGGTTTCAAAGAGGGGTCAAAGAGGCCACATCTGTGTCAAAATTGAACAGTCCTCTCAGCAGAAGGAGTATGGGATACGGCATCATCTGTCTCTTGTCTACAAAACAGTCCTTTCAACAGTTGCAAGAAGGCTCCACACCCATTTGCACTATTCAGGTGAGCCTAAGGACACAGATACGCCTCCAAGTTTCCTTAAGGACTCTTAAAACAATGCAAATGACCAGCTATCCACAAGGAATATAAATCCTTCCGTTCCCCACCATCCAGTCAGAGCTGAAGAAGCTTGTTGGATGAGAAGCGAAATGCCTTCAAGAAAAACAAAGTCCAGTTGCCTCCTGAAAAAAAAACACCACCTTTGGGACACATTTTGAGGAATAACTTCTGACGGGTTCACCAAACCATAGTTGTAATGATAAAAGTCTCTTTCTAAGTCAAATTTGATTTCTAGTGATTTCGCGAATGTATTCATGCTAGATTTTTGGCAACAGATGTGTCTAAAAAAATTCCCCTCCCCCCCCGAGATATTTTTTTTGAACTCATTTAAACCTGTAGCGCTAGGATTTTCTGAAACTCCCGTTTTTTCCCCTGCAATTTTTATTTTTTTAAACAGCAACATACCCGTCAGAATCAATCAGGTGCTGCCATCTTGTGCAGCAAAAATGTATTGCTGTTATAGAATACAAACATTTAAGAGAAAAAGAGACTTAAGTCAAAGAGAAATTCGGTATGTCAGTGTGTCATTAAACGAGATGAAAAACCATGTTTTTCACAATACCGTTATATTTTCAGACCTCTTCTGCAGTAATCTTACTAGGACTGTAAAACATTGGAAAACCTATTTCAGCTGTACTTCTTTTCAATGGTTCTAGCGTGAAGTTAACACCACCCAATGTCTCCATTTCAATTCAGAGTTAAATAAAGCTTCATGATAAAAATAGCGGATTGTATTTCTTCCATGGACAATCGTGTAATCTCAGAGAGTAATACTTCTTCTCTTTTGTGGCCTGGATCAGTGTTTCTCAAATCTCAGCAACTTGACAGTGTGTGGACTTCAACTCCCAGAAGCTGATGGCTTTTGCAAAGTTCTGGGAGTTGTCGCCAAGAGTGAGAAACACTGGCTTAGAGCAATCTCAGTTGCTCACGCAGCTGGCTTTTTAGCCAGTTTACCGAACTCCTTTCTAGGATGGTTGTTCTTACTATTATTGGTTTGGTTATTTAGGATTAAATGCACATCCAGAGGTGGGGTGGGCGTGTTTGCTAGGCGGGGTTTAGGGGAGTTAAAAACCCAAACATCTGGAGAACCTTATGTGGAGGAAGCCAGATGCAGATGCTTGAGACTTGACACTTTTTCTTCACGCTTCTCTCTCTTGTTTTTTCTTTTTTCTTTTTCCAGGCTGTGAATCTGGCTGGTGCTGGATTGTTTGGGGAAATAAGCACAGTGACTACACCGGCTTCCGTGCCAGCAGCGGTGGCCGTGTTGAACTTGCTGGAAGAAGATCAGTTGGAAGGTCTTCCCCTCTCCACGTGCCTTGCTCTTCTCTGGGAGGAACCTTGCTGCCACGGGGCAGAGATCATCGGCTACCACATAGAGTACGGGGAGAAACAGGTCTTAACAGTCAACAGAGTCACAAGCCATGTTCTGGAGAACCTGCAACCTGACACTTTCTACAGGTGACTGGCGATTCTTCGATCGCAGCAGAGAGGGTTGGACGGGGCCAGCTCGTGTCTCTTCAGCTTTTTAGTCATTAAATTTGTATGCTGCCCATTTCACTGTCAAGCGACTCTGGGTGGCGTACAATTGTATCTACAGGTCATCCTTGACTTAACAACGGTGTGTTTAGTCACCGTCCAGAGTTAGAACGGCACTGGAAAAAGTTGACTTACGACCGGTTTTTTCACACTTATCACCGCTGCAGCCTCTCCATAGTCACATGATCAAAACCACCGCAGCATCTCCATGGTCACATGAGCAAAATCCAGGTGCTTGGCAGCTGGTTCGTTTTTATGACGGTTGCAATGTCCTTACGTTGCTCCTCCCTTTTTTGTGACCTTCCGACATGCAAAGTCAGCAGGGAGGCCAGATTCCCTTCACCAGCGTGATTGCTCCGGCAATTCACTTAAATCCCTTTGCAAAATAAAGGTCCTAAAACGGGCCAAAATTCACTTAGCAACAGAAATGTTGAGCGCAGTCGTCATAATCCGAGGGCTCCTTTTAAATCAGCAAAGATTCATTTGTGCATTCCACGCCTGTAAGTCTTCCTCTCATACAAGTGACTCTGGGTGGGTGGTCTTCTCCTAATGCCAGCTTTTTCTCTTTTTTTCACTCGCTGATAGAATTCGAATTCAGGCCTTCAACAGTCTGGGAACCGGTCCTTTCAGCCCATCCATTAAAGCGAAAACGAAGCCTTTACCTCCAGGTCCTCCCCACCTGGAATGTGCGGTCTTCAGTTACCAGAGCCTTAAGCTGAAGTGGGGTGAAGGTCCTAGCAGAGCTTTAATTGCCAACCCCACCCAGTTCAATTTACAGATGGAAGACCGGCTGGGCAGGTGAGATAAAACGGGAATATAGGTTACAGAGCAGGAAGGTTTCTTTGAAGTGGCAGCTCAAGATTTAGAGAAACAATAACGACCCAACTCTCTCGTGCATGGAGAGCACATGAAAAGACACATTTGCTCACTTAACTTCAGTGTCTTCAGGGAGGTTACTTATATTGCTGTAATACTCGCAAAAAAATTTCTTTTTGAAGTTCCCATCATCTAATTGAATGCCTTGGGCTACGCTCCTATTCCCTTAGATGCGCCATAGATATTGAATAGCGTAATCAGGGATATAAAAGAATTACAAAGTTGGAAGAGATCCCCTGTTCAATCAGGAGATCCTATACCAGATATCTCCAACCTTTTGGGCACCAGGGACCGGTTACGTGGAGAAAGGTTTTTCCGCAGATCGGAGGGGGCGTGGTTTTGTGTGCTGCCTGCATCCCAAGGATGGGGCTTTGCTTGTTTGTGCGGACCGGTTGCTGGCATGCCGTGGCCCAGTACTGGCCCACGGACCGGAGGTTGGGGACAAACAGCTGTCCAGTTTCTTCTTACATTCAGTTGATAGGAAGAGAAAGCCAGCACATCAAAACTCAAAGATCTGATTAAGTGCACTTATTTGAGATTTATTTCTCTGCCACTTGCCATTAACAAACAAACAAACGCTCCACAGCTGCCATGACAAACTGATGAAAGTAAATATTTATGGGGAAATAGTCTCCATGGATGATGCACACCTAATAAATCTTGCTGGAGCGTGATCTTTTAGAGATTTTTGTCGTCAGAATGTGGCTCAGTCTTTGCCATTTGCTGATAGGCAAAAGTCCGTGTGTGGTTTGCAAAGCTGGTGACAGCTGCCCTGGTCAAATTTAAGCTAGCAGTGATGCGTCACGCACTGTCAGACAACAGTGGCTGTTTTTAGCCCATGCTGTGAACATGAATAGGACTCGAACAACTTTTGGGTTTAATTGACCGAATCGGGAATGCTTAAGTAACTTAAGCAAATAATTGTTTTACTCTTTGGAATTTAAAGGTGGTTATTTTTGATACACCAGACCTTTTAAAAGAAATTCACCTGCATGATTGGTGGGTGGTCCCAAAGGTGCTTTTTCAAAGAGCAGCTGGGCTTTTTTTTTTTGATTGGTGGGGCGGGGTGTGTGTGTCAGAGTACTTTCAGATCTTTTCTCTTCCCACTTCAGGTTCATCACTGTGTACAATGGGCCTTGCCACACCTATAAAGTGCAGCGGCTGAGTGAGTCTACAGCATACTATTTTAAAATCCAGGCATGCAACGATGCAGGCGAAGGGGACTTTTCTGAAGTTTACGCATTTGCCACAACCAAATCACCACCGCCTGCCGTGAAAGGTGAGGGACGTTTAGCATATATTAATGGTGTTCATAAAATGGAACCAGATTTGACCCCTTAAAAGGAGGGCTTCAGTGCATAAAAAGGTAAAGGTTCCCCCGCACATGCGTGCTAGTCGTTTCCGACTCTAGGGGCCGGTGCTCATCTCCGTTTCAAAGCCGAAGAGCCAGCGCTTGTCCGAGGACGTCTCCATGGTCATGTGGCCGGCATGACTAGACGCCAAAGGTGCACAAAATGCTGTTATCTTCCCACCGTAGGGGTCCCTATTTTTCTACTTGCATTTTTACGTGCTTTCGAACTGCTAGGTTGGCAGAAGCTGGGACGAGTAACAGGCACTCATTCTGTTACGCAGCACTCGGGATTCGACCCGCCAAACTGCCAACCTGATCGACAAGCTCAGCCTCCTAACCCACTGAGCCACCACGTCCCTTATTTCAATGCATAAGTGTTCGCTTATGCTTTGATAAATGATACTTAAAAATATAGGTTTTTTTTTTGCCAGCCCAATATAGTTTTGAAAGAAATGAGACTTTATTTAGTTAGAGATCACTTTGCTTTAGAAAAATTTAGATGGTCCTCAGATAAAGTGCACAAATTGCAGAATGTATATCAGTCTTCCCGAACCTTGATTATCCAAAATCACTTCTTAGAAAATCCTTAATTTAGCTGTTCCTGTTGTGGCTGGGTAATGCATTTGTGTTGTCATTTCCCAAAAGGAAAATCACTTTTGCCCAATTTAGGGTAATATACCCGGATTTGCAAAGCACTGCAGTACCCAGTAACTCAACTCTTGAAAGGCTTCAGTGTTCTTCATAATCTCTCTCCCGAAGAGAGTTAGGTCCTTGACTTAACAGCCCCTTGTTTTGTGATCATTTGAAGTTACGACACTGGGAAAAGTGATTTAGGACCGTTTTTTCACATTTATGACCATTGCAGCATCCCCTTGGTCATGTGATCAAAATTCGGATGCTCGGCAGGTATTTATGATGGTCGGAGTGTTCTGGGGTTCACGCGATCCCCTTTTGCGACCTTCTGACAAAGTCAATGGGGGAGCCAGATTGACTTAGCAACTGGGTTACTAACTTAACAAATGAAGGGATTCCGTGGTAAGAGAGGTCATAAAATGGAGCAAAACGCTCTTAATTTCTTGCCTGGCGACAGAAAATTTGGGCTGAGTTTTGCTCTTTAAGTCGAGGACTACCTGTGTAACCCAGTGGGATAGTATCACATGGGATAATATTAAGTCCTGTCTCTTTTCCTACAACCAAGCATGTCATAGTAAAGATTCTTTTTGGAATAGATTTGACTCCCAAGAATTTTGTTTTCCTAAGACGTGGTTTGGGGTGGGTCCTGACAGATGAATCCCAAAGCCTTAATTTCAGCAGCTCCTTCTTAAAAATTATTCCCACCAGATGTGCATTTGAAATAGAATCAACCCTTGTAAAATTAATTTGCCAAGAGGCTCAGCTGGAGGGAAGACGAGTTGGAGGAATAAGATTTTTATACGGTGACCTTAAACCCAAGTTGCACTTTGAAATGTCGCTTAAGTTTATTCAGGGGAGAGTGACAGACACCGCTTGTCATTAGCTAAGAGGAGGACAATCTGTAGCACAAATGTTGAAGTTCCAACTTGTAGGTCTTCTGTTGCAGCACCTAAAGTCCATCAGCTGGGAGACAATGTCTGTGAAGTCACCTGGGAGCCTTTACAGCCAATGAAGGGCGATGCCATTGTTTACATATTGCAGCTTGCCACTGGGAGGGAAGCGGATCAGGTAATCCCAGAATAACTTTTTTTTTAAACAGATATTATGGGGAAACACCCACCCACCCCCACCCCCCACCAAATACAATAACTCTGAATGCATTGTTACATATAAAGCAGGGGCATTTAACCTTGGCAACTCTTTTAAGACCTTGGCCAGCTGGGGAATCCTGGGAGTTGATGTCTTCAAATTGCCAAGATTGGACACCCTTGTTATAAAAGAGTCCTCATTGTCACATGAATTGTCAAGCTCCAGGAAAATCGGGAAATCCAAATGAGCATAAGGATTTGCTGCGATTTACTTAAGCTCTCTACAAGAACCTGAACTAGGATTCAGTCAAGGGAAGTTGGCAGTAGACAAGTCAATGGAGTTCAAGGTGGGCTGGATTTAGATGGGACTTGTGATTAATGACACATTTGACCCCTCGGGCTCAGCCTGGTCATCTCCTACCTGAATCCCTCTTCCCAATTAGACCCATCAGGTGGCCTCTCAGCATAACAGTGTAATCAGAGTAACAGAGTTGGGAGGGACCTTGGAGGTCTTGTAGTCCAACCCTCTCAAGCAGGAGACCCTATTCCATTTCAGACAAATGGCTGTCCAGTCCGACAGAATCACAGCTTATGGGGTACTGGGTAAGCTGTTACTCAAGTCTGTGCACCTGAACGTTACCCAGATTGCCAAACATTGTACTAGATGTGACCGTTCCTTGGTGGTAGATCATCTTTTCAACCAGAAGGCTCAGAGATTTCCTGGTAGGACCAGAAGGCCTTCTGTCTGAACCTCAAGGCGAGAGTCGCTGCCAATAGATGTGAGCGATGCGGAGTTCATAGGCCAGTGTATAGGCCTTACAGGTCAGGATAAGGCAATATTTAGGGTCTCCAGCAGGATAGCCTGGAGTACCAAGATATCCAGATCCAGATCTTTCAAGGACCAGGTTCTAGGCCCCATCTGATGCTTTTAAAAGGGATCTGCCACAGAGCAAAAGGCCAATTCCAAGCATGGCTTTTATTTCCAAGTGTGCGCAGTGCAGTGTGTGTTGGAAGGGGTGACCACCTGTCCTCCCCAAAGCAAAGATAAGCTTAGATGGGAGCGCCTAGGAGGCGTTGAGGTGGTGCAGTCTTATCAATCCGTTTTCATTCAATGGGTGTTCCCAAACTGTCCATACCCATTCTGGGAACGTGACCAGACCCATCTCAGAATTTCCGGTAGCCCCCAAAGATTGAAGATTTCTGTCTTTGTGGAACCCATTTGCCTTGTTCTCAGCTCTAATGTCTGTCTTCTCCTGCCTCAGATCTACAAGGGACCAGAGACGTCCTACCGCGTCCCCAACGTGCAAACAAACTGTGAATACCGATTCAGGGTGTGCGCTGGGCGCCAGTATCAGGACTCCACTGGATGGCAAGAACTCTTTGGCCCGTATAGCCCAAACACCACTTTCTCATCTCAAAAGCAAGAGCTGCTTTCGCCGTCTTCGGACCCGGCTCCCGAACTCCTGAAAAGCAAGCGGAAGGCGCTGAGCGACGAGCAGTTTGCGTTTCTCCTCCTCGTCATCTTTGCAACGGTTGCCATTTTGTTTGCTGTCATCATCCAGTACTTTGTGATCAAGTAAGTCGGTGGCCACGAGAAGCGACGTCATCACTCAGCTTTATAATTTTTCATACGGAAGTTTTACACTTTGGGGTATTTTAGGTAAATTCCAATTAAAATGCTAGCTGGGAATGATGGAAGAAAAGAGACGCACATTTCCATTTTTTTTGCTGCTGAGGAACAGGTTGGACGGACAGGATGCCGCCTCCTCCTCTCCTCCCCATCACCCACTTCCCTCCAGGGGCCGAAGAAACCTGGGGGGGGGGGCAGGGGAGAGAGAGGAGGAAGGGCAGACTGACACGAAGAACATCCCTTATTACAGCACAGTGGTGCGTCTACTAATCAGGGTTAGCTGTTGAAAACAGCAGGAAGAAACAAAAAATACTGCCTTAATTCTCAAAGAGCGTTGACTTAATTTTCACAGTAAGTCCTGAATTCTCAAGTCCAGCGAGAAAGGAAGGCAGGAGAGAAGCTGGCTGCTTTAGCATTGGGGACCGAGAGATGTAGGAGCAATGATGCTTATGCTTAAAAAAGAGAGAGTCCTGTATCCTACCCATATATTGTCCACAATGACTTTTAACGATAGCGCAATGTTAATTTTTTCCAGTTCTTTTAACTTGAGGGGGGAGGGCACCCTGTCCCTTCTTAGGGCAGTAGCGGGTGTCGTCAGCCTTTTTGAGTTTTTTTTTAATCCAGAAGTGTTCGTTTCTGATTGAGATGCTTTCTCTTGTTGGTACAAACAAAAACGAAACAACAACAAAAAAAACACGGATGTCCCAACTCAACGTCTCCCTCTCTGCGCCTGAGAGATTTAAGAAACACCCTGTGCTTCTGACTTTAAAAAAAACAAACACCCAACCAAAACCGCTGCAGCGTTGGGTTTTTTCTTCTTTTCTTTTCCAAGGGGGGTGGGGAAAGCACAGCATTTTTTTTTTGTCTTTAATGAGAACAAAAAAAAAGTGCATTTATGATAAATGTTTCACTATTTGGCTCAAACTGAGCAAAAAAAAATGTTTTTTGTACTATTCTTAACGTGGAATTAAAAAGTCGACTCTCTGGGGGGATCTTTTTTTTTTCCAGTTTTAATTTTGTTTCTCGGGGCGCCCTTGGAATGTCACCCGCCTGATCTAGTCACGTGTGAAAATTAATTCTTCCCCTTCCCCCTTCCTCTTTCTCTCCCACCTCCTTACCCCTCTACCCCGCACCCCCCCCCCCAAAAAAAAAAAAGTTAGGTCCAAGTTTTAACGTTAATTGTCACCTCATCCATAGCAGTTCTGTGTTCCACTGTTTTGGGTCTTGTGATTCCAAAGTCTTTTTCAGTTTGTGATGGAAATTTCAGTAACATCTCTTGGCTGTTTTTTTTTTCTTCTTTTCCCTTTCGTTTGTTTGAGGGGGTGGGCAGGGGTGGGAGGGCGAATATCATGCACTACAGAGGAGCTGTTCTGTGTAAGGCCTCTGCAGCAAATACCTGTAAAATAAAAGTAATCAAACATTATCTGCTACTTTGAAAGCTGGAAACCATCTGTTTTGTTCTTCGGGAGAAGAAACTAGAAAACAAAAACAAAAAAAAAACCAACACAACAACACAACAACTAGGCATTTTGTTGAGTTTTCCATATTGGTAAGGGACCGAAAAGCTCCACCTTACGAAACATCCGAACGCTTGTACTTGTATATGGGACAGTGGACGTAACTTGTAAACTCATGTTTAGCTTGAAACATGTCTGTTTCCAAAAACAACACAACTGGCTGTTCATTCATCATGATAGCTTATGGTTTGTGGCATTGTGTTTGCATTTCACACCTGGGGGAAAACAACACACACAGAGACAGACAGACAGACAGACATACACACACACGTAAATGATATCATATCACTATCTTTAAAGTAGATTTATGGTGCAATCTGAAATTTATCTTTTCCCCCCTCCCCATAAAATGTATTCTCTTTTATGTGATCTATTTATTTTGATTTAAAAAAAAATTCTGGAAAATGTATGTTTGAATGTATTGTTCTACTTGTAGCAGAACTTTTTAAGTTAATCATTTGTTGTAATGGAAGCCTCTGCTCAGTGTTGAAAAGAGTTTTATACAAATGTTCGTGTCTTTAGTTTGCAGGAATGTTTACAACCTGTTCTCTCTCATTTCGTTTCATACTTCACTTTTTTATAAAATAAAATAGTCTTTGGCAGATTTATGTTGTGAAAGTGACAAAAACAGAAACAAAATAGGTTGGGGAGGGAGAAATCTCACCGAATTGGCAAGAGCGTGAGAAATACATTTTTTAAAAAATTAGATTTTCTGAATAAAATACTAACCAAAATTACAACTTCCTAGAAAGTTAAATCTTTAATTTGTATTTGTAATTGCCACAAAATGTTTTATTATATTTCCAGGAAGTTTACTGGAAAGCATAATGTAGAATTTTATATTTACAGCTATACATTCCAGATTGATGTACCTAGTGGCATTAATGTATTAGGTCTCCTTCTCTCTTGTATTGTAATTTTTGCCGTATTTCATACTTATGTTAAACCTGCCAGGCATCGTATTACTAAATTGTAACTATCAAATAGATAATATATTTAATATGGCCAATAAAAATAAAAATTGTTCACATTTGGGATTGTGGAGTTGCTGTGTCTCATCTCTCACATACACATACATACAGTGTACAACCAGGCTCTCCAAATTTGGCAACTTTAAAAGTTGTGGACTTCAACTCCCAGAATTTTAGAAGCTGAAGTCCACAAGTCTTAAAAGTTGCCACGTTCGGAGACCCTTGGTGTACAGGAATTGGCCCGAACCATAGAACAAACATTTTAAAAATACTGCTTTATTTCTTTTTTTAACACCGTCTACAAAGAACATCCTGAGTTTTTCAACTTCGCCTGGGTCAGGGGTAGGCAACCTCGGCTCTTTTATGACTCGTGGACTTCAACTCCCAGAATTGCGTCAGAAGAGCTCTAAAGAAAAACCATACAGCACTTTTAAGAATTAATAGTAACATCAAATCAGACCTTGACAAAAAAAATCAGCCATGACTAAGAATTTAACGTTCTTTTAGGAGGGATGTTCTAACACACGTCTGGCTAAAACATGTCAGTTATTCTGAATTACACAACAATGTATTCTTGACTCCCAAGGCATTTGTTTTAAAACAAAATATAAGGACCCACCTGTCTAGAATCTCATTAAACAAACAACAAAGTTCAGGGCTGTTCTAACAAAGAGGATAAATCATCTTTAGCTGACATGATTCAATCTGATCAGAGCGCAATAGATCTAAACAAATACATGAGATTATCAGAGATTGAATTTATTTGCTGCCCTTGTTTCGAAGCAACTTTTTCTGAATGCCACTGACAATATTAAGCAGAAAATAGGAAAGTGGTTTTTACTTTTAATCTTAGAAAATGAAAATAGAGAAATGAAAATCTGGATTGGCCTTTTTATATTCTTGAAAAATACAAATCGTGCCTCAAATTTTCCTTCATGGATATAAAGGATTTACAGCAAGAATCCAAGGTAGCTGTAACACGGAATGCCATTACAAAAATGTAGAAACAGAAAAAGGCCAAATCTTACATATTTACGGCATTAGAACCTTCAGAGTGGTTCTAGAATAAAATGTAGAGTAAATTTTAGAGTGAAATTTAAGGAACCAAACTGGCAAATCAAATGCATAAAGTTATATGCTGATGATGCTGTATGGACAGTTCGCTTGTCCAAAGGACTGCGATACACAACACTGAAGCAGAAAAACATTTCAAACAAACATGACTGAACATCACCGTTAAGCTGATTAAGTAACATCATGAGATAGGGCTCGCAACTTGGGTGTCCTCCTTGACTCACAGCTCAGTCTGGAAGACCACGTAGGAGCTGTGGCCAGGGGGGCTTTTGCCTAGGTTCGCCTGGTGCGCCAGTTGCGGCCCTATCTGGACCGGGATGCCCTGCGTACAGTCACCCATGCGCTTGTGACCTCTCGGATAGACTACTGCAATGCTCTCTACATGGGGCTGCCCTTGAGGACCACTCGGAGGCTTCAACTGGCGCAGAATGCGGCCACGCGAGTTGTGATGGGGGTCTCCCGATAGTCCCGTGTAACGTCTCTTCTCCGCGAGCTGCATTGGCTTCCAGTTGCCCTCCGGGTGAGATTCAAGGTGCTGGTGATGACCTATAAAGCCCTAAATGGCATGGGTCCGGATTACTTACGGGAGCACCTGCTGCCGGCGTCAATGTCCCTTCATCCTGTGCACTCCCACAGGGAGGGCCTCCTCAGGGTGCCGTCAGTCAGGGACTGCCAGCTGGCGGCCCCCAGGGGGAGAGCATTTTCTGTGGGCGCGCCAGCCCTTTGGAATCAATTACCGGTTGAGCTCCGGATGACTCCCAACCTTCGCTCTTCCCGCCATGATCTGAAGACCTGGTTGTTTGAACAGGCCGGCCTGGACTAAGGGTTTGGGTTTATTTTTAACTATTTATTGTTAGGGCTAAATTAATGTAATTTTACTTTTAACTTTTGTACGTTGTATTTTATTGCCCTGTACACCGCCCTGAGTCCTTTGGGAGAAGGGCGGTACAGAAATTCAATAAATAATAATAATAATAATAATTAAACTGATCTGTGTTACAACTGATCAATTTACTTAATTAGGAACGAAGGCTTACTCAAAAATAATTATCAACAGAGCTGGGGGGAAATAATACAGTGGCTGAGATTTTAAGATGGAAGGATGGCCAAGGATGAGAATCAAATATATTTTTTCTTTTCTTCAAGGATAAAGATAAGAGTTAATTTCCATGTTTTACCCCTTTGGTCATCTGGAATAGGAATCTTAACAAGAGAAGCAGTCTTGAGATTTGGGGATGAGGATAGGAGAAGATCCCACTTCAAGGGTCCTTTGGAGAGAGACACCCTGA
The DNA here is from genome assembly GCF_947247035.1 of Vipera ursinii. Lineage (NCBI taxonomy): Eukaryota > Metazoa > Chordata > Lepidosauria > Squamata > Viperidae > Vipera > Vipera ursinii. Next base: position 11,812,264 of record NC_139525.1, read on the forward strand.
AGTTGTGGTTCCAAGTAGCTTCTTTTAGCCATCCGTTCGATTTGAAGTTGTTGCTCTACGCTAGAATAGTGGATAGAATTAGCGCCATTGATTTGTTTTTTGCCCTGTTTATAAAATGGTTTGGGGACTTTCACATGTCAGGTAAAGTTCTGCTCCACACCAGAGAACACAAATGGAGCAGAAACAGAAAGAGGAAACACTTGGTATCAACCTTGGCACTTTCCACCTGTCTCAACCGATCAGAGTACTAAGGCAGCCATCAAAGGAAGCCGTCTAGACCGTTTTCTTACCTCCAGCTTGCAAAAGTGGCTCCTTTGGTCAATTTGCAGATCTTCAAAAGGGAAGGTGGATTTTGTATCAGAAGTTGCCAAACCTGGTCCCCAGTAGATTGGCAGCGTGGCTCTTTAAAGGAAGAAAAGCTGTTAGAACAGATTCAAGCAGCACACTGCTTTGCTGGCTGGGAGGCTGGAAGTTGGGCACTAAAAAAACAAACAAACCCTGGTTAAGTGCCAACTCAGTTGGAGAAAACAGTCCTCTCCCCACTGCACCAAATAACTCATCCTCCTGCTTTTCGTTTTCAACCATCCATCTATCCCGCCATTTAAACCACTGGTCCTGCCTCTTCTGCTCCTCCATAGCTTACCCGTCTATCAGAGCAAAGAGCACCCAACATTACCTGGGAAAGGTAAGCGGGAGAATGGAGATTCGGCAAATTTGGTTCAAAAGCTGCCCCATTAAAACTAGACCAGCAAGAGCATTTCGCTGGAGATGTGTCTTCCCTTCCTTCCAAGGCGTCACCGATGTGGCACGAATTTAAACTTTTAGTCAAAAGGCCGTGCAATCAGATTGGATAGTCATAGGGCCATTTCCAACTCATTTGATCGTTTTCCAAGCCTGTCTCAATCAACAATACCCATAACGCATCAAAAGATGCAGGCTTGTAAAACCAAGCCAACTAGCCCTCTCACCAGCTATCTTTGTCATCCTTCTTGGTGGCTGAAGAACCAAATTCTGAAAGGAACATGGCTTCAGTGCCATACTACATGGAATCTAAGGACTCCCTGTAGATCAGGGGTCTCCAAACATAGCAACGTTGGCTGAGGAATTCTGGGAATTGAAGGCCACAAGCCATAAAGACTTAAGGTTGCCAAATTTGGAGACCCCCTGCTGTGTAGATCATCAGAAGCGCCTGTAAAGGTTACTACAGGGTTATCATTCTCCACACAACAGGAAGGAGAAATAAATGGATCATTAAACCTATTTGATCTATCTGTGTGTCAATCAAATTCAGTCAAAACAACAGATTGGTAAAGTAAGGATCATTTCAGTTCAGAGTGTCATTACACATAAAATTCAGTCAATGTTAGGCACTTTTACGGACAAAGAACAAAAAGATATCCCATTTCTGCAATACTGTAACAAAAGGATGCCTAGGAATATAGACTATAGAATAAAGAATAGAATAGAATAGAATAGAGAATAGAGAATAGAGAATAGAATAGAATAGAATAGAATAGAATAGAATAGAATAGAATAGAATAGAATAGAATAGAATAGAATAGGAAAGGAAAGGAAAGGGAATAGAATAGAGAACAGAATAGAATAGAATAAAAAAGAACAGAACAGAACTGAATAGAATAGGAAAGGGAATAGAATAGAATAGAATAGAATGGAATGGAATGGAATGGAATGGAATGGAATAGAATAGAATAGAATAGAATAGAATAGAATAGAATAGAATGAGTTGGAAGGGACCTTGGAGGTCTTCTTGTCCAATCCCCATGCAAATTTAGTTTGGAATTCAAGCCCACCTACTTTGTTTTAGCTAAGCTGCTTTGAGGAGCAAGCCAACAAGAAAGCAAGCCAGCAGTTGATCAGAAAAGTAGAATTTGCTATGCATACTTCGATTCCAGTAAACAACTGACATTGCTTTTGCTACTTGGCTTATGCAAAGTATTTGTACATTTTTAGTTTATTACGGAACATAGAATCACAGGGTTGGAAGGGATCTCAGAGGTCTTCCAATCCAACCCCTGCTCAAGGCAGGAGATCTTATACCATCCTGGTCAAATGGTTATCCAGTCTATTTTTGAAAACCTCCGGTAATGGAACGCCCACAGCTCCGGGAGGCAAGCTGTTCCACTGATTAATCAGAACATTTCTTCTAGGTTTTCTCTCTCTTTTAACAAGCTTCCACCCATTCCTTCTTGTCCTTCCCTCTGTTGCTTTGGAGAACAAGTCAATCCCCTCTTCTCTGTGACAGCCCTTCCATATTATTAATTAAAATCATTCCTAGTCCGTCTCTTCAATAGGCTAGACCAGGGGTAGGCAGCCTTGTCTCTTTTATGACTCGTGGACTTCAATTCCCAGAATTCCTCAGCCAGCCATGCTGAGGGAAAAGCTAAGTTTCCAACTAAGCCATGCTGGCTCAGGAATTCTGGGAGTTGAAGTCCACGAGTCATAAAAGAGCCAAGGTTGCCTACCCCTGGGCTAGACATACTTAGCGCCCTTAAAAGAAATCACACTGTTTCCTCCTGGGAAATATGGGAGAATCTTTTCACTACCTCTAAGCCAGGGGTCCTCAACCTTGGCAACTTTAGGACTTGTGGACTTCAACTCCCAGAATTCCTCAGCCAGCATGGCTTAGCTTGGAAACTTAGCTTTTCCCTCAGCATGGCTGGCTGAGGAATTCTGGGAGTTGAAGTCCACAAGTCTTAAAGTTGCCAAGGTTGAGGACCCCTGCTCTAAACCACACTGCCAGTCTGAGCTAGGAACAATAAGTGCAGTGAATTTTTTTTAAAAAAATGCATCTGATTTTTGTTTTGTTTTTATCCTTTATTGTAAAACCAACTGGGTAAGCCAGGTGGCTGGCGAGGGCTAGTCTCAAAAAAAATGAGCAAAAGTCAAATTGGCATCAATTCTCTGAACCGCTGGTGTCGCCCTTCTCCTCCTTGGCTTCCATTAAACTGCTCTCGTCAATGTTCTCCAGCGAGGAGGCATGTTGGAGGGAGAGTTCGGACAGGGACATGGTGGGAAGAAGGCTCTGCTCGGGATGCAACCAGGGTTTTTTGCCTGCGTTGTGTTGCTGCTTCCAGGAGGGATACTTCAGACAAGCTTTGTACATCTTCTTCATAAGCTGAAGCGTGGGAAGGGAAGAAGGGAAGAGGACAAGATAATAAAGAAAAGAAGGGAACTACAAGCAAAAAGCTCGCAAGTCCATTCTCTCTCTCAACACACAATGTTCTTGGCAGACAAAATGTAGACAAAAACCACAATTCTACTACACTCCACCTGCTATTTAAAAGTTAAGGCTTATGCACTATGGACATAAAGGGACGCGGTGGCTCAGTGGGTTAGGACGCTGAGCTTGTCGATCAGAAGGTCAGCAGTTTGGCGGGTCGAATCCCGAGTGCCGCGTAACAGAGTGAGCGCGTTACTCGTCCCAGCTTCTGCCAACCTAGCAGTTCGAAAGCACATAAAAATGCAAGTAGAAAAATAGGGACCACTAAGGTGGGAAGGTAACAGCGTTCCGTGCGCCTTTGGCGTCTAGTCATGCCGGCCACATAACCACGGAGACGTCCTCGGACCAGCGCTGGCTCTTCGGCTTTGAAACGGAGATGAGCACCGGCCCCTAGAGTCGGAAACGACTAGCACGCACGTGCGGGGGAACCTTTACCTTTACTATGGACTAAAAGACCTCCAAGGTCCCTTCCAACTCTGTTATTTTGTTATTTTTGTTACCACCCTCTCCTCTTCCTCCTTCTCCTCTTTCTTCTCCCAGATTTCCCATCACCTTTTATCATGCTTTTTTTAAAAAAAATTGGAAACAGGGAGAAATTATTTCAATTTTTTTTCTCAATTCTGTTGTTGTTGTCGTCTTTCGTTTCTGCTGCTGCTGTTGTTGTTCCATTTTCATAAGAATCTAAATTTAAACGAAGTTCTTCATCCCACACGTAAATGACAAAATGTGCCTGCCCACGTGCAGCGATGTGTTAACATGAGATATAAGCAAAACGTCAGGCTCAAAAGAAGCCTTCTTAAAGGAGAGTGTTTTATATTAACATACTAACAAACCATGAATATAAATGAAATCCAACCAGGAACCTTTTGGAATTTCAGTTGGTAGTAAGTGTACTGAGAAGGGAAAGATCGGATAAAATAAAAGCAGATGTCAGTGTGGGGGGGAGCATCATTGGAGGTTTTTAAGAAGAGACTGGACAGCCATTTATCTGAAATGGTATAGGGTCTCCTGCTTGAGCAGAGGGTTGGACTAGATGACCTCCAAGGTCCCTTCCAGTTCTGTTATTCTGCTATTCCTTTGCCAGCTGCTAATAGGATCTATTTGGGGAATCTAAAGGCTCAAATGCCAGTTGAGCGATGTGTCTCCAACCCATAGTTTTAGGCAGTTTGCACAAGCCAGGAACGAACACAAGTGCAAGACCCTCCCTCCGTGCTCCTCTTTATTGCTGCTTATGTCCTTTGTAAAACTTCTAATAAAACTTACACATAAAAAGAAAAGTTGGATGGAAAGGCTTGTGCGAGTCCCCCCCCCCCAAGCCAGCCACAGCAGTGAGAATACTTCCTGTTGATGCTTTACAAATCTGCCTCCATTTCTTTACCTTTGCTCTAGTGGCCAATCAATCTTTCAACCTTAACCTTGCCCCACCCGCCAGTGATAAATGCAACCTGTATCTTTCCGTTACCTGGCCTCATTTAAATCAACACAGTCCTGGGAAAACCACCCTGACTCAGCCCAACAGCTGAGGCCTTGCTCACCTTTGGTGCCAGGTACTGAGAAGCTTTGTTCACAACCCACTTTGGCAAGGATCCTAGATTGGAGAAAAGATGGAAAAAATCACATTCGGATTCAAGCACGTTTCATTTCGTCCTCGTCCCAACCGACCCTTCCACCCCCCAAACCTTGAAAGCATCCAGCCCTTTGGTACAATGACCGCCCAGCTCTCCACTCCAATTAAATTCCTCGAAGAAGCAAATTTGCAGGAGAAGAGGGCAAAAACCAGACAGGAAGAAAGCATCACAAAAGGAGCTAGGGAGAATTGGGAACCGGCGGTGAACAGAAGCCAGAGCAGAGAAGGAAAAGTGAAAGGAGAAAGCGCAGAAAGAGCACACATTTCTAGGAAAGAGCTGTTGAGGAGAGGAATCCGGAAATAGGATACGAACTGTTTCTGGACTTCAAACCCTACACATGCAAAGTGGTTTTGGCGGAGGGGCTGTCCAGCACTCAAAGCCTCTTTGCTTGCTGGTCCCCCTGAAAGAATCCTGCACCAAAAGAGGATTCATAAAGATTTGGGAGGGACACAGTGGCTCAGGACGCTGAGCTTGTCGATCAGAAGGTCGGCAGTTTGGCGGGTCGAATCCCGAGTGCCGCGTAACAGAGTAAGCGCCTGTTACTCGTCCCAGCTTCTGCCAACCTAGCAGTTCGAAAGCACGTAAAAATGCAAGTAGAAAAATAGGGACCGCTCCAGTGGAAAGGTAACAGCGTTCCGTGCGCCTTTGGCGTCTAGTCATGCTGGCCACATGACCACAGAGACGTCCTCGGACAAGCGCTGGCTCTTCGGCTTTGAAACGGAGATGAGCACCGGCCCCTAGAGTCGGAAAGGACTAACACGCATGTGCGGGGGAACCTTTACCTTTTTAAAGATTTGAAATAAACAAATGTGACAGAACCCCAAGGTGCCTTTCCCCCCCCCCCAGGAGGCAACTGGACTGTTCTTGTGTTTCTTTTGAAGGCATTTTGCTTCTTATCCAAGAAGCTTCTTCAGCTCTGACTAGATGCGACAAAACGTCCTTCTCGGAAGACGGTCAGGAGGAAGAGGCCCATTTGCAGAAACCCTGGAACTAGGCCTTGCCTGGGGTGGGGGTAAGAGAATTGTCCTGGGCCCCACCCAATTTGGAAGGGGATCATGTGTTTACATTCAGGGCAGTGAAAAAAATAATCCGTTCAATACAACTCAGAATTATTTCAGCGACTGAGGTCCCACGAGAGCCTCAGCCATAGGAATTTTTTTTTAAAAAAAAGTGCTTTGATGGTAAAAATGGGTGGCTTATACATTTAATAAGTAAATAAATAATAAGAACAACTGCAACAAACACTGTGCCCTCAAATCTCAAGGACTGGGGCCTGAACTAATGTACGCAAACTTTACTTGACATCCAGGTGTTCATTTGTAGATTAGGTCTGCTCCTGTGCTAATTTCTTGAAATCTAACATGCATCCCACACTTGTTCAACACCTCCTGCCACATGGATGAAAACCACCGTAGCTGTTGTATTTGGAGCAGTTAACTGATGAGCTTCCCACACTGAATGATTGGGCAGTGCGGGGTGGGTGGGTGGATGGAAGCGGCTCTGACTCAAGACAGTAATAGCAACAGGATTTAATCTTACATATAGCCCAATAGTGCTTAATAGCAGTCTCTGGGCAGTTTACAATGTGTTATTTGCATATTGCCCCCCAATAATCTGGGTCCCTTGTTTTACCGACCTCGGAAGGATGAAAGGCTGAGTCAACCTTGAGTTGGTTAGGACTGAACTGCAGGCTGTGAACAAGGTTTGCCTGCCACACTGCAGTTCACCCACTGTGCCACCAGGGCTCCTGCTGCAGAATTTGGAACGGTTGACTACTAAGCAATCTTCAGGACAATATAAGCAGCTCAAGATCTGGTTTTGTAGCAGGTTAGATTATCTTGCACATATGATTCAGTTTACCTTGGCACGGCTCTATGTTTGAAGTGGCCCTCATTCCAGGCTACCTCCTGGTAACAGCCGATGATTTCAATTTAAATCTGTTGTGAGAACGCCCATCTGTCCTGAACTGTGATGAGCGCAAGCGCTGGCTCCAATGCACCTTTCCCATTTCACATCCAAATCAATGCAGCATCTATCTCTAAAACGGGTCCTTACCTTTTGGGTCTACCTGGGCCAAGTAAGTCAAGCAGCAACTGCTGGGTCCAGTTGGTTGCACCAGGTATCCAGCTAAGAGAGACACAGCTCTTATGAGATCCTTGCGGGGAGGATATTTCTACACAAAAGAAAGCCAAACAAGGGGGTGGGCTTGAGTTTTTGGCCTGAAACTTTGAACAAAAGTCCCTCCATTAACTGAACTGATGTCGTAGGTGTGGACCTGCAAAGCCAACACGGACCACTAGCGAGTCTGTGGTGGAAGAAAAGCACACCTCCGACCGTGTTTCCTCGAAAATAAGAGCCAGCCCTAGCGTGATTTTCCAGGACACTGGTAAGATAAGCCCCACCCCCCAAAATAAGCCCCAATTAAGATAATCAGCCAAACGCACTCAGTACCGTATTTCCCCGATTATAAGCCCTAACCGGAAAATAAGCCCTAATGCATCTTTTGGAGGCAAAAGTTAATATTAAGACCCGGTCTTATTTTCGAGGAAACATGGTAGCAGAGGGCAGCTCAACTTCCAGTGCTAAACTCACATTGTGCTGGATTCTCACAACCCACCAAATCCGGGTTAAGAAAAGAAACTGTGTCACACAGCATGCCATGCCCAAACAATAGGATGATTTAGGCTAAGCCACACAGTGTGGCGAAACCAAAGCTACTAGGCCCATTTTAGTCTAGGGTGTACCACGTTGTGCAAATCATGCTGTGTACCGGTAGTCCTTGACTTACAACAGTTCATTTAGTAACCGTTCGAAGTTACAACGGCACTGGAAAAAAGTGACATGACCATTTTTTCACCCTTACGACTGTCGTAGCCTTCCCATAGTCACGTGATCAAAATTCGGATGCTTGGCAACTGGTTCACGTTTATGACGGTCGCAGTGTCCCGGGGTCACGTGATCCCCTTTGGCGGCTTTCTGAGGAAGCCGGATTCACTTAAGGACCACGTGACTGACTTAGCAACTGCTGTCGTTCACGTAACGACTGTGGCAAGCAGTTGTAAAATGGGGCAAAACCCCTTTGGCAACAGAAATTGTGGGCTCAATTGTGGTCCTACGTCGAGGACTACCTGTCAACCACTCAGAAAGGTCCCTTGTACCAGTTTTGTTTTGCTCACTTACCTGGTGCTTGACAGAGAAATTGAGGATTACGTATGACTTATCCAAGACTTGCCAGGACCTCAAGGTGACGACATCTCTGTTCTTTAAAGGTTTCGGGCACTTCCCTAGCCGAGAAGTTGCATCAGTTTGATAGGCAGGGATTTAAACAAATAGAAAAAAAAGGGGGGGGAATTAAACATAATTTAAATTACAGAAACACAGAGCTGGAATGGAGCAGAAGGTCCATCCAATCTAACCCTCTGCAAAAAACTCAATGAAGAGCGTTTGGCCTTTTCTTTATGCATCTGAGCACAATTTTCATGCTTTCCTCAAGTTCTCGTTTCCTTCAGGCCGAACTCCTCCGATTCCTTCCGCCTGTCTTCACAAGCAGATCCTCGGGCCCTTGCATCACCTTTGACGTCTTCTTCTAAACCCTCTCTCGCCTCTTAACGACCTTCTGGGGTCTGCGGTGCCCAGGACTATAATTCTGCAAGGTTAATCTTTTCTATCGTCCAGGTGAGCCTTGCCAACCCGAGGCCTCGCTGCCATATGCTGGCATTGCTACAGTCGTGACCGAAATTGTTGGCACCCCAGAAATTTTTCCAGAAAATCAAGTGTTTCTCCCAGAAAAGTATTGCAGGAACACATGTTTTGCTATACACAGGTTTATTCCCTTTGTGTGTATTGGAACACAACAAAAAAAGGGAGGAAAATAAGCAAATTGGACATAATGTCAAACAAAACTCCAAAAATGGGCTGGACAAAATTATTGACACCCTTTCAAAATTGTGGATAAACAAGATTGTTTCAAGCATGTGATGCTCCATTTTTGGAGTTTTGTTTGACATTATGTCCAATTTGCTTTTTTTCCTCCCATTTTTTTCCCAATACACACAAAGGGAATAAACCTGTGTATAGCAAAACATGTGTTCCTGCAATACTTTTCTGGGAGAAATACTTGATATTCTGGAAAAGTTTCTGGGGTGCCAACAATTTCGGCCCTGACTGTATGTCAGGGGTGTCCCAATTTGCATGCCAGCTTACCTAGCAAATTGGCAGGCTGTTCTGACAGGCCTGGATGCCATATGGTGAAGGAAGGCCACGTTGCTTATCCTTATTAACTGCTACGTACAATGAATTCTCTTTTATCCTCCTTCTTAGGGGAAAGGAGACCAAAAGTTTTTGGAAGAATTCTGCAACCCCTTGCCTTTACACATTGGAAAGTTTAGTAATTAGGATTTTTTTAAAAAAAAATAAATAAATTAAAAAACCGTTCAGCATGTACTGATTAATCTATCTCAGCCCAACCCACCTCATAGGGTTGTCGTTGCGAGGAAAGCAGGAGGTGGAAGGGAAATCGGGTATGTTGGCTGCCTTGAGTTATTTATAATAAAGACGGAGTAAAAATTCTAATAAATAAAGCTGCATAAAACCCCGTAAAGGTAGTTGGACCCATCATTCATGGAATCAGAACAGAGACGGGGAAACCAGGTAATCCTCGACTTATAACCACGATTGGAACCAGCATTTCCATGGCTAAGCAAAATGTTATTTAGTGAGATGTGCCTGATTTTATGATCACTTTTGCTGCAGTTGTTAAGCGAACCACTGCCATTGTTAAGTGAATCAGGCAATCATTATCAACGAATCCCACTTTCCCACACGGATTTCGCTGGTTGGAAGGAAAGCTGGGAAGTTTGCAAATGGTGGACACGTTATCCCACCGTTGAAAAGAGAGGCCGGCTGCCAGTTTTGGTCACATAAACCCATGGGGATGTTGTGAAAGCTGTAAGCGTGAGGATCAGTTGCAAGTTAATTTTTTTTTAAAAAAAGCCAACCTAACTTCAAACGGCCATTAAATGCTTTTTTTCAGGAGGCAACTGGACTTTCTTTTTTTTTTTTTATTCAAAGACGTTTTGCTTCTCATCCAAGAAGCTTCTTCAGTTCTGACTGGATGGTGGCGAATGGAAGGATTCAATCAAGAGCTGAAGAAGCTTCTTGGATGAGAAGCAAAACGTCTTTGAAGAAAAACAAGAAAGCACCTTTGGGACAAACATGACTTGGATGACTGAGAATCTCCATAGACCAGGGGCTCCTCAAGCTTGGCAACTTTAAGACTTGTGGACTTCAACTCCCAGAATGCCTCAGCAAAGCTGGCTGAGGAATTCTGGGAGTTGAAGTCCACAAGTCTTAAAGTTGCCAAAGTTGAGGACCCCTGCCATAGACCTTAAATGAATCGTTCGAAGTCAAGGACTACCTGTGGAACGTCAGGCCATAGGGCATTAGAAAAGATAGTAATCCTTGCACTTGTTGTCATGAATATTGTATTTATATTAGGTTGGTAGCTTTCAGCTCAAAGCTCACAGTTACCCAGTGATCTTCCATAGCTGAGGGCAGGTCTAGAACAGGTATGTCCAACTTTGGCAACTTTTAAGACTTGTGGACTTCAACTTCAAGCATGGCTGGCTGGGGAATTCTGGGAGTTGAAGTCCACAGGTCTTAAAGTTGCCAAGGTTGGACACTCCTGGTCTAGACTTTGGTTTTGACCCTACCTAGTACCTTAAGTACCATACGGCATATTTGGTGGACAATGTGCACCATACGGTTTGCTAGTTCCGGAGGGACAGCCCCAAGCCACACAGAAACCAGATGCTCTTCTCTGCCTATCAAGGATCTGAGATATGAGCTTGAGCAAGAACAAAGCTCTCCAACTTCTGGTATGTGGTATCGAGAGATCGTCTGCCTCTAATTCCAGAAGAAATTCCAGAAGCATGTACTAAGGCCATCTCAGTCTTGTCTGTGTCATCACAAAAGCCTAAATTAGCTAAATCTGGTTCCACTTTAATTATAGCACGCAGAGAACCATATAATTTGGGGCCCTAGGCCTAAAGGCAGAGGGTCAGTTTGGGATAGTGGCTAGAAACCTGGAGACAGTTCTAGTCTTACCCGGGGCAGAAAGTCAGCAGGGGGATCTTGGGCCAGTCACTCGCTCTCGGCCCTAGGAAACAGGCAATAGCAAATCACTTTCAAAACACCTTGCCAAGAAAAACGCAAGGATTGTCTAGAGCAGGGGGTCTTCAAACTTGGCCCTTTTGTGACTTGTGGACTTCAACTCACAGAAGTTCTGGAAATTGAAGTCCACAAGTCATAAATGGGCCAAGTTTGAAGACCCCTGGTCTAGAAAGTTGGCAGGAGTCAAGACTGATTCAAAAATACTGAGAAAAAAAAAAGATCTGACAAACTCCTTCCCTAATTTCAAGTTTTTAATCTGGATGCCAAAAACTAAGAATCGAATCCTGCTATCTGCTTGTTAAGAATGGTGTGCACCTAATGTCATGAAATCTTCTAGCTCCTTACTCACAGGAATAGTATCCCACGTCAGCGTTGTCAGAGAGCCGGGCGATCTCATGGGTTTCAATAACATTCAAGTCCCACTTCTTCCGGTATTCAATGTCATGTAGGACATCAAAAACGGTCTCAGCTGATACATCCGGCATGTTCACACAGCCCTGTGATCAAAGGAGGGGCAATGTTAGAATAGTCAAGTGGCCTGATGGTGCTCAGTAGGGTCAAGTTAAACAGCTTGCTGAGGTCAAGCTGTTCTAGGTTGGGTCCATGGTCTTTTTTTTAATATGTTTTATTTTTAACATAATCACCTTAATATTTGGTAAACAGCATGTTATCTGGGTTAGTATTTAAAAAAACAATCAATAACAATTAATTTTTATAATTCTATAGTCCATATAATGGCTTTGCTTGATTTTCTCTTCTTCCAACAATGCTCTCTTTTGCCAACCTTAAATTAATACAGTTCTTATTATTTGAATAAGTGACAATTAAATATAGACATTTTTCTCATGTTTCTGCAAAAGGCCTTGCATATCTTGAGTTCTGCCTCTATAATTTCTCTAGTATCGCCAGGGTTATTACACAGAGGCTCTCACAGACAAACCGCACACAAATAAACCATAGGAGCCGTGGTGGCACATTGGTTAGAATGCAGTATTGCAGGCTAATTCTGCCCACTGTCAGGAGTTTGATCTTTTCTAGGGAGCCTTAAATGTAAAACAGGAACACTGTACAACAATATGGTAATACAAGAGACCTGGTGGTGCAGTGGTTAAAATGCAGAATTGCAGGCTAATACTGCCAACTGCCAGCAGTTCGATCCTGACAGGCTCAAGGTTGACTCAGCCTTCCATCCTTCCTAGGTTGGTAAAATGAGGACCCAGGTTATTATTATTATTATTTATTAAATTTATATACCGCCCTTCTCCCGAGGGACTCAGGGCGGTGAACAGGGCACATATAAATAACAAATACAAAAATTAAAAAGAATTAAATAATCGCCCAATAAAACAATACAGTATAAAAACCCATTAAAAACCCTAAAATCCCCCCATCAGGCCAGGCCAGCTTGTTCGAATAAGTGGGTCTTCAGACCGCGTCGGAAGGAGTGAAGGTCCGGTGCCGTCTGGAGCTCGACCGGCAGCTGGTTCCATAAAGCCGGAGCTCCCACAGAGAAGGCCCTCCCCCTGGGGACCGCCAGCCGACATTCTCTGACCGGTGGCACCCTGAGGAGGCCCTCTCTGTGGGAGCGCGCTGGGCAGAGGGAAGTTGACGCCGGCAGCAGGTGGTCCCCAAGGTACTCCGGACCCATGCCATGTAGGGACTTAAAGACCATAACTAGAACCTTGTTGTTGTTGGGGGGGGCAACATGCTGACTCCGACAACCACTTAGAGAGGGCTGTAAAGCACCGTGAAGTGGCATATAAGTCTACGTGCTATTGCGATACACCTTTCTGCTCTCAGATGTGGCAAAACTGATCAATCTATGTGTCAAAATGTTTTTATTCACTTATCAGAATATAAAATACAAAGGAAGATGAAAATCATGGGAGCAGGGGAGGGGAAGAGGGAGTAGAAGGGGAGAAAGGCATCGACTTTCAACACTTTTTAGCACAGAACTAGACAATAACATTACAACCTGAACTGTTTACTTGTATACAATAATACATACTAGCCGTTTCTATAACAACAAATCTATCATCAGCCAAACCAAAACCAGAGTTTCAATTTTTCATGAAAAGTGATCCATCTAAAATGGCCTTGAAAGAGGAAAAAACGGACAGATCGGGGGCGACCTATAGTTTTTATCCTCTTGTTGGGTTTGTGGAGCTTCGAATCACATTCAAAATCAAAGGAGGCGGGAAAAGATGATTGCCATATTTCTTGGTTTAAACATTTGCGTTTTTGTGCATTTCAATGTCGTTGGCTGCCTTGAGTGTTCCATTAACCGGGGGAAAAAAATAGCCCAAGATGTTAATTGGAAGAAAGAATAATAAAAGATCCGAGTTGTGGGTTTTCAGAATAGACTTTAGAAGCGATAAAAGTTCGGCTGGCAAGTGTTGTTAATGACCGCTAACAGGAATAAACCCAGAAAAAAACATTCCAATGTAATGATTCCTCACACACAATCTAGGAAAATAACAGGTTGGGTTGGATGCATAAGGTGACCTTGTGAGATCCAGTGTAAGTCACCTGAAAAAAACTAGGTGGCTGTGAAAATGCCTTCTGTCCCTTAGCAAACAAATGTTGGCAACCCATGACTCTCTGTGCAACTTGGCAGATACTCTGGATAGCTTCTGCCTCGGAAATAATGGGAAATACTTGCAGCTCCGGTTTCAGATTTTGGCAGTGGTTTGCTGGCCAACCTTGCTTCGATTCAGTGTCTGAACTTTTCGTTACCAGACTAAGGAACATCAACAGGAGGATTTGCTCGTCCTGTTCCTCTCTAGCTTGTGTGCGCCAATGTGGTCAGCAAACTTGGGAGAGCAAGCCACTACCAATTTCTCTACCTTCTCCTATAAGCCACCGGCAAGCTTCTCCTTTTTTTTTTTAAAGAGAGATTTTATTAGTTTTTTTCCCCCCTTACAAACATATGTTCGTTTTTCCAACCAGCGTGTAGTCTGGGTTCGAAAGCGCTAATACATAGTTAAGTCCTAATCTTTGGTTCTTTCCTCTAGCCCACAGGTCTGCAACCTGCGGCTCCGGAGCCACATGCGGCTCTTTCAGCCGTCTCCTGCGGCTCCCAGTCCTCTGCCATGTGCAGTCCAAAAAAAAAAAAGTGGGACTAAAAAAGTTCAACCAATCAATTCAAATACGCAGGGTAGGTGCACATCTCGCCTTGGCTCCACTCTTCAGTCAAACCCTGTTCTGCGCATGCGCACATGTACGTGCATGTGCACACATTTTTTGCGGCTCCCAGTTTTTCCTTTTGGGAGGGAACCGGTTCCGAGTGGCTCTTTCACTGTTTCAGGTTGCTGACCCCTGCTCTAGCCATTTGTAGAATGACTCCCAGGTTTGGTAGCATTCTGTTTCTTCTTTATCTTTCATAGTTAATCTGTCCATCTCTGCACATTCCAATATTTTTTTAAATTGCTTCTTTCTGTGGTGGTACTCCTTCATTTTTCCAGTATTGCGCGAAGGTTATTCTTGCTGCTGTTGTAATGTGTAGAACCAAATATAAACTTTGTTTATTAATCTTTTCTGGTATTAGAGCTAATAGAAAAAGCTCAGGATTGAATTCTATATGTTCTCCCAACATTTTTTCTAACCAAACATGTGTTTTTTCCAATAAGCCTTTGCTTTACCACATGTCCACCAGATATGATAATACGTGCCTGAATTATGTTTACATTTCCAACACCTGACATATTTTTAAACATTTTTGCTAATCTTGCTGGTGGCAAGTGCTATCCATAAAACATTTTGTATAGATTTTCTTTATACGAAGTTGACATTGTCAATTTATAATTTCTCTCCCATAATTTTTGCCCTTTTTCTAGTTCTATATTATAACCAAAGTTTTTCGCCCACCTTGTCATTGTTTCTTTAGTTTGTTCACTTTACATCTCCAAAATTAATAAAAAAATTATACATTTTCTTAATTAGTTTCTCATCAGAGGTTAACAATCTCTTATCAAATACAGCTTGTTGTTTATAAAACCCATACAGTTTCACATCTTTTTCATATCTCTTTTGCAATCTTTTTAAGGCATTACACAGCATACTATAATATTTTTATTTGGTATACCCTTATATCCAAGTGTAGTACAAGACCTATTTTTCTCCACCTGGTGAGGGATGTTCAGCTGACAGAGCTCGGCTGGCCCAAGAATTTAGACCTGAAATCTTCTTCCCAATCCAGCATCTTCAATGCTGGACCACGCGGGTTCCCATGACGATAATGGAGAGCTGTACAGGTTGTCCTTGATTTACAACAGTTCATTTAGTGACAGCTCAAAGTTACAACAGCACTGGAAAAAGTGAGTTTTTTCACACTTACGACTGTGTTACGGCATCCCTATCATCATGTGATCAAAACTCAAGACGCTTGGCAACTGCTTCACATTTAGGACGGTCACAGCGTCCCCTGGGGGTCACGTGATCCCCTTTTGCGACCTTCTAATAAGCAAAGTCAATGGGGAAGCCACATTTGCTTAACAACCAGGTTACTAATTTAGCAACTGCAGTGATTCACTTGACAACTTTGGCAAAAAATGGGGCAAAACTCACTTGGCAACTGTTTTGCTGAACAACAGAAATTTTGGCCTCAATTGTGATTGCGAGTCACGGACTAGGTGTAATCTTGTACATCTGGAGGGCTTCAGGTGGAAGAAAGAAATGTTCCCTAGGGACATATGTATTCCCTCGTTTTACGTGTAATATGACAGTTACATCTCCTGCTCTGGACACCTCTAATACAATTAAAGTTGTATTTTAATTATGTTCTTTAAAAGAGTCATTTTCTACATCTGAAATGCATTAATGTTTCTTTTTTTCTTGAAAAAAGCATGAGGTTATGGATGCAATTCTTTGCTCATGGCCATATTTCTATTCCCACACCAGCTTGGCTCTTTTATTTATCTTATCTAGAGGAAGAATTGAACTCAGCTGTCCTTGTTGTTAGTTCAATTTTCTACCAGCAATGGTAGAATTCCCACCCTTAATTTTTGCCTTTTTGACCTGGCCTGTTTCTAATTAAAAAGGACCAGCTTCTCCTATCATTTCTCTTCTTTCAGACAAACTCGGAGCTCTGAAGCTCTTTCCCAGTGCTTCTTTGTAAATCATTGATCTGTTGGCCAACTTCCTGGTTGGCTAGTAAAACAGTGACTTTGTCTGGCTTCAGAACAAGTGACAAATCCTATATTCTGCATGGATTATTCAACAACCCAGGATATCATGTCCTATCAAGGACATTTCCCGTTCGGCTCACCTAATTATAATCTAGGAAGAATTCAAGAGCAACACTGCAAAGGTGCTTTAATTCTCTTATCTTCTTTGTGGAATTATTAGGATTAGAAGGCAGCAAAAGGAGAATTTTTATGGCAGGGGCAATCTATGACTTTCTGCTTTCTGAACTATGTCCTCTCTGCCACAGACATATATTTTTTTTTTACTGGATTTTCCTGTAAATCAAGTACAAGTGAACACGGGAAGATTAGGAAATTGGAGGCTTAACAGGCTCTGCTTGTTACAGCTGTGCAAAAATCTGGATGCCAGGACTATGTGCATAGAATGAATCCAGAAACACCCCCCCCCCACACACACACACATTCCAAGTCATCTCATCCCAATTATGGAGGAGGGCTTTCGAGTCCAAAAAGACACTTCTGCTTCAAGGCGCTCCTACTGATATGATGTGGTCTTGTCTTGCTTTCAAATCCTAGCATAAGCAGGTAGCACTTTATTTTAGTTCATGTAGTAATGGTTGGGAGTTAACTACGGCACTGAAAAAGGTGACTTATAATCGTGTTTCACACTTATGACCTTGGTCACATGATTTACATTTGGATGCTTGACAACTGACTCACAGTTATGATGGTTAATAATAATAATAATAATAATAATAATAATAATAATAATAATAATAATAATAAGAAGAAGAAGAAGAAGAAGAAGAAGAAGAAGTTGGAAGGGACCTTGGAGGTCATCTAGTCCAACCCCCTGCTCAGGCAGGAAACCCTATACCATTTCAGGCAAATGGCTGTCCAGTCTCTTCTTAAAAACCTCCAGTGTTGGAGCATTCACCACCTCTGGAGGCAGGTTGTTCCACTGGTTAGTTGTTCTAACTGTCAGGAAGTTTCTCCTTAGTTCTAGGTTTCTTCTCTCCTTGATTAGTTTCCATCCGTTGCTTCTTGTCCTGCCTTCGGGTGCTTTGGAGAATAGCTTGACTCCCTCTTCTTTGGGGCAGCCCCTTTGCAGTGTCCCAGGATCACGTGATTCCCCCTTTGCGACCTTCAAACGGGCAACCAGATTCCTTTAACAACCATGTTACTAATTTAAGAACAGCAGCGGCTCACACTTAACCAAGGTGGTGAGAAAAGTCATAAAATGGGGCAAAACTCACTTAACAATCTTGGGGGGGGGGAAACCCAGACTAGATATAAATGTGATGTCAAGCTCTATTTCTAAAATATGGACCGGCATCCTTGTATGAGGATTTTTGGAAAAGAAATAATTCAAATAGTACTGTAAACAGACAGACTTTCATCCTGGATCTCAAGAAATGGATTTGAGATATATCATCCAAAGATGAGAAGGTGAAACAACCTGTTTTTCATCAGGTCTGGCTTTAATGGAAAGCATCAGATTGAATTCTATATTGGTATTACGTTATATTTCCCCCCTTGTCTTCGATTTAGTGTATTTTAACTACCCACAGTGTAGAACTGAAGAAGCTTCTTGGATGAGAAGCAAAAGGTTTTCAAGGAAAAACAAAAGTCCAGGGGCCTCTTGAAAAAGCACCTTTGGGATACCCACACTATACAGAGATTCTCTTCTCAGTGTGTAATTGCTACTGTATTTTTTTTCCTGTTGTACTTGTTTGCATTCCACCATGAAAATTATTTAACAAGCATAAAATTCCTCCTAACAGGTAGAATGTGCACACCGATCCTTCCTTACTCAAAATCCTGCTTTAACTTCCGAATTGATCTCTCTGTATAGCTCCACTACCTATAAGAAACAATGACTTTGAGGGCACCTTGTTGCTCTCTGAGCTTGTTTTCCTGCAGACCTTTCATTACCCAACTAGGTAACATCATCAGTGTTACTGCTTGCTTTCTGAAGTGCTTGATGCCCATATGTGGTACTAATAAAGGAGAATATTTGCAGCTCGGCGTTGACATGAGGGCCCCTTGCCGCTCTCTGAGCTTGCTGGTTTTCTTGCAGACGTCTCATTACCCAACTAGGTAACATCATCAATGATGCAAGAAAAAAAACCCCAAGCTCAGAAAGCACCAAGGATCTCTCTCACTTCAACCCCGAGTTACAAATATTCTCCTTCATCGGTAACAACTTTGAAAGGGATCAATCTTAAGTTTGGGAAAACACAGCACTTTTTTTAATAGATATAATTTATTTATTTTTATTTATTTTATTTATTTTTATTCCATTTATATCCCGCCCAATTTCTTGAGTTTGCAAGAAAACAAGTACAGGTAATCCTCGACGTACGCCCACAATTGAGTCCAAATTTCCTGTTTTTAAGCGAGACATTGGTTAAGTGAGTTTCGCCCCATTTTACCACCTTTTTTGCCACAGATGTTAAGTGAATCACTGCAGATGATAAGTTAATAACCTGGTTGTTAGGTGAATCTGGAACCTAGGATGCATGATAATTCTACTTGATTTGCAGCCTTTGAGATGGGCTGTCCTTCAGAGTGGCAGGCCATTCTCCAAACACATCTAGAGATTACCAGATCTGGGAAATCTGATATTTTCTGGGAGGGAGATGCATGCGTGTACAGTGTAGTCAGTAAACCATAATTTAGAGTCCCTACTAATCTTCTGTAACCTCAAAAGAAAATTAGCACTCTATGAACAGCAGAATCCACAACCTTCAATTTTTTCGACCTAGCCTGCCTCAAGGGTTGCTGGGAAATTAAAAGAAAAATGGGATCAATTTTGTAGTTCCAAGATATTTTAAGTCGAGGGGGGAAAAAATGTAATTACTAGCCAAAAGTTCAGCAGGCTGAATAGCAATGAAAAGAACCCTAACCATGCTTTATTTTACTGCAGTTTCTTATATTGGAGTTATTGCTCCTGGTTATTTTTTTTAAAAAAAAATACAATTATATCAAACGCTCTCAAGCCCATACTGGAGAAGTTTCCGTTTTACGTTCCAGATCATTTTTTTCATTGGAAAAAAAAAGTCATCTTTTGAAAAGTCACGAGCCAGGGTATCTTTAGATCCTGCTGAGCAATAAGTGATGGTTGAAAAACTATATTCCAAAGGATTGTCTATATTCTGTCTTGTATTGTTGCTCTTATTTATTTTTTAATTACAAGCCACAACCTCCAATTTGGAAATTTTTATAAACTTAACAAACGATTTTTTTTCTTAGTTAAAGTGCTACAAATTATTTTCGAAACACAAGTATTGAAATAATTAAAAAATCAAGGGGGCTACTAAAATGCCTGCTTAAGCATCCTTTGTGGAAATGGTTAGGCCTTCAGAAGACACACACACACACACAACCTCCCCACCCACCCAAACAGCTAAAGAACTGTTAGATAAAATTGTCCTAACCGTGACGGAGGTCTTCAAAGTTTAACCCAAACCAGCATCTTGTTAGCTCACCCCAGGTTGGCAGTTGTTAAGTCTACAAGATAAGACTGTCTGCCCAAGTAAAATTTAAATTAGTTTTTTGGTATGTCTTGGTACCTAGTAATTTCAGCAACATTGCTGCTCAACTTCTAATTAAGAAGTACTTCCAATCATAGCCTGGCTATTAGGTTAACTTGAATACCTTTTTGAGTTTCTTGCTCAAGTCTAGGTGTCTTCTACGACCTAAGACCATGATTGGTTAGGAAGGAAAATATTTCATTGATCACATTTATGCCAGTCAAGGCTCAAGCCAACAAGACTATATTCTTCCTTGGAGTCCCGTTCCTTTTTGATCGTCACAACTCCATGAAGCTAGTTGAGTATCTCTGAGAAAGAACAATTATTGTAGGCCAGGTCAGCCTGATTGCAAAATGGGGAACTGAACTTAACAGGATAAGGAAGGGACCTTGGAGGTCTTCTAGTCCAACCCCTTTGCTCAATCAGGAGACCCTATACGATTTCAGATGGATGATTGTCCAATTTCTTCTTAAAAACCTCCAGTGCTGAAGCATTCCGAACATCTTAGCTAACTAGTCAACAACCCAACTACTGCATCATTTTTCCCCCCTAATTTGAGGTCCCCACATATGATGGGCCATATTCCCTTGATCCACAGTAACTCAGCTGGCTGTGGACCATGGGAGATTTGGCACAGTGTGTTAGGACGCTGAGCTTGTCAATCAGATGGTCGGCAGTTTAGCGGGTCAAATCCCGAGTGCCGCGTAACAGAGTGAGCGCCTGTTACTCGTCCCAGCTTCTGCCAACCTAGCAGTTTGAAAGCACGTAAAAATGCAAGTAGAAAAACAGGGACCACTCCGGTGGGAAGGTAACAGCGTTCTGTGCGCCTTTGGCGTCTAGTCATGCCAGCCACATGATCACGGAGACGTCCTGGGACAAGCGCTGGCTCTTCGGCTTTGAAACGGAGATGAGCACCGGCCCCTAGAGTCGTAAACGACTAGCACGCATGTGCGGGGGAACCTTTACCTTTACCTTTTTATCCTTAGAGATGAACCTTTCATACACACACACACACCTGAGACACCCCCCAGTTTGCCCTGCTGAATTGAGATTCACTATTCAGGACTTGATAAGAATTATGGCTTTAAAAATGTCTATGAATCTCCCCCATCCTTTTGTACTGCACTGACATCCCAAATTGGGCTGTGCCAGTTCAGAGATATCCAAAACAAAAAAAAATTAAAAGGGGAAAAATATACAGAAACAGGGATGAAGTATAAATAGGAATCAAAAGAAGAAGAAAATAATAATATAGCACCAGGAAAATTCTGTTCCTACAGCTAATTGGACTTGAGCCTTTTAATGTCAGGTTTCAGTTACATTTCTACCAGACCTGGCTTCTCATTAACTTCGGTCTCCCGGAAGAGATACAGCACAGGAGCCCCCCCCCCCGCCCCGATTTCCTTGATTCACACGTGCAGGAAAGTAAAAGCTGCGTTTACAACTCCCCCCCCCCCCGTTCTGTCTCGAACTACGGCTTCCTCAATTAACCCTGGTTTGTGCCTAAGCGCTGATGTTTGCAGGAAAGGGGGCTTAGGCCAAAAGCAACACGCAGGCTAAGTCCGAGTCCCTCCTGCTCGGGCTCCGCGCAACGCAGCCAGAGACACGCGTGAACGCAAGGACACACGCCTGGCTAACCCCCCAACCCGGGCGAACGTGGGGCAGGCGAGGCCTGACACGCAACCGACCCGCAAGTAGTGGCAGAAGGCAAAGAGCAAAGAGGGAGAGAGAGAGAGAGAGAGCTGGGATACTCAGACCGGAGTCTTTTTCGGATGGGGGGGAGGGCACTTATTTATTTATTTATTTAAATTCCATTTATATCCCTATTTTTCTTCTTCCTGAGTTTCAAGGTCTTGGGATTTGCAAAAAAATAAATATATCTAATTATGTATAAGTTGTCCAATAGTACTACAGCTGGCCCATTGTAAGTTTTTTATTTTTATTTTTATTCCATTTCTATCCCGCCCTTCTCCGAAGACTCAGGGCGGCTTACAAGCTTAGCAGTAGCCTTCATTCTATGTATATGCCTGCTTATTAGGGCTTTCACACACCCCCAAGCGGCATTATTACAAAGTCAGCTTATTGCCCCCAACAATCTGGGTCCTCATTTTACCTACCTGGGAAGGATGGAAGGCTGAGTCAACCTTGAGCCTGGTGGGACTCGAACCTGCACTAATTGCAGGCAGCTGGTGTTACTTAAGGAGGCATTAGCCCACTGCTCCACCAAGGCTCAACTGGTTGCCTTCCCCCGCCAGAGCGGCGCCTCCGGGGCCCCTGGCTCGCCCGCTGACACGTGTCCCCGCCTTCCCACGTAGCGCCCAATCCCCCCCCCGCGCGCTCACCTTCACGCGGTGCACCGCGAAGTCCCCCTGGGGAGGCGGCTGCCCCCAGACGGCGATGCCGTCCCGGTTGTAGCGGCTCAGCCAGCCCGCCTCCGCCTGGCACTCCGCCCGGAAGGCGCGGAAGGCGGCTTCGTCGGGAAGCCGGACGGGCTCCATGCCGCCGGAGAAGCGCCCAGGTGCGCCCAGGTAAGAGGGCGGGCAGGGAGAGCGGCGGCCGGGCAGGTGGCGAGGCGCGCAGAGACCCAGCGGCGGCGGCGAGGCTTCTCTCCCGGCCGCCCAGCGCGACTGCCAAGCTCCCAGGCCGGCCGGGGCGAGCGCAGGGCGGGCAGGGGAGCCGCTTCTGCCGCAGACGCCGATTGGCCGCGCCCGGGAGCGCCGCTCGCTCGCCCGCCTCCTTCTCCTCCT
Organism: Vipera ursinii; assembly: GCF_947247035.1. NCBI lineage: Eukaryota > Metazoa > Chordata > Lepidosauria > Squamata > Viperidae > Vipera > Vipera ursinii. Next base: position 11,834,731 of record NC_139525.1, read on the forward strand.
CCTGCCGGGGCGAGGTTTGCGAGAACGGCCGGCCGGCAGGCAAAAGGCTCCGGCGGGGACTGTTGGGACGCGGCCGCTCCGCCGGGCACACGTTCCGGGATGGAAGCCCCGCGGGCGCGCTTGCAACGTCTGCAAAGGCCTCGCGCGCTGGGGAGGGAAAGAGAGAAAAGAGCAAATAAAGTTTGGAAACCCGAATCAGGAAGAGTTGTCTCCACTAAAGCAGCGTTTCCCAACCTTAGGAACTTGAAGATGCGTGGACTTCAACTCCCAGAATTCCCCAGCCAGCTATGCTGGCTGGGGAATTCTGGGAGTTGAAGTCCACGCATCTTCAAGTTCCTAAGGTTGGGAAACGCTGCACTAAAGGAAAAGACGAGTGAGAGCGGCTGGCTGGGGAATTCTGGGAGTTGAAGTCCACGCATCTTCAAGTTCCTAAGGTTGGGAAACGCTGCACTAAAGGAAAAGACGAGTGAGAGCGGCTGGCTGGGGAATTCTGGGAGTTGAAGTCCACGCATCTTCAAGTTCCTAAGGTTGGGAAACGCTGCACTAAAGGAAAAGACGAGTGAGAGCGGCTGGCTGGGGAATTCTGGGAGTTGAAGTCCACGCATCTTCAAGTTCCTAAGGTTGGGAAACGCTGCACTAAAGGAAAAGACGAGTGAGAGCGGGAGATCAGGGACAAGGAAAAAGTTGTAAAAGAAAAAAGAAAAAAAAAAGAGCCTGAAACAGGTCGTCCTCGACTTACAACCCGCGCCGGAGCCCAAAATTTACGTCGCTGAGTGAAACGCCCGTTGAGTTTTACCCCGTCGTGTGACTAGTTTGTGTTTTTTTTGGGGGGTCACTGTTGTTAAGCGAATCATTGGATGTTAAATTGAATTTGGCTTTGCTGGTTAGAAGGTCGCAAAAGGGGATCCCCCCGTGACCCTGGAGACAGTGCGACCGTTGTAAATGCGAGTCCATCTCTTAGGGTCTGTGACCGTGGGGGATGTTGCCATGGCTGTTCAGTGTGAAAAACGGTCATAAGTCACTTTTTTTCCCCCCAGTGCAGTAACTTTGAATGGTCGCTAAATGAACTGTTGTAAATTGAGGACTGGTGGTGTTGGGAGAGGAATAAGGAGAGAGTAAGTAGGAGACTTTATTTGGCCAAGTGGGGTTAGGCACACAAGGAATTTGTCTCCAGTACAAAAGCATCAGAAAAAAAATAAAGAGAAAATAAATAATAACAACAGAAAATAGAGGGGGGAAAAATATCTGTATTTATTCACCTGTAGCTTCTTAGCTGCCCGTAAAATATTTCTTGGTTTTTTGGAAAGCAAAAGGAGGGAGGGGAGGAAAAAAACTCCACAGGGACCCCCCCTTGCAGCTCTCAATGGGGGCTCTGAAGCACATTTGCTGGGCTTCTTTTACATGTGCCATCTGGTTTCACCATCTGCACCAGTCGTCGTGCCGCAAAAGTGATCACGAGTTGTGATTTATTTATTTATTTAAAAAAAGTCCACCCGCAACTCCAGAGAGAGAACGTGGCCGTGAAGAAGACCAACCGCCACCAAACCAAGCAGTCTAGATGTGCTTTGCACAAGGTCAAAGAGCAAATAGTTCCACCTGCCATTATTATTTATTTAATTGGATTTGTTGAAGGGAGGAGGTCTGCTAAAAATTACTCCAAGAAGTAACTCCTCTTGGAGTTGCTCTTGGGAGGAGGGCTGTGTGTAAAGGATTGGGGGGGGGGGAAACCTCTGCGGTTATTCTTGTGTAAAGGCTCTTTTTTGAGCAGCTTTTCGTTTGAGCCGGTGGCTTTTCTGGCGGAAAAAGCCAGCGTGGAGAACACGTTGAAGGGCCAATCTCAGAGACGGTAGGTAGATCAGGGGTCTTCAAACTTGGCCCTTTTATGACTTGTGGACTTCAACTCCCAGAATTCCTCAGCCAGGCACGCTGGCTGAGGAATTCTGGGAGTTGAAGTCCACAAGTCATAAAAGGGCCAGGTTTGAAGTAGTTCTTGGGGAATTTAACTCTTCCAAACGGTGAGTGCAGACACGCCTTTCCCCGTGCAGGCCAGGCCAATTTCCTAACCACTTCTCCATTGACTAGACAAGAAGTTGCATGGAATCGGCAGCAGATGGTAAAAGATTATAGGCTCTGTTTCTCAAAGATGTGTGGACTTCAACTCCCAGAATTCCCCAGCCTGGGAGTTAAAGTCCACACAGCTTAAAGTGGCCAAGGTTGAGAAACAGCCCACATCCAAAGCTTTTAACTGTGACAAACTCTGGGACAAGCAAGGGATTACAAAGCTGTTCGAACCATTTTTTTTCCTGCCTAGTGAATTGCAAATGCAGGAATGTTGCTCATTACACACTTATCCAAACTCTTGTGTCAAACCAAATGGCAAAAAGGAGGCACTGAGGCAGGTTACACCAGCCACTCTCGCAAAGCTATACAGTCATGGCCGAAATTGTTGGCACCCCAGAAATTTTTCCAGAAAATCAAGTATTTCTCACAGAAAAGTACTGCAGGAACACATGTTTTGCTATACACAGGTTTATTCCCTTTGTGTGTATTGGAACACAACAAAAAAAGGGAGGAAAAAAAGCAAATTGGACATAATGTCAAACAAAACTCCAAAAATGGGCCGGACATTTTTGGAGTTTTGTTTGACATTATGTCCAATTTGCTTTTTTTCCTCCCTTTTTTGTTGTGTTCCAATACACACAAAGGGAATAAACCTGTGTATAGCAAAACATGTGTTCCTGCAATACTTTTCTGTGAGAAATACTTGATTTTCTGGAAAAATTTCTGGGGTGCCAACAATTTCGGCCATGACTGTAAATGATGTTCTCTGACAAGGAAACACCCACATATTGGTGTTTATTCCAAGCCCCACCCATCTAAAATTGCAGCTACAGTGGAAAAAAGGACGTATCACGGAGCAGTAGTTTGCTATTGCAGGGTCTCTGGATTAAAAAAAAAGGAGATACCATCATATTTTTGTTCACTCGCATCGCTATGGAAAAATCATCTTTCACATTTTTCGTATTAATCACAAAAGGGGACAAGGACGCTGAGACTAGTAGCACAATGCATATGAAGAAAAATGGATATTTTGGGGGCGGGGGAAAAGAAGAATTAATGTTTTTTTTTCTACTGCAGTTTATCCAATCTGTTACCAGATGATGGTGTTAATTTCCCAAGGGTACCAGTTCACAGCTCTGAAGCTATAGGAAACTGGAAAGGTAAAGCTTTTCCTTCCAGTTGTGACTCTAGGGCAGCGTTTCCCAACCTTAGGAACTTGAAGATGCGTGGACTTCAACTCCCAGAATTCCCCAGCCAGCATAGCTGGCTGGGGAATTCTGGGAGTTGAAGTCCACGCATCTTCAAGTTCCTAAGGTTGGGAAACGCTGCTCTAGGGCACAAGGCTAATTTCTGCCTCTTAGCTGAGAGAACCTGCATTGTGTGAAGATAATTTTTGTGGTCATGTGGCCAGCAGGACTATGTGCCAAAGGTGCACGGAACGCTGTTACCTTCCCGTCAGAGTGGTACCTGTTTATCTACTCGCATTTGTATGCTTTCAAACTGCTGGGTGGGCAGGAGCTGAGCAAGGAACGGGAGCTCACCCCATCACGCGGTGCTCGAGTCTTGAACTCTGGCGGTCAGCTTTCCCGCCAACAAACTCGGCATCTTTTAACTCCTGAGCCACCGTGCCCCTACGTAGACTCAAAATTTGTAAGAGTATGAAGTGATAAAAGGACGTTGCTTATAGAAGAGAGTATTTGGAGCTCGGGATTGAACAGTGGCGTCCTTGATGCTCTCCGAGTTGGCTTGCTTTCTTGCAAATATCACTAGGGCTACATTCACAAGAAAACAAGTTAAGATCAGAGACTACCAAGTACTTTTAAAACAGGCAAGGTTATCTGGCGGCAGAGTTTATTTCAGGGAAGAATCCTGAAGCAACTCTCTTCACTCGAAATATAATTTTCAGTCCTTTCAGAAGAAGGCTTGCCAAGAGGTTCGTGCTTTCTTTCATTTCTCCTTTAGCTTCCATTAAAAAGTGGGAATGAAAATTGTCCCGTTTGCTTTTAATAAATTTTGTGACCTAAAAAAAAGTCGCTAGATTCCTGAATCCTTGCCACTGCAAACTAAGATAGCTTTTCTCTTTTAATATGTGCTTGACAGCCTATTACCAAAAGTTGGAAGCGTGCGTTACCGGATGCAGAGTTTCCATAAAAATCCATCACAGCGACACCAAAAACTGTGGTGAACTGAATTTATTTAGTGTGATACACAGTTGCAGTCTGACAGTCAATATTCATATATCAAGAGTCACTTAGTTGGCTAACAGCTAGGAGACAGCAGACCCCGAGACACACACTCAAGTATTATACACAATCACAGAGAAGGCAGGGGAAAGCGAACAGTGTCGTTCACAAGGTTATTTTCCCCAACCGCCATCCTGATCCACAAACATTTATGCTTTTTTCCTATTTTTTTCTTTTTTTTTTAAATCCCTAATCTCCAGAGAGAGTAGTTTTCCAGTGCATCTTCAAAGAACACCACAACAGCAGTGGCTGGAGGAGAAAAGGAGAGCCAGCAGCCCCAGTTAACTGCAGAGAAAGGAACAGACACGTGACAGGACATTGCCAATTCCCACACAACAGGGAGTATATATATCTTTCTCTAGATCTATATATAGTTATCTACACAGGTTGGGAACGGGCCTTTGCAAAGGGGATTCGCTTCCGAAATCCAGGCAGCCAAGCTTTGCAAGGCTGGCTGATTCTGACGCGCTACCTGGGTTCAGATAAAAGGCATGTGAGAAGAGGCCCGAGGCTTCGCGCATCAAAGAAGCCAACTGAAATAGCAGCAGCCCAGCATCGGAAGAGGTCAGTGGTGCTTTAAGAATTGGGAATAACTCAACGCACTTACCTCTTCCAAGATTTCAAGACTGCAGACTGCTGAGCAGAAGCCTTCAAAGGCAGCAGAAAAGCTGGAATGTTGAGCAACGCGAAGCCTTGGTGCCAGGGGCTAAGAGGCTGGCCCTGCAAGCACCAATGTTTAAATGCAAGGAACAGCGCGGGCTGTCAGCAGACCCGTGTCTGGTTTTCCCAATTCCAAAACAAGAGGATGGAGTGCCTGTGGAGATCCTCAGTCATCCAGGTCACGGTTATCTCAAAAGGTGCTTTTTCAAGAGGCAACTGGGCTATGTTTTTTTTTTCTTCTCCCCCTTGAGGAAGATGTTTCGCTTCTCATCCAAGAAGCTTCATCAGTTTGGAATCAGAACTATGACGCTTCTTGGAGAAGCAAAATATCTTCTTCCTTAAGGGGGGGGGGGGAAACATAGTCTAGTTGCCTCTTGGAAAAGCACCCTTTGAGACAAGAGGGTGATGCACAGACGTCTAATGCAAATGCAAATGCTCTATGGCATCTGCCTGACTGTTGTCATCCTTTATGCACGAGGCTTCCAGATTGGGGAGTAGCAGCAAAAACAACAACAACAACAACCCAAAGGGTAAGAAAAAGCCAGCAACTCAACGGCAGTATTGACCAACTGAAAGCTCCTTGGGCTCATCGCCGTGGAAAACCTGGTTTCCGAAGCAAGAAAGTGAGTGTCAGCCTTCTTCCGAGTTATTTTAGGATGCATTTTGCAGAAACTGTGGCCGTAGCAGTACTGCCTGGGTAAAGATAAGCATCATTTGATGGAAAGTCTTTCCCGTTTGGTGGTTTCCTGCGAACTTAAGGGAGCGACTCAACTGTGCTGCACGAGACTCTTGACAGAAGTGGGTGAGGCAGAGGAGGAGGAGGAGGAGGGCATATTAGACAAAGAAGAAAATAAATCATTTGCAGCTCAGCCCCTGTGAAAGAATCACATGCCAGAAATCGAACCAGGAGGACATCCTGTGAGAGCAAGGGAGACCAAGGAAATCCTCAGATGGGGGAAAGGAAATGCTTATGCTGGGCTGATAGGCAGAACTCATTTTAGACGACCCCTTCTGCTTCTAATCCCTCAAATTCAGGGGTCTTCAAGCTTGGCAACTTTAAGACTTATGGACTTCAACTCCCAGAATTCCTCAGCCAGCCAGGGCTGGCTTGAGGAATTCTTGGAATCAAAGTCCACAAGTTTTTCAGAAGAGGATAAAAATTACTTTGGCTCAAAGGGTGCTCAGCCCACGTTAAGCAGAAAAAGTAAGGAAAATCACAGAAGGCCACATCTTGTGTTACTATCCTCCCATCACAGATTACGTCAAAGGAAAATGGTTAATACCATCTTGTCATCCCTGATCTCAAATGAGTTATATACTTGTATCACCTCAGCACCCAGTCGTAAAATTAACAGACACCAAGATCTTTATAAATCGTACTCAAAAGCAAGCCCAGCACAACAGGACCCATTCTCCAGAGCGCCGTTTAGATGGGCCAGATTGCAATTCCCACAGTCCTTTGTTTCAAAACGACAACCCCTCAACAATCCCCAGCCTGTACCATTGTTTCTCAAGCTCAGCAAATTTAAAATGGGTGGACTTCAACACCTAGAATTCTGGGAATTGAAGTCCGCACATCTTAAAATTCTCAACACTGGCTTCCACTGCCAGTAGCCCTATGGATTAGGAATTCAAGAGCTGTAATTCAGGAAGGCTGATCTACGGGAGGACAATCACACTGAGACAAACAGGGCCGCAAACCAAACAAAACATGTTATTCAAATATCATCAGAAAATATTATCCAGTTCATGCTACCTTCTACCTGTTTTCCCACGTCAGTTTGCATGCTAGTGCAACTTGCATTCAGTCGGAGATTCTTGAAAATAAGTTCTGTGCTAAATCAGAAGTTCAAGAAATCTATGCAAACCTCTAAGCTTTTTTTAAAAATATGTACAATATTCTTTGTAGAGCAAGCAGACCTATGACAAGGATTAGCATCTCTTCTACTGTATATGAAATAAAAACGATCAACTGCCATTTTTATCTAGATATCTATGTTTCGAAGGTCAGGATTAAGGAGTGGACTAAAGACCCAGAATTTAGAACGAGGACCTTCCAACCGTGAGACCAGGACTGAGCATCTATGCTCTGGGAACTCTCCCCCAATCTAACACTTTCCAAATTTGCAAATCCTGAGCCTTACTGGCTAGGGAATAGAGAAAGAGTAGTAGATTGGAGAAGGCTGATGTAGAGATATAATTCGAAACGACAAAAGAAAGGAACGAAGCAAAAAGGGGAGGCAGTTGTAAAGCACTTTGCATATTTCAAATGAGTCATGAGTGATAAAACTACGTAAAAATAGCAGCACCTGGCATTAGTCTGAGCCTAGAGAAGTCGTCTCTGTTTAATCCAGCTACCCGCTTCTTCAAAACTCATGAAGAACCAAGACTTTTCTGAGAGTATCAAGAGAAGGGGAGAGCAGGGTGCAATAAACTGCCGGAGAATACACATCCTCCATTTTGGAGACTCCCAACTCATCACTTTGCAGGAACCAGGCTTCCCACGTAAGACTCGGGACCCTTCCCCAACTGGTCCTGTTCTGCCTACCATCTCTGTACATATCCAGCAATGGATGGTGGGGGTAGTAGGGGTAGGGTAAATCAGTCCATCTGGGATGAAAGATACTTAAGACAATCTGGAAAGAGAGAGAAGAACGTACGGTCAATCCTCTCTCAGGTGTTTCCCTCTTCCTTAGCACCATTCCTTAAGGAAGACGGAAGTGAAACTTTTAAGCAGGACAACACTTGTCTTCTTGCTATCGACAAAGACATAGCCAAATCAGAGGAACAGCCTCTGCAAATGAATTAAAAAGCAGCGGTAGAAAAGATTTTTTTTTTAAAAAAGGAGGGAGGTGAAGGAAAGCATTAGCTTCCTTTACGGTAAATTTATCAAGATTTTTGTTTGTTTGTTTGAAGATGGACAAAGTTTCTCCCCTGCACATTCATAGGACAACCCAGCAAGGAAACCTAGCCAAAGAGTGCCACAGCAGTGCAACAACCAACAAAGGGCAAGAGGCATTGGAGGGTTCACACCATGCAGCAAACGAGAGCAACTGGGACTGTCCACACGACTTGAGGGGAGAGGAAACGGGATGACTCCCAAGTGCCTTTGAAAGTGGGCTTTCGGCCCTTGGAAAGTTGTGTTTTGGCAGTCAATAAGAAGTGGTGCTCTTCAGTGAGAGACTGAACTGGCTTAACTGGGAAGGGGCTGCCACGCTGTAGAACACTTAACAGGAACAGCCGTTCTCCGTCACAGGCTGCTCCGGTGGTTTCTCTAGTTTGATGTCAATCACTGGAGAGAAGAGCTTAAGGAAAATATGTCTCTACGGTGGAAGAACAAGCTGGAGAAAAAACAACAACACACACACACAAAACCCCAACAGATCTCTTTGATCCAACAAAGCCCATCAAATGAGCTTGAGGGGACCAGTCCTTGTCTTTCCCACCGGCATTTAGGAGATATTACCCAAAATATTAATGGGATGGATGCAGGTGAAAACTGGACCGCCTTGATTTGATGATCCTCTGGAAATACTCAGTTCGGAGGAGTCCTCGGTGCTCTCTTGAGCTTGCTTGTTTTCTTACAGATGTCTCATTAGCCAAACTAGGGAACATCCTCAGCGCTGTCCCTGAGGATGTTCCCTAGTTTGGGTAATGAAACATCTGCAAGAAAACAAGCAAGCTCAGAGAACACCGAGGATCCCTCATTTCAACCCTGAGCTACAAGTATTCTCCTTTATTTGAGACCAAGTTCTTATCACACCAAACTCAGCAGTCAAATGTTGACTAACGATAGCGGCTGTGATTGTGAGAAGATCCAGGCCTGGTGGCACTTACTTCCAGAAAGTGGCTTCTAAAGAGGCGGACTGGCCCAACTCTACTTCCAGAAGTAATAGATTGGACCTTAACAACCTTTCAATGTCCTTTTGGATACGTGCAAAATTGACAGCCCTTGTCAAGGTTGAGTTGGCAAATTGCTTGACCTTTGCAATTTGCCTGTAAGGTCACTGATGGAGGAAAAAAGAACCCCAATTAGATACATATTCTCTAAAAATGACATGATAGACAGAAAAGATTTGCAAGTATAAGACAACCCCTGATCAGCAGGGCAAGGATACTATCATCTTTGCTTTTCTCGGGAGCGCTGTCCATCCCAGGTAAGGCTGCAGCAACACGGCGGAAAAGCTGAAAGACAACAACCCAAACTTTGTGAATGTAATGCTTGTTAAGTGGAATATGAAGCCTATTCTCATATGAGAATAGAGACGCAAGAAGAACTAAAATATATCCAGAGTGTAGAGTGTTAAAAGCACTTCCGCAGGTTAGCATGAGAAGGTCCTTAAAACAGGAGTGACATTGCCTCTGCTCTTTTGAGAGAGACTAAAAATGAAACATTAATTAAAGCTGGAAAAACTTGTCTTGTAGATGGGTTTTAAGCAACTATTAAGCGAAGTAAGTCCACGTTTGCTAAGGAGGAGGCCTCAAACTGGATGGGACAAGAGGCAGCCCGAAACCCCTGCTGAAGTCTGCAGTTAATTACCTGCTTCACATTATAGCCCGTCTTCGCACTCGTCTCAATGAACATCACACTGAGTTCTTTGGCTCTCTGTTCACCTTCTTCTGTAGTAATCTGCCTGAAGAGTAAGAAAGGGGTTGGACTAAATGACCTCCAAGGTCCCTTCCAACAACAACACCATCATCATCATTATTAACAACAACAAGACTTTTAAGGCCTTTGCACAATCAGCCTGCCAAAGGCATAAGCTAACAGTTTCCCAAGAAAGCTTTCAAAATTAGGTCAAGGGGGCATGTGATATTTGGCTGAAGGCTGCGGGCAAACTAAATTCATCAAATGTACAACAATGGAAACATTTTTGTTCATTTCTACGTCCCACTAAATCAAAGCTCTAAGGAATGTATGCCAGCCAATGGTACTGGCTAATCCTATTTTTGTTTCCTGCAAGGGACTGCAAAAACAGAAAGGACAGCTTTGCATGATTTAATAGTTTTTGTTGGGCTGAGTTCCATATTGCCTAAAAAGTTATCTTGCAGCTCTGTAGGAATTTACAATCTGTCAGCAAGTTCACTTCTAACAAGCTATACATGCCTACTTTTATAGTAAATCCAACTTTCCTTGTTGGTTCATTCTACAAGCAGTCCTCAACTTACGACCACAATCGAGGCCAAAATTTTGATTGGTAAGTGAAACATTTGTTCAGTGAATTTTGCCCCATTTTACAACCTTTCTTGCCACAGTTGTTAAGTGAATCACTGCAATTCTTAAGTTAGTAACACAATTGTTAAAGGAATCAGACTTCCCCATTGACTGCTTATCAGGAGATCACAAAAGGGAGATTACATGACCCCGGGACACTGCGACAGTCATAAATATGAGTCAGTTGCCAAATGCCTGAATTTTGATCACGTCACCATGGGGATGCTGCAACAGTCATGTGATAAATGGTCATAAGTCACGTTTTTCAATGCTGTTGCAACTTTGAACAGTCATTAACTGAACTGGTGTAAGTTGAGTTTTTATGTTCTCTGCAAGGCCTCTTCTGCAGAAATGAAAACAAACCAACAGTCGGGGATTCTGTCTTACAACAGCTCATGCATTCTGACGTTTTACTGCCTTCCTATATAATCTGACCCATGCTATACAGATGCCTACCAATGGCATATTCTTAAGGGGTCCTGTCTGATTTCTTGAGTATCAGAAATTCATTTAACTTCCTTTGTGGTGGTACTTATATCATGAAATAATGTGCCAGGAAAGTGGAAGCAACCTCAGGAGGAGCTCAAAACAATTCTGTAAGCCTTTTAATGCAGCCATCAAACAGAACCTTTTTAGCAAGAAGTCCTTTGACTGGCCTATTTCTCAGTTGGCTGCTAGTTATTTAAAAACAAAGACAATATAAAAACCCCAAAACTTGGCATTCGTTAAAGGTAATCAGCTGCGTAGAGATGAAAAAAAGGAATGTATTACTTTAGAAATTCCTGTGTTTAGATTTCCAACCAACTCCCCTATTCCATGGGCTCAGTTCTAAGATGCAAAAAATAAGCTTACTGTTTCAAGGCTGGAAATGCTTTTTAGCATTCAAATTTTTACTGATTTACCAAAATATAAAATACAAAGAAAAACCCAAATAATGGGAAAGCAGGGGAAGAAAAAGGGAAGAGGAAAAAGTGTAGGGTAAAAAGAAATAAAAAAACATTTGACTTATGACTCTTTTTAGCGCAGCAGAATGAGGTAACAGCGTACAGCTTCAACTTTTTCTTTTTGCATAATGCTGTGTACACTAGCCATTTCTACAATGGAAAAAAAATAAGCTGATTGTTAAGAGGCTTCCAGTGAGTGAGAACTCATCAAGAGCAACAGAGAGGTTATCCCTACTGAGTAGCAATGAACAAGAAGCTAAACAGACAAAGACCTAATAAGGATGTTTACCGCACTGTGATCAGAAATTTCTCCTTCTGCATTCATAACCGAGCTTGTGAACGTGGTGGGAAAGGCCTATGAGATCATCTCCAATATAAACTCTAACATAAAAACCATGAAAAGATGCACAGCAAGGAACAATTGATCTGCTTTTCCAAAAAGACAGTTTAGCTTAGGGGAAAAGAAGCAAGACCTTTTGCCTCGTGGAAACTTATCAGCGGTAACTACATTCCATCAGGCTCTTCCTATCGCTTTTCTTGTGTGTCATGAATTTTGCAGCACAAGCTGGAAGAAACTTATCATTGATCTGTGTAAGCTTCCCTAGGAGTGTTATTGGCTGAGGAATAAGGCAAACACACTCTAAGTAAAGAAGAGTTAGAGGCGAAAAACAACAGGAATCCATACTAAGGTCCATGAATAATGCTTTTGTGCTGGCTGAGTAAACTGCCAAAATTGGATTTTTATCTACCTTGGAGTTTAAATTTAAAGAAATAAATGAGTGTGTCCTTCTTCACTACAGCATCAACTCTGCAACTGTAAGGTCCTTTCCAATATTTAATTCTACTCTTTTGAAGAAAAGGGAAAGAAAAAGACTTTTTCCTCATGACAAAGAGTAGAGAATCTGTGGTCTTCCAGGCACTGCTGAATTATAGTAGCACAGTGGTTACAATGCAGTGTTGCAGGCTAACTCTGCACATTGCCAGGGGTTTGATTCTGACCAGCTCAAGGATGACTCAGCCTTCCATCATTCTGAGGTCAGTAAAACAAGGACCCAGAATGTTGGGGGCAACACGCTGACTCTGTAAACCGCTTAGAGAGGGCTGTAAAGCACTGTGAAGTGGTATATAAGTCTAAGTGCTATTGCAATACTCCCAACAGCCCCAAACTCATACCCAAGTGAGAAATGCTTGGAATTCAGCAACTTCTGGGTGGAATGTAGTTTCCTCCATCAAGCCTTGGCTCTTCCAAGTATTAGCCAGACATTTTTCTAATACATCTACACCCCCCAAAAAAAATTCTCTTTTCAAACTCTACAATTACCTTTTATCTGCAAGATCAGTTTTATTGCCCACCAGCATGATGATGACATCACTTCCTCGTTCTGTTCGTACATCATCGATCCATTTGGAGGTTTGCTGGAAGGAATTCAGATCTGCAAGGAGAAGGCAGCTGAGTGCACTCCAGTCAGGCCAAAGAACAAAGTAACACCTACAGAATATTAACCCCCCCACTGAACTGGCTTTGTCCGATCTCATCAGCCCATCTCACTCAATCAGGCAGGGATGATATGCTACAGGGGTGACATGATAGCTGTGTTCCAATATCTCAGGGGCTGTCCCAAAGAAGAGGGAGTCCAGCTATTCTCCAGAGCACCTGAAGGCAGGACAAGAAGCAACGGATGGAAACTAGTCAAGGAGAGAAGCAACCTAGAATTAAGGGGACCTATAGTTAGGACAATTAATCAGTGGAACAATTTGCCTGCAGAAGTTGTGAATGCTTCAACACTGGAGGTTTTTAAGAAGAGACTGGACAGCCATTTGCCTGAAATGGTATAGGGTTTTCTGCCTGAGCAGGGGGTTAGACTAGATGACCTCCAAGGTCCTTTCCAACTTATTATTAGACCCCATCAATTTCGACTGGGGGGGGGCTAGGGAGAGAGCCTTCTCTGCTGCTGCCACCACTTTGTGCAACTTCTTGTTCCCCAGAGATGAGGAAAGCAGATCTCTTGGCCCTCTGTGAAGAGGTCAACACTTGGATCTGCAGACTTGCCTGGGGGCACAGAAGATCTTTTTTTTTTTTATTGAAAAGTTTTATAAAATACAATTTTCCTTTAAAAAAAACCCCCCTTCCCCCTCCCTCCTCCCCTCCCTACCTCCCCCCTATCTCCCCCCCTCCCCCTCCTCCCTCCCCTACCTCCCCCCCTCCACTTCCCCTCCTCCCCCCTCCCCCCCCCCGACTTCCCAGAGCAAAATACAAGGTATATATCTAAAAGGCAATCATAAACAATCATATACTAACAATTATAAACTCTAAAATCCATCACTCTCTAGCTTGTATATAGTAAACCAATCCTTAATAATACTAAATATATATAAAAAACTAAAATAAAAGAAAACTAGCATCATTCCCATCTATGTTCTTCCACAATTCACTATTACCTTAACATATTCTCATTTGCACATTAATAAATAGTTCTTACACAAATTAACCCACATTAACCCACAAAACTTTCTTCCTCTTCCTCTGTAGTAAGTTGTCCATTAATTCCAAATTAAAAAAAAAAATCTATTACCATACATAGCATCCCAAAACTTTTTTTTTTTTTAAAAAAACACAACTACCACTTAACTATAAATATTTTGTGGAAGTTCCATAGATTTCTACTGGTCTTATTTTTTTTTCTTTTTTGAGCGTTTTAAGGCAGCACGCGTCACCCTCTGTTCTCTAAGATCATCCAAAAGAGTTGCAGCTTGAACTCCTCCTGTACCCTTCTCGTCTATCTGTGCATCTTCATCCTCTTGATGTTCTCCTTCTCCAGATCCCTCTGCAGCTTCCAGAAGTGTTGATGGGGTTACTTCCAAGACATTATTATAAAAATCATGCGCTTGCTTCACATTACTCAAACAGTATCTTTTGCCATCATACATGAAGCTCAACCCAACTGGGATCTCCCATCTGAACCTTATATCTCTTTGCTTGAGCTCTTGCACAAGAAATATAAAATCCTTCCTTCTCTTTAAAATCTTTGGAGGAATTTCTTTTAAAACCAAAACTTGTTGACCAGCAATCACAACTTTGGTATCGTAGGCAGCTTGTATAACTTCATCTCTAATTTCCCTTTTTACAAAATAAACCACCACATCTCTAGGCAACTTTCTCTGTTTAGCAATCCACGAATTCACACGGAACACTTTGTCCATACCTTGTTTTAATTCAGATGCTGGATGGTTCAATACTCCCTCAAAAGCCTCAGAAACCAGCTGCTTTAAATCTTCCTTAATATCCTCTTTTAGGCCTCTAATTCTCACAGCAAACTGCATCTGGTAAAATTGGGCCAAGCTCTGTTCACTGTCAATTTTGTCTTTTAAATCTTCAATTTCCAATACTTTTGCTTCTAATAAAGCATTCTTTTGAATCAAGTCTTGCACTTGATCATCCAGCACCTCCACACATTTAGCAACTTTTTGCACTGAGGACAAAATGTCTACCTTCATTTCTCTAAGTTTCTGTTCCATCCTTTCTTCCATTCTCTGCTCCAATTTCTCCAATTTCTCCTCCATCTGTAGAAATTTAACACCCATTGACTCCAAAATTAACTGGGTATGTTTTTCAAGATCCTTCGATGTCAATACATCAGGAGAATGCAACGCCTGCAGCAATGATTGTTGTTGCACCGGAGAATTTCCAGCACTCCGAAAAGTTCTAGGGGGAGGTTTAGCCGCCATCTTTTACTTACAATTGTGACGCACTTTCACTTTAAGTTTTGAACAAAGTCCATCAAGCTTGAGAGTAAAATAAAATCTTCTTCATCTCTTCATCTTTCCCTCTTGTACTGCTCTGCCTGCTCTTTCCCTTTCATAGTCTCTCCTTCAAGCAGGGATGGTCGCAGACGCCTGGCTCTGCTCCATAAAGTCCGGAGCAGAGACGCTGGTCAGCTGGGAGCAGCCCAGGCTATGGGGGAGTTCAATCCTTCGGCCGCCCCAGCTCCAAGCTCAGGCGGCCCCGGAGAACTCAACCCCCACCTGGGGGCTCACCCCCTCTTCTCCCGAGGAGGGGGCTTCAGATTCGCCCGAACAGCTGATCGGCGCTGTTTCGGGCGAAAAAGCACCAGCTGAGCCGCGGGCAGCCCGGGAAGGCTCCCTCCGTCGCCGCGGAGCCACCGGAAGTCCGGGGCACAGAAGATCTTGCAACAGTGAGGTTGGCTAGTCCCTCAAGAGCCCCCCCCACCAGCCCAGCATCTGTAATAATCCAGTGTTAAATGGCCATCTTAAGATTCCCCACTTTTGATGTTGGTCATTATTCTATAATTTTGTAATTTTTTTTAAACTCTAATTTAAATTTGTATTTCTAATGTTAGTTTTTATGCACTGTTTTATTTACCGGTTATATTGTACGCCGCTCAGAGCTCCTCTCTGAGGGAGGTGAGTCGTTTAGAAATATGACACGCAAACTAACAAACAAACAAAGTCAGCTTCAGGATAGTTCTTTGCCTAAGGCAAGGTACTAGGGCCTTCTGTTTGCCAGCAAGGCATCACTTAAGCTGTGCTCACTGAGCTTTCATGCATGAGTCAAGGCTTCTGTGTTCAGATTTCTCCTAGAACAAAGTGTTTTGGTACACCATGACACAAATCCCTCACTCACTTGTAATGTCATAGACGACCACTGCAATAGTTGAGTCACGTATGTAGCTGGGAATGAGGCTACGGAATCGTTCCTGGCCTGCTGTGTCCCAAAGCTGAAGTCGGACCTGCTGGTACCAGCCCGGGGAAGAAACAGAAAGACACAAGACAGAAGGAAAAAAAAGAGAAGAAAATGTCCTTTAGAGAAAAG
This sequence comes from Vipera ursinii, assembly GCF_947247035.1. Lineage (NCBI taxonomy): Eukaryota > Metazoa > Chordata > Lepidosauria > Squamata > Viperidae > Vipera > Vipera ursinii. Next base: position 11,850,685 of record NC_139525.1, read on the forward strand.
GCAATGCATTAGAAAGAATTCGATAGAATTGCACACAAATGTCTCATCAGAAAATGCAGCCGTGGGCATTAAAAAGACAATACAATAAAATAAATCACATCACAGGCTACTGCTCTCTGCTATCTAACCATTTCATTCCAAAAACTCATAAAGACAACTGAGAATGCCAATGGTACGGATTAAAATTAATTTCATAGTGGATGGACTACTTTATCCTTGCACACTATAAAACAACGGGGTATGAGAAGAACAATGTATGTATGAGAAAAACATCTTCCAAAAGTCATTATTTCCTAGGCAATTACTTCATTTGGGTTGAAAGTAACACTGCAGGATAACATGTTCATTTTCCCTGTGGCGATCACTAAAAATCTGAGAGATTCATAGAGGTTAAGCTTCCATATAAAGTGGAACCAAATTACTTACTCCTGAGCATGCAGTAGAGAAAATGTTTCTTCCTGTAAAATACACAATACTGTACTGTATACTTCTGTGATAATGAAAAGGGGCATAATGATAAGAGAACCAGACAAAGAAAATCCCTGTTCAGCCGTAAAGGCTTCTGGATGAGGGAGAAAAAAAAAAGTGAGATAACCTTACTCATACCAAGCCTATTGGAGGATACACACTCAATAAGAGTTTAAAACCTCAGCTCACAGTCCCAGTAGCCAGGAGGCTGAGAAATCAGAATGCTTCTGGGATAACTGTGGGCAATTTGACTTAGTGGAAAGAAAGTCATTTCAACTTAACAGACGCTGTGAATAAAACTGTATTTTCTATTTCAGTTTTAACCATGTTGTTGGTCTGGTATATTTGACAACTGTTAGAGAAAAGGGGGGGGAAAGCCGTAAGCTGAACCTACAAATGAAGATCATCCCAGTTACTACTCAAGATGATAGTTTCAGTTGAGGGCCAAAGTACTATCGCCCAACCAGTATGATTAATGAAGCATGGGAAAGAATATTAAATGGGCCACTAGATAAGTATATACAGGTGGTCCTTGCTTAACAGCCACTCATTTAGTGATCAAACGTCTTACAGCACTGAATAATGGTACTTATAACTGGTCCTAAGCTTACATCAACCACAGTCTGTTCCTTATATCATGGGACCACAATCTGGGTGTTCACCATCTGTCTCCCAATTACAACATTGCAGTGTCCTACAGTGTCACCAATAAGGACTGAACTACAAATGAAGGTGAGGGAAAAAAGCCAGCCAGATGGTCACCTGCTTTACTCTGAATAACAGAATAAGAGTTGGAAGGGACCTTGGAGGTCATCTAGTCCAACCCCCCTGCTCAAGCAGGAGACCCTCTACCATTTCAGTCAAGTGGTTGTCCAGTCTCTTCTTAAAACCAATATATTCATAAAAGCAGGCCCCAAAACAAGAATGGCTGGCATCGTAATTTATCATTTTAATATGAGCGCTGGGACACAAGTGGATGACTTTAAAATCAGACCTGAACTTCAGCACCTGATTGCAGAAAATGATAATTTGTTACCTTTGTATATTGCCAAAATCACAGACTCCCATCTGGTTGTGTAATTACTAAATATGATAATGAGAGTGCAGAAAAATAAAGGGAAACATCTAGTAGTGGGGACAACTCAGCACAGATACTGCAAGGAGAATTAAGAGATGAAATACTGCTGGAAAAGGGCGGGGGGCTTGTTTGCATATCATCCTAAAATAAGAATAATACTTTTGTTATCATAGGAGGTGAATGGGTCTGTTTTGGAGAGAAGGAAAATTAGCTGCAATCCACTAATCTGTGCAGTCATGGAACTGGGATCCTAAAGTGTGGGATCACTTCAAAAAGAACTGTATTGGGAGGATATCTCTAATGGGGGAATCTTACGCCAGTATGATCAATTCTCTAGAAAAAGGTATATCACACCAAGTCTTCCAGTAATACCATCATTTTCTAGGGACCCTTAAATGTAAAACAGGAATATTGTAAAACAATATGGTAAAACAAGAGCCACGGTGGTGCAGTGGTTAAAATGCAGAATTGCACGCCAGCAGTTTGATCCTGACCAGCTCAAGGTTGATTCAGCCTTCCAACCTTCCGAGGTCAGTAAAATAAGGATCCAGATTGTTGGGGACAATATGCGGACATTTGTAAATCGTTTAGAGGGCTGTAAAGCACTGCGAAGCAATATTAAGTCTAAGTGCTATTGCTATATTTTCAACACACAAGCTTCTTTGTCAACAATTTTTCCAGATGGATAAGTAAAAAAAAAGTACGTCTCCTTAAGCATGTTCTTCAATGGAAACCAGCCAATTTTATTTTCTTCAATGGAAACCAGCCAATTTTATTTTCTTCAGTGGAAACCAACCAATTTTATTTTCTTCAGTGGAAACCAACCTATTTTATTTTTGAATATTTACAGGAACAGTAACAATAAAAAAGGCAGCACATGGTGAAGAGCCACCTTGTTAAGAGAGCAGCATTGCTCTTACTTTACAATTATGGGGGGTGGGGAAAGATTTGCCTCTGAAGACTTTCCGCGTATGGTAGTCATCTGCTTCCTCAAACATGAACCATTTTGTATGAACCATTATTTGCATCCATTTTTTACATCTTCAAGATGAGCCTATTAATTACAAGAAGGGTTTGAGGGTGGGGTGGGCAGCGGCTTTGAAGTAGTGGGTTTTGGGGGTTTTTTTGCAAGATTTTTCAAGTGATTTCCCATTGTCATTCTAGATTGAAAGAGGGCGACTGGCCAACCACCTGGTTTTGTGATTCAGGAGGAGTTAGAATTCACTGTCTTCCTGTTTTCAAGCCCTGTGACTTAACTATGATATTAGGTTGACTCTTGTCTAATAGTTTTCAAATACGGCTTTTAATTTGAATTTTATAAGATTATTGGAGCCCCTGTGGCAGAGTGGTTAGAATGCAGTACTGCAGGCTAACTCTACCCATAGCCTGGAGTTCGATCCTGACCGGCTCAAGGTTGACTCAGCCTTCCATCCTTCTGCGGTCAGTAAACTGAGGACCCAGATAGCTGGGAGCAAGAGACTGATGTTGTAAACCACCCAGAGAGTGCTATAAAGCATTATGGGGTGGTATATAAATCCAGGTGCTATTGCTATTATTAGTAGAATTTTCAAAATGTTCAATGTTCTAGATCACTTAGAATAAGCCGAATTGGATGACCTCTGGAATAGGCAGAAAGATCTGAGGTGGGAATGGAGTGGTCTGAGGTCATAAAACGTTTGGTTAACAAATGTTTACACACTTGTTACGTTTTCCTTTTTGCAATTCTCAAGTTAGCACAAACTGCAGTTTTTGATTAAGAGCAAATGAAAATATATAAACAAATAAAGGGAGGAATGTACAGAAAAAAAAATTATGTGCGCGGAATTGTCAACAGCAGAGGAATAAGAGAAAGCAAGCAATTCAGCTCTTTCAAATAAGGCCAATCAAAATGTCAAAGCCGGCTATAAAATGTCAAAGCTAACTCCTGCCACACAATGCTTGAGAGAATACTGGTTTTCTCTGTACAGGCAGTCCTCGACTTACAACAGTTCATTTAGCGACCAAAGTTACAAGGATAGTGAGGAAAAAAAGGGACTTATGGTTTTTCACACTGATAACTGTTGCAGCATCCCTGTGGTCACGTGATTGGCAAGTGACTCACAGTTATGACAGCTGCAGTGTCCCAGGGTCCTGTGATCCCCTTTTGTGACCTTCTGCCAAGCAAAGCCATTGGGGAAGCCAGATTCACTTAACAACCATGTTACTAACTTTACAACGGTAGTGACTCACTTACCAACCATGGCCAGCAAGGTCATAAAATGGGGTAAAATTCGCTTAACAACTGTCTTGCTTAGCAACAATAATTTTGGGCTTAATTGTGGTCAAAAGGTCAAGGACTACCTACAATTTGTGGAGTTATAAAACATTACGAGCTACATAGGGGTAATTCTGTATATTCAAAAGCAGGGAGAGGGTCTCGGATAGAAGACTTGGCCTTCATCTCAGCTGGAGACTTAACGCGCTCTGATCAGAACTGGTAGGTACCACAGGAGGAGGGTTCCCGATAAACAGTGCTTTTTTTGTAAAAGAAAAAGGTGCCGGAACTCACACATGTCATACAACCCGCCTTGCCTATCCTATAAGGTTCCATCCAAAAAAGGTGCCGGAACTCCATTCTGAGCGTTCTATGACAAAAAAAAGCCCTGCCGATAAAATATACTTCCTTCGGGAGGGATACAAAATCAGTATTTCCAGAAGAGAAATACTTATCTCATTACCACTTCCAAACTAAATAAAATAAAATAAGAATAAAATAAAACAACAGCCAGGCATGCCCATTTAGTGAATGGCTACAGATTCTACCCAACTGCCTCTCTTTGGGGGGCAAGGGAGTCCTGGCTGCTTCCTAAGAACTAGAACTCAGTTCTCCCCTTGATCAGAGCAAGGGCCACGCTGAGCTCAATACCCAATACCTACTTGTCAGGTCAAAGACAATGACAGCCTCAGCAGAGTCCCGGAGGTAGCTGGGAATGAGGCTACGGAATCTCCCCTGGCCGGCTGTATCCCACAGCTGCAGCCTGATCTGAGAAAAGATAAAATGTAGGGGGGGGGAGGGGAGCAAGGGTGGAGAGGAGGAAAGAGAAGAGCAGGAATATGGACAAAAATAAAATAAAAATAAAGCAGAACGCATGTGAAATAAAATAAAAAAATGACATACTTGAAACAAAGAAACAATGCAAGTAAATAAGAGGGAAGTTAAAACAAAACGAAAATGCAGCGTAAAACTAAAAATGAGAACTCGTGGTTTTTTTTTCTAAACAAACAAACAAACCAACCAAAAATGCTTTTGTTGTCTATTCCTCCAGATGGAATTCTTTACGAAAGATCTGGTAGCCTTTATATTCCCAACCACAATAATCTCATTAACCATTTTGCTTGACCCTTCTACAACTATCTTTCCTTATACTTTCTTATTCCGGGTTCAGGAACTGTCAAGTCCATCTCTAGGCCATATGTGAATTGCTTTCGTTGAGCAACTTCTGCTCCAGTTCTACTGGGCTATGCAAGTCAATCATGGGGGAACAAAGCTCATCACCCACAGACACAGACACTCCACGAGAAAAGCTGCTGTTCGCCCTACACTAAGTCAGGAAGTGGCTCAAGATACTTCAATGTATCTGCAATCACTGAGTTGGTGGATGACGGCTACCGTTCGCCATTCAAAACATAAGGTAAAGGTAAAGGTTCCCCCGCACATGCGTGCTAGTCGTTTCCGACTCTAGGGGCTGGTGCTCATTATCCGTTTCAAAGCCGAAGAGCCAGCGCTTGTCCGAGGACGTCTCCGTGGTCATGTGGCTGGCATGACCAGACGCCAGAGGCGCACGGAACGCTATTACCTTCCCACCGTAGTGGTCCCTATTTTTCTACTTGCATTTTTACGTGCTTTCGAACTGCTAGGTTGGCAGAAGCTGGGACGAGTAACAGGCGCTCACTCTGTTACGCGGCACTCGGGATTCAACCCGCCAAACTGCCGACCTTCTGATCGACAAGCTCAGCGTCCTAACCCACTGAGCCACCGCGTCCCTTATTCAAAACATACACAAATGTAAAAAACAACTGCTTGGTCAAGACAATTATACTGTCCTGTAAAGTTGAATTCCTGTCTATATAACTGTGTAAAATTTCTATTATGATTAAGATGAAAATCCATCTCAAATTACAATGTTCCTCGTTACTCTTACAAGTCAAAAGCAAAGTAATATTCAAGAGATGGCTTCTTCGGACTGACAGGTAACCTAAGTAAAACAAGGGCAATCTGAGCTCCTGGATAAGTATTTGGACAAAGAGATTTAGATTTGTACTCTAATCAGGTATCTTAATCACTGCGTGGCACAGCTATTCTCAATTTAGCCTTCAACCATAGGGCTAGTTGGCCTTCAGAAGCTTTCTGTGTTATTATAAGGACAGGATGATGGACTGGTCTCCCTCAAGTTGCCAGAAGTCAGCAGACTGGCCCATACAAGAATAAGAGGCACCGTCATGAGGCTGGAGAGAAAAATTACCCCTACGGTAGCTAACCTGACTTGGAAGCTTAATGGAATCTTCTCTCCTTTTCTCCCTTTTTCTCAAAAGAATATCTTACTAACCCCTAGACTGCAAAGGGGGTCACTGATAAAGGAATGGACTTGTCACATTAAACTGTCTGTATCCAGAGATTGTGGGGTGGGTGTTAATGAAAAATACTCAGCTGCCAATTCCTTCTTCCTACAGACTAGGGAAGGCGTGTTTTGAAACTAGTTCAGGGGTAGGCAACCTCGGCTCTTTTATGACTCATGGACTTCAACTCCCAGAATTCCTGAGCCAGCTGACTCAGGAATTCTGCGAGTTGAAGTCCATGAGTCATAAAAGAGCCGAGGTTGCCTACCTCTGAACTAGGTTTATGGATACCTTCATAAAAGGATTACTGAACTGGGGGTGGGAGTCATGGCTTCCAAAGGATACAACCATTTACAAAATAATTTATTTGACCCATTTGCTGAATATTGCGTAGTAACTCTGCTTGGGCTCTTTTGGGGAGGGGGAAGGAAAGCTGAAAGATATCCAGGCAAAAGTTGTAAATCTAAGGGTAAATGTATTTATTGAAAAAAAAATCTCAATGTGCCATTTTTCATTTTTAAAAACTTCCAACTTTTTAAAAAGTTTAATGTAAAAGGAGAGGAAACAGTGTCCCTATGTTCCCCGCTGGAGATCCAAGCCACAGCCCATGTTGACGGGGAAAGTACCAGCTTGGGAAATGAATGAACATCAGCAGACAGATAACTCCACTTACCGTGCGGTCTTCTAAATACATAGTCTTTGAAAGGAAATCAATTCCGATGGTGGCCTGGGAAAACGAGAAAAGATTCATTTTGAACCATTAAAACAGTTTATTTAGAAAAGACCAGGCCAGGGAACATTAGTTTGGAAATCAGAGAATACTAAGCACAAAATAATAATAGGCGTATGCAGTATTATTTTAAATCCAACTCATAGTTCACAAATCTCAACAGAATATTAAATATATTTCCCTGATATTTAATAGACCAGACTCAGCAATTTTTTGAACTGCACAAATTAGTTTAGACTAAAAATGTTATGGGACTGTGTGAGATTAAACTATTATTAACTGCATTAGTTGCTGATTTGATGCAGAGGCTAAAAAACTCCCCTGAAAAAGGCAACTGCAAACCACTTCTGTCCTGTTCCCAAGGAAGCACAGCAAACATTCCTTGGAGCTGGGTTTCATTTTGTAGACTTTCATGAAAGCACTTCTTGTCTAGTCAACTAAGAAATTGTACATGTGCTATTTATATAAAACAGGATGCTCAAAGTCAGCTAGGCTGTACCGCTAGCTGAGACAAACTTAGAACTTGGGTTCATTTTAGTGTTCAGTGACCATTCCATGGTTCAGATGGAGCTTACGGTCAGTCTTTGAAGTTGCAGCTGATGCAGCACTCACTTGATCACATGGACATTTGGCAATTACGGCCCTCACAGTGTTCCATAATAACCATTTCTGGCTTCTGACAAGAAAAGTCCATGCGGAAACTGGGAGGAGATTGCAAATGATAATCCTGTGGCACCTAATGACTGCACAGAAGTTGCCTAACTGCATCTGGAACTTCCATCGTAAGTTGGCACAGTCACGTGACATCAAAAGCTATGACGGGGTGGCTTAGCAACAGAGTTCCCAGCCCCGATTGCCATAGTTAAGTGAAGGTTAGCTGAAGTTAGTGGCATAAAAATTGTGTTTTGCAAGTGACATGAAACTTGAAAGAGGTTTTTCAGACGATATAGATGATCAGATACAACCTTTGCAGGAAGAGAAAAACCTCAGTTTAATCAAACCTTGACTGAGTGCCATGTGATTTAATGTGTTTCATCTACAATTTTAATCTGAACAGAATGTGACTTTCACAGCTTTTGTATGATTTTAATGATTGGAAATTAGTTATGCTTTAGTATGCATGCTATGCATTAGTATGCTTTTCCTCCAATGGAAAAATAGAAGCGCTGTGAACTCTTTTATCTTTCTAGATGGATAATCTCTCATGATTAAAGTAGTCTGATAATTAATCAGTACAAAGGATGTCTTTCTGACACTTACCTGATAAGTGTTGTCAAAACTGTCATACATAAATCTAGTGATTAAGGAGGTCTTTCCAACTACAAAAGAAAGAAGCACAACTATTTATGCATACGTTTAATTTAATATGTACAAGTTTAATTGCATTCTGTGTAAAGATAAAGGTGGAATACAAATAAAATTCATAAAACAGTAGGCATGTTGTTAAAATAAACAAATAATTCCAAGCAATCAGGAAATTTTGATTCGCTTATCATGTAATTCCATTCTTTAAAAGTAAGGTATGTTAATAAGATCCGTGTGGACTTTTGGATCTGCTGTTACTTTTAGAAGTTGTTATGGAGGTTATTTTGTATTTTCTCACAAAACCGTAAGTGTCTGCTTGTGGACTGAGTTGTGTTTGATAAGTATGTAAAAAGGTAAACAAGAATCTCTGTTAAAAGGTGAATTTTTAAGCTTAGATTGCTAGAGCTTAATTGAAGATCATCTGAACCAAAGGTGCGACATAATTTAGTGGCACCACACTAAAACATTACAATGCTCCATTTAAAATATTTATTGAACCTGGAAGCTTTGCTGCACACATGCAAGCCAAAGTTAATCTCAAAATAAGACTAAAACCTCTTTTTTTCATTATTATTCTATACTGAATAAAACTATTGAATCTACCAATGTAAGCCAAAAAATTATGATCTCTGAGTCTGCTCCCCTTTTAAAATGGACATGAAAATCATGTACATATAAAGTTATTACTTATAGTTAACATATTATATAAATACTATACACAGCTATTGTTAGCATACATATCTAGGAGTGGCTCTCATGTAATCTGTTGTGATAGGAGGGGTTCCATAAGCATAAATGGGTTCATGTGCCAAAATAATGTCATCTGAAATGACTTATGTGCAATACTAATTTCACACACCTTAATACAAATGAGCAGTCTGACATAAATCAGAATAGTGCCACTTTCAAATCAATCTGGGGAAGCAGAATATTTAAAAAGGGAATATCTGTGAATTAATGGATCCTACTGCACAAACTGAAACAAAAGTAGTTAGCAGAGTGGAAAATAATCTTATAGTTAGAGAGAAAAAAAAACATGAGATAGGCTACAATGGATAAACTAATATAACAAAAAAAATCAATAATACCGGTATATACATCTATGTTTCCCAACTCTTAGGTACTGGAACTTTCTGCATATCCCATAAAATTAAGAGCAAGGACCTCTTAACCATGTCTAAAAAAACTGGGATCTGGTAAATGAAAGATGTTTACTATTTACTATTATTTGGAAATTGAGTCCTTTCAAATACACCCTTCATTCTATTCCTTCAGCTGTGCTAAGGCAACAAACATATTAGGCTCTTTTTTGTGATCATCTCTAACCTTTAAAATTTCCAGAACTCTGAGGCTACTTGGTAGATTTTTTATCAGACTTTTGAGCTTGCCTAGCTGTTCAGAATCCCCCAAGTTATCTTTTTCCTACTGCCAAGAGCTTTCTTGAGTTGCAATAGGCATAAATCAAGCAAAACCCCATTTTATAGGTTTTAACATACACAGCAGAATTCTCTTCAGGAAACAGGGCATATATTACTAAAATATAAAGTGGGGTAGAAGGAAAGAGAGCACAAGGCACAGCAGGCATGACTCCATGAAATAATACTATTAATGTTTCATAACTTGTATATCCATTCATTGCCTTTGCTTACCCAAGTATATAACATGATGTAACTATAATTAAGAATGATACACTGCAGCAGTAATCATGATGTAATAGAGAATATGAAATTCTCAGAAATTTCAGTCTATTTTTTACCACATGCACTGTCAAGTAAAAACCATTGCCAAACCTGGTGTTTAATGTATTGTTCTTTTAAAAAAAAATCCTGTTGAAAACATTGTTTTAATACTGCCCGGAGTCCTCAGTAAGACCTTAGACATCTCAATTAAAAATGAGAAACAGTGATCTCCCATCCCTGCTTGCCCTTAACATGGCTCCTGCGAGCACCCTGCAGCCCCAAACACCAGTCAGTCTGTCAATGATGCTGAAGGTAAACCTCTCAAAATAAGCCAACACTCAAGACCTTTAACCACAGCAACCCACTTATTTAATTAAGAACCAGCTTGATGTAAGAGTGAAAAGGCTGGCATCAGAAACCAGGAGATGGTCTGTTCTAACTTCACCTTCGGCATAAAAGCTGGCTGGTAACTTCACCAGGAGACCTGAGTTCTAGTCCTGGGTTAGGCATAAAAGCCAACTGGGTGACTTTGGACCAACCAAGAAGATGGTGAGTTCTAGTCCTGCCTTAAACACGACTAGGTGGCTGTGTGTTAATTGGCCTCTCTTTCAGGCCAATCCACCTTACAGGGTTGTTGTGGAGGGGAAAACAGAAGGCAGCGGTATTAGCCTGTTTGCTGACTTGAGCTGACACACACACACATTTAGGTGTCTTAAAATCAGCTTTTGACTCCTAGCAACTACCTGCATTACTCGTTGCAGTTTTCTTGGCCGGTGGGAATTTGCGTGTGTGCCTTCAAGTCACTCTTGATTCTTGGCTGTCTGGACAAGTCCTTGCAGTTTTCTTGGCAAGGTTTTTTTGGGAAGTGATTTGCCATTGCCTCCTTCCTAGGACTGTGGGAAAGTGCCAATAAGGCGCACATGCGCGTGTGTATTCAAATATGACTTGTGGACTTCAACTCCCAGAATTCCTCAGCCAGGCACGCTGGGCTGAGGAATTGTGGGAGTTGGAGTCCACAAGTCATAAAAGGGCCACGTCTGAAGAGCCCTGCAGCAGAAAGGATATTATTTGAAGCTCAGGGTTGAAATGGACTAAAATGGACAATGTGAAATTTGAGCAGGCAAGGAGTATATATCGGAGGTGGTGACCCTTTGAGAGCTGTATGCAACGAAATTTCAATTTGACGTATGACTATTGGTGTACATTCAAAGTGACAATAAAGTTATCATCATCAAATGAGGTGTCCTCGGCGCTCTCTGAGAAGCCCGGTTGTTTTCTTGCGGAGGTTTCATGACCCAAATTAGGCTACACCCTCAGCGGGAGGTGAGAGAAAGAGGCGACTGGCCCAAGATCACCCAGCTGGCTTCACGCCTAAGGCAGGACTAGAACTCGCACCCTCCCAGCTTCTAACCAGGGGCTTTCCACCACCAGACCAAACCGCAGCCCTCTCCAGGCACCGCTAAGGCAAAAATACCCATGCCCTAACGCACGGGTAGGCAACCTCGGCTCTTTTATGACTCGTGGACTTCAACTCCCAGAATTCCTGAGCCAGCCAAGCTGGCTCAGGAATTCTGGGAGTTGAAGTCCACGAGTCATAAAAGAGCCGAGGTTGCCTACCGCGATATCGTCGTAAGCATAAAAAAAAAAGACAGGCTACAAACGCGATCATTTTAAGGCGGCCAAGGCAAACAAACGGAGGGGAGGGCCGGGCGACCTGGCAGCGGAAGAGCCGCCCAGCCAACTCCCCCCCTCTTCATCCCGAAGGCTTCTTTCTTTATTTATACACCCACCTCTCTCACCACCACCCCTGGAAAGGAAGAGTAAAAAGAGGTATTAAAAATAAAATGAAAAAAAAGCTGAAAAGCCTCGCAGGGACCAGCCCCAAACCACCACCACCTCCTCCTCCTCCTCCAGCCCCATCTTAGCTCAGCGCTCGGGGCAAGAAGGGAGGCGTCGTCGCCCCTTTTATCCTCCCCCCTCATCTCCCCTTCCCCTCCCCCCCCCGTGACCGTCATTTTTGTGTCTGGCGGGGAGCCTCAACCCCCCCCCCCCAGCCCCGCGCGGGCCTCACCGCTTTGCTCGCCGAGGAAAACCAGCTTGAACTTGCGGAGCGGGTTGCCGAATTCTCCGCCGGCTCCTCCGGGCGCCGACATGGCTTGGGGCGCGGCGACGGCGTCGGCGGAGAGAGAGGCGGAGAGGAGCGGCGGAGCGCGCCGAGCCGAGCCGAGCAACGCCTCAGCGGGTGCCTTCCAAGCGCCTGGCAGCCGCCCGCGTCACTTCCGGCCTCGCGTCCCGGCTGCGTCACTTCCGCCTTGCGGTTCCTCTCTCTCTCTCTCTCTCTCCCCTCCTCCCTCTCTTCCCCCCGCCCCCGCGTGGGCGAGGAGAGGCGATTAGCTCATCCCGCCCGCCCAGGGCGAGGCGGAAGTCAGCGTCGTGACGTCACGGGGAGGGACGCTGGAGGCACGCTGGACCTAGACGTACGAATTTTGTAGAGTTGACCCCGATTGCGATTGAGGTTTTATTGGGGGTGGGGGCATTCTTGGAGGCGATGGCCTACTACACTGTTATTGGACCAGCCACGTTCTGATTCAGTTTCATTGCAGAAGGCAAAAGAATTAATTCAGAATCGTCCAGAGTCGTTAAGAGCCCACACATATATCTATATATCTATATCTATATCTATATCTATATCTATCTATCTATCTATCTACACTTTATTATTTTGATCAATGTGATCACTATTGTTAAAATGGCAACACTCCATTAACAACGGCAAAAAAAAATCCTGTTATATTACTTTATCTACTATTATAAGTTTTTATAATTGCTTTTTTTAAAAAAAAATGTTTTAACTGTTCTAACTTGTAAATATGAAGTGCTTTTAATTCTGTGTGCGACCAGCCATACGCTAAATAAAATCTATTAGTATCACTCTCAATTTTTATCTCTATGGTACCGGCCACTTGAATGGTATTGAAACGGTAGTAGCCAGGGTGAGGCGCCACAGAAACCACTACTTCCGGTTTCCGGTTGAGAGGAAACTACCATAGAAATAGACTGCGAGGGGCAGAGCGCCTCCTAGAGAATCGCTCTCGAATCGGACCTAGAGACAAAAATGCAGCTTGCAAACCATCTTATTGTGAATGAATGAAATCTGGTTTTTTTCTATTCCTTCTTCTTTTCCTGTGGGGTTTCTCTCCTAGGACTCAGTGGAAGAAATCGAAATTCCAATTTATCAATGGTTGATCATCAAAATATTTTAATTTTCTACAATTCACACAAACCTAGCAAGACTCTGCTACCTATTTTTCCCTAGTGACTGTTTCATACGCTGTATGTATCCAATCGCCTCCAGGAAAATGCAGATTCGAGAGTCTGCAATTAGAAGATGGCAATTACAACAGTCCCAAGCTGAGAAAATGGGATTTTCAGAGCCACATTTCCTCTGCAAAAAGACTTTGCTGAATTCTTCCAGGGATGGTCCTGATTTCAGTTTCCTGAGACTTTCAGAAATAGAACTTCATTTTCCCACCTGTTCCTGCTACCCATTTGTTTGCCCAGTCTCTAAAACCTGCATAGGCAAGATGATAAGCATGGCGGGGACAGGAGAGGAGTCTGTTTGAGTAATTGTTTTCAGTAACAAGGAGGAACTTGGATGAAAGTTTCTGTTTCTTTGAAGTTAACAAGCAAGAATGTGGATTCTGATAAGAACCAGCTGAGACTGGCCAGAGACAAGAGTTGCCCAAAGAGTTAAACTTTAATAACCTGAAAATTCATTGTAATGTGGGAAACACACCTCCTGAATATACAATTAAGTATTGACGAGATAATACTAAGAACATTATGGGATGCTATGAACTGTTACATGGTTTTTGTTTGTTGTTGTACCACGGGGGAAGATCAATATACCGATTGATCGAGGAGTGGTCAGAGAACCAAGCTTCCTTGAATAATCGTCTGCCCTTGGTGTTATCACAGGCGATCGCCTCAGCCCCCGCCAGATTGAAGGTGTGATTGTGTGTGGCCATGTGTGCCCACACCTGTGAGTGTTGTTCTTGTCTTTTAATGGCGAGCTTGTGTTCCTGTACCCTGGTCCTCAGTCGTTTTGCAGTCTCCCCAATATAATTACAATGGCAGTTTTCACATGCCATCCTCTATATGACTGAGGACTTCTCTTCATTGGGGAGTGGATCTTTAGGGCGCATGATACGCGCTCCGTCAAACCAAGACCAGAACTGCATAATTACACAATCACCCCCCACCGCGGAATGTAAAAAAGAGGAAGAACAACTATTTAGAGCCTCTGGCATGAATACACGGGCAATGACGAGCAATCACTATAGCTAATAGGACTGAGAGTAATCCCCTTCCGACAGCAGACACTCAGAGAAAATCACACTCCACAGGAACAAATGCAAGGCGACTCGGATATGGCCGGCTGAAACCAACAGAGCGATGACGCGCTCTATGAGTGGAGTGCAGAAATGCTGATGATATAAATGCAGTCTCCCCACTCCAATGATTTCATCCTGACGATGTTGGTAGTTAGCCAACGAAAGCTTGAATTTTAATAGAACTGTTTTAGTTTTCTACCTTATCCCAGTGTGTTCAGATTTCTTGTTCTGAAATATATATATTAGGCACAGGGAACTATACGAGAAAAAGAATACATAAAGTTTTGAACACTAATTCCACAAAATGGCAGGCATATGCATGTGCACGCACCCACACATACAGCACCGTTTTATTTGCACTGTGTTATTCTATTTTTTCCCAAACCTGTGTGATCAGTCCACAGAAAAAAACAAGGCTGACTTGTTTGCAACTTTATTTTTTAAAAATGAAATATTCAAAGTACTTTGTCTTTCAAATGTCAACACATCATATATTAACTTTGATTATTTACAGCAAGTTGTTGTAACGGTCTGGTAGAAAATACATGCTTCTGGTTTGAAACCCAGAGCAAAATGCGACAACCAATTTCAACGCAATCATTTCACCTAAACCTGTACAGTATCTAGCCAGTGTGAAGGCAGGAATATAAAACCAAATCTACTGCGTAGTATAAAGGTTCAGGCCATTATACTACAATTTTGAGTAAAATTAGAACTGCCATCGTTTGATAGGCATGGAAACCCTTGGCATACATTGTAAACATCATTACTTTTTTCCCCCGAGAAACCAAAGAAATCACTTTCCAAAAGGGAGCAAAGTGCGTTTGGCTTCTCTGACTTTCTCAACACTTTGTCAATTAGAATCCAGTCATGGAGGTTTCTTCCGTGCGTGAAATAATGTTAAAAATACACTTTGATAGATAATAACACTGATCAGGAGGCTAACGTTTACCACAGAAATCTAAGGGAAACATTGGTAAACACATTTGCTTGGGGAAATAACACAAAATATTCAAAACAAAAATCCCACAGTTAAGGTCCACAGAAACCAACATGAATTCGGAAGGCAGCGATAGAAGTGCAGAATATTGAACATTGATACCTAAACCAATGTTATGGACCTCTATCATTTTATGGTAAAATACAGACCAACTTTTTATTATTTTTTTTTCTCTTTACTGTAACATACAGTTTTGGCCACCATTAGAAACTTACCTGTTATGTTTCTACTCTGTGTTGGTTGGCGTTGTCCCTTTTTTTCAACGACCAAGCATTTTCTAGATAGCTTTATGAACCCCTCTTCCCTTTTCCATATATGCCAAAAGAGGGAGACACAAAGTGATTAAATTTCTACCTCAAAAACCAAGCCATGTTTTCACAACAATGCATGGAATAAGCCACAAGGATGATAAGGGCATGTAAGCATTCCACTCCTTTGAAAACAATTTCTCCCTTCTTTCAAATGGCTGGAAATGATTAAAACAAAATAAAATAGGCTTTTTTTTAAAAAAAAAAGCACATAGCAACTAACAGCATGTTATTATTTTAGTTAGAACATAAGATGGCCTGAGAAAAATAGCAGAGATGGCAACATTGATTAGAGAAAGGATAATGACCATATTTATTAGTGATTGGAAACCCCTTATTTTTTTTCTCCAAACAAGAAAAAAAACAACAGAAAATTATAGATTTGATAATAGGAAATGGTATGGAAAGAAGGAAATTATATGGTAACCACAGGAGGGAGTTGGAGGGGGTGGTGGTAAAATACAAATATACTTGTAGCTATGAATGGAAGTTGCTTCCTTATTACTTTTCCTTTTCTCTTTATTTCTTTCTTTGCATGTTTTCACTCACCATTTCTCTTTCTAATACTATCCTTACTTTTTACTTGCATTATTTTTATTCTTTTAACGTTTCTTTAAGACATATAGTTTTAAATTAAATTAAATGTAACATAAAATGGTCTCAATCTTGAAGAAACAAATGTATAATTTATTGAAGATGTTTTTTGAATTATTTTGCACAAATCCCATCCTCACATGCATTCCAAAAGGCTCCGTTAATCATGGCTGCCCTTTATTTATATTGCCATAATGACTGCATCTTTTTTTCAGGGAATTCATTTTCATTAATTGGAACCTGTTTTGTTAATTGTCCCAGCTGTGGCAACTCCCTTACCGCCCCCACCCCCCACCCCCTTACTCCCTTACAGACTGAACAGGAGATAATACCTGTGTTTTCTGGATATCTTCTCTTAATCGCTTTCTAAAACCTTTGGAAGAAGTGGCTTCCATACCATCTGCTCAGCATCTGGAGCTGCTCAGCATCTGAACGGCGCCTGTTCAGAATCTGTTCAGTTTGGCAGGCATGCCTGTAATCCAGACACCACTGGAAAACCTAAACAGCTGTGCTTCCAATAACAATACATTAGAAACCCAAGAAGCCCCACATGGGAAGGGAACCTCTGGTGTTCCCCGTTGAATGCAAGCAAACTTTTACCAACAAGTTACTATACTGCCTACATAGGGCAGTCACTCTCTGGAGTTTGCGTTCTGTTAAATAAGAATAGAAGAAATTATTTTGAAAGCTACTGGACATGTTTCTCTTGGAGCTGTTTAAGCCAGAGGCGCCCAACTTTTTGGGCACCAGGGACCAGTTCCATGGAGAAAGTTTTTTCCCATGGACCGGAGAGTGCGTGGTTTTGTGTGCTGCCTACATCCCACGGATGGGGTTTTGCTTGTTTGTGCGGACCGGTTGTTGGCATGTTGTGGCCCAGTACCGGTCCATGGACCAGGGGTTGGGGACCCCTGCTTTAGGCCCTGGCTGGAATGGCCAATTTTTAGCAGTGCTATAGCTACAGTTCTTCTTCGGCACAAAAGGAACAGTGGTTTGTGGTTCCTTGCAATTTTAGGATACACAGTACAGAACAGCAGAGCACCAAAATGTTGGAATGATTATTTAGCCCAATCTTTTCCCAAGCAGGCTCATTTCAAATAAGTTACATTTCAACCTCCATCACTTCCAGAGTGACCCAAAGCTGATTCGGATTGGACAATACAAAGTCTAAAAGAGGCACAGTTGATATGTGTTCTAAACAAGTGGTTTTAAAGTGAAAGCTGTTCAGATATTCTGCACAACTGTCCTTTGCTTCCATATCCAGGGCTATCCTATAGCAAAACTTGGAGACTGAGGTCCTAGACTTGCAAATTATATATTTTATTTTTTCCTGAACTTCAGAAGCAGACAGGATTTTTTTAAAAAAACTTTTTCTTACACTACCAGAATCCATTCAATA
This sequence comes from Vipera ursinii, assembly GCF_947247035.1. NCBI lineage: Eukaryota > Metazoa > Chordata > Lepidosauria > Squamata > Viperidae > Vipera > Vipera ursinii. The sequence goes on from NC_139525.1 coordinate 11,868,233, forward strand.
TTTTTTTTCTAGTCGATATTTCATAACACAATATATACCACCTGGGTAATTCTATTTATTCATTGGTAAATCCCAAAAGAGGCAGGGGGAATTAATGCAATCCATTTCACTTCATGGACGTTTGGCATAAAAATGAAGACTATGACATTCAAGGCAGCATTAAAACACCCTCCACGTTCAGTAATATAAAGTGCATTTCCTGCATATAATATAATATAACTGTAAAGAACTCAAGGCACAAGCTAACAAAATATGTATTACACACTAGAAATGCACAGTTCAAGCTAATCACTATTTAATTTAAAACATTTCTTAATTCTAGTTATTTTAAAGCTTTTTTTTGGGGGGGAGGAGAAAATCCCTTGACACACAAGTTTCAAATAGTAGACTTGCTTAAAAACTGTAAGCAAAGTGACTAGTATTGACATCTGAAATCACAGATAAATAGCATCCTCACCAATCAACATTCTACATAAATAAAGCCCAGAGATGATTTTCTGTGAATTCAAAAGTGCATGGTCTACAGATCTCATGATGCATTTGAGATTCATCCTGGTCCATGGGAAATAACCACTGATCAGAAGAATACAGTTGAAAACAGCTTACATATTTTTGAATCCTCCATTCAGCGTTAGCCCACAAGAGAATCCAAACAGAAGCACTGTGAATTCTCGACATTTTTGTGACTGTTATGTCTTAACAGTCAGAGACCAATAAAATGCAGGCATCTCAGTCAACATGAGATAACCTTGATAGGTTTAGAACTGTTGATATTAGTTGAGGTCATTTGTAAGAATCGTATGTTCCATATAGCCAAATAAGCAATCTTCTTTTGAAAGAATGCTGCACATTAGTGTTATAACTAATTCTAACGAGCAAGCGTTATGCTTTCTGAACGTGTGCAATTTATTCAACTTCCTCTTCTGGTTTGGCTATTAAGGAATAGCTATATATTACACAAACTAACATGGAACCATTTCATCTGACAAACTGACATGTTGATAGTATCTGAGCTCACACAACATCCTATGTCATAATTTATTTTCCATAGTCTATTGAACAAGCCATAATAATCTGGTTCATACATAATAAGCCATAAATCATGATTCAAAGGTCATAGTAGTTGAAGTCAAACAGGGCATCCTGCTAGCTAGGCCAAAGTGCCCTGGGCTTAGCGTGCTGCAGTGGTAAATTGCAACTCAATTAAAAATAATGGTTAATTAAGGTTAGAGTGATTCCCTTCTTCTTTTTCTCTCCACCAAATCTTAATATTTCCTCTTTTTTAACATTCATTGTTGCCTTTATCACTGTTTACAGATTAAAAGAACACCAGCCCAAATACTTGGCTGAATGTAGTTGAGTCAGTTGTAGAAAGGTGGAAGCATCTAGATCAGGAGTCCCCAAAGTGATCAATATTGACCCACAAGTGTTGATGAGACTACCAAAGGGTTTGATAAATGTCTGGGGGTCAAAAGAGGGTCAGAACATATCTGGGAGTCAATATGTGGACAATAAATGATGGAAGATTGATTGGGATCCATTAACCTTTGAGAGTATCTCTAGAACTCCATGTCACTTCCTAGTTCTGAAGGTGAGGTGGCTAGTGGCATGAGATTGTTAGCCAGAGTTGGATGGTTAACACGTGGCCTTAAATTTTCTCCATTATGGCTCATCACAGAGTCAACCAGATGTTTAGACTGAACTTGACATTTTTATCCACCCATTGAATCTCTCCCAAAGACCAGGGACAGACAGATGTTCTTCTTTGATGGGTTAAAGATACTGACTCAGTATATAAGCTGCTTCAAGTAAAGCTGCCTTCTGCAATTGACTGATGATGGCTTTGTCAATGCCGATCGTATTCAAGTGCTACTCCAGTTGTTTCGGGATTCACCCAAGGGGCCTATTAATATTGGTACTACCTTTGCTTTCTTTTACTACAGATATTCTACTTCTATTTTCAGGTTTTTGTATTTTGTGATCTTCTCCAAGTCTTTCTCTTCTATTTTGGTATTTCCAGGTACTGCCACGTCCGCTATCCAGACTTCTTGTCTTTTTTACCAACAATTGTTTACTCTGAGGTTGTTATGTGGCAGGTACTTATCTGTTTGGATTCTAAAGTCTCAGGGCACTTTAGCTTCTTCATTTTCTATCACTTTGCCTATTTTATGGTCTTGCCAGTTTTTGCCTGTAGGCAAATGGTATTTCTTGCAGATCTCCCAATGCACCATTGTTGGTACTTTGTCATGCTGTAGTCTGCAATCAGTCCGTTTGATCTCCTTGTAGTAGCTAATTAAGTGCTCCACTGTTTTTTTTTAAGCTTCTTTGCAGAGGCAACATTTGTTGACTGTTGATGTTTCTCAATTCTGCCTTTATACGCGTCTATTCTTAAGGCTTGATCTTGTGTTGCCAGAATTAGCCCCTCTATCTCTTTCTTCAATTTTCCTACTCTTGGCCATTGGCAAGTCTTATAATAATATTTTAATATCAGTATTTTCATATAATAAATATTTGCAGGGGGGATGTCAATGAACAACCTGAAACTTCATGAAGAGATCAATTTGCTCAAGAGTTTGGGGATCACTGATCCAGAACATCTTAACTGACTTAGAAAAACTAAGTAGATTTTTTTTATATGATTGATCACTAGAAAATTCCAGGGCTATAGGCTAGATTTGGAATAGATAGATGGATAGATAGATAGATAGATAGATAGATAGATAGATAGATAGATAGATGATAGATAGATAGATATTCTGTAAGAAATTAACAGTAAACAACTTTTTCCAAGAAAACTATATAAATATGTTCATGAAATACCAGGTGAATCTGACTCTAAGTAGATTTTACTTTTAAAAAGAAACCATCCTGATATTTAAGGATAGTTCTTTAAAATACCTTCAAAGGCACTAAGACATGAATCTGTAGTTCATATGTGCTCTGGCAAAGCCAGACTTCAGCTGCCTTTAATCTATAACACTTTTATTACTGCTATTTGGTTAGATTTTTTATTTTGTTACTTTTTTATTGTTTTGTATAGTCTTGATCCTATTTATTACTAATGTAAATCAGTTTGGGCACAACGTGCTTGGTGATAAAAGGTTCTTTATAAATCCCACTGTAAACCCATAAGATACAATTATTGGTGGGGAAAAAGTCTTCCAGCATTTTGCCCCCAAATTGTTGACATAAATACTAATTAAGCTGCAAAAAGCTTATTTGAAGGAACACAAATGTCAGACGCTCTCTGCAAACATCCACCCGTTCCATTCTCAACATTTCACTTTGTCCTGTAAATGGTCCATAATATTCATACCAATCATTTATAATGGGATGACATAACCTTGTGGAGGAGTTATTAAAATTCTTTGTCAAATCCTGCCCCTGATGTTTGAGAAATCCTTGCTTCCTGAGAACCAGGCTTTTTTTTTTGCACCTCTTTTAAAACATCCAGAAGGAGAAGAAAAAAATGACATTTTCACCCACTGCCTATTTCTCTGAAGAATTTCTTGGTCCAGTTGAAGCCCTACAATTGATATATGCTTGCCTGAGATTATAATTTTTTTTTTCTCCATTGTGAGTACAGAAGAGGCTGTTTTTTTCTTGATGGCATGGTGGAGAGAAAGAGATAGGCAGAATGTTTGGATATCTCATGTCTGCAATGAGGCAACTCGAACTTCTCCTACCTACTTTGTGGATTTCTGAAGAAGTTTCCATCTTTCTGTCTCATGTGCATCTCTTATTTTTCTCCAACCTACAGGTAGTTCTCAACTTACAATCATTCGTTTAGTGACAATTTGAAGTTACAACGGCACTGAAAAAGTGACTTGTGACCATGTTTCACACTTATGTTGCAGCATCCCTAGGGTCACACGATCAAAATTCAGAGGCTTGGAAACTGACTTGTATTTATGACCGTTGCAGTGTCCCAGGGTCATAGGATCCCCTTGGGCGACCTTCTGACAAGCAAAGTCAATAGGGGAAGCCAGATTCACTTAACAACCATGTTACTAACTTAACAACTACAACCATTCACTTAACAATTGTGGCAAGAAAGATGTAAAATTGGGCAAAATTCACTTTTGCTTAGCAACTGAAATTTGTGGTCATAAGTAAATGGTTACCTGCACATGGGCAGGGAAACAGTGGGTTAGAATGAAACATTCAGCATAACACTATTTCTCTAATGGTGCTTCTTCCACTAAGCCGAGAATCCAACTGTTTATCATGGATGCAAGGAACTGTTCATGACACAATGTTTTTTAGGATCTAGGGCAAGGGTAGGCAACCTTGGCTCTTTTATGACACATGGACTTCAACTCCCAGAATTCCTGAGCCAGCATGAAGTCCACGAGTCATAAAAGAGCCAAGGTTGCCTACCCCTGATCTAGGGAACCTCTGTCTCTGGGCAGAATGTTCATCAATATAGCCCGTTAGACAATCCCAGATTGCAACACAACAACTTCCTTAGCAGTTATGGAATTTACCAAAAGGAAGCTTTTGATTAGCAATGGGTGTCTCGTTCGCATGATCCCAAAGTCTTCATGGAACAAACCATTTGTCTTATGAACAAGAACTTGTGACGTGCATTTGAAGATTGCGGAAATCTCATGTTGGGAGAGCTCAACTTGAGATGTAACTACAACATTTTAAAGACTCCATTCGACAGAAGTTACTGCAATTGGTACTCTGGCCAACCACCCATGCAGTAAAAGACATGGTAATTGCTATTCAATTTCAGTACTTGCAAGCTTGGAATAAGAACGTTAGACTAGCATTCTCTGCTTATGCTTTTCCATTTCATATATTCAAAGTATTATATTTGACAAACCCCATCATTAGAAATTGTTCGATTTCTACAATCTTGACTTCATATTTTAACTGCCCCTATAAAGAAACCTAGACCTATTACAAAACAGGGTTAATGGATCAAAGGAAGTCTGCTCCATTTTAGGGATAGATTACTGATCTAGCAAATTTCTGGTCTGATTTTATTTTTTTAATTAAAGATCCACAGAATTACATTGACGGAACTTGTAAATGGATGGATGTCTGGCATTTTCCTTTTGAAGCTCTATGAGATGGTTAAGAGATCCTGTCAATCTTGTTTACAACATTTTTTTTTTTAGAAAACTGACATTCGTATCTGGTTTCTGTTTAGCCTTAGAACTAGCCACGCAACCACAAAACTGGGGTGGTTACCTGGTCGTTCCAAGAAGTAATAAAACAGAAACCTCTACTAGCACTGCTATAAATTCCTAGGATTTTAAATTATTGAATAACATAGATCAGGGGTCTCCAACCTTGGCAACTTTACGACTTGTGGACTTCAACTCCCAGAATTCCTCAGCCAGCATGGCTGGCTGAGGAATTCTGGGAGTTGAAGTCCACAAGTCGTAAAGTTGCCAAGGTTGGAGACCCCTGACATAAATGATATCTTGGCCACATCACAATGTTACTCAAGTAAATGCAACCTGTCTTACTCTCCAAGTATTCTTTTTATTTCTTCCTGGCAAAAGGAAAAAAGGAAAATAGCGGGTAACTGGCATTCACCCTAGCTAGTGTCCATTCTCTTCCTGAACTCAAAGAACCAACACATGACTTAAAAAAAACAACAAAAAAAACCCCCTCGGAATTCTATGCAGAATTCGTTTTGATCTTTTCCTATAAGGCAACAACTAAAATTTGGTTTATTCTCAATTGACTAAATGGGTCGTGGCAAAACGGTTCCCTAACAGCAAACACGACGTTTTGAGATGGGTTATGAGCGAAACACCAAGCAATTCATGGCACTGGCCTCATCCTTTACAGGTTGTGGGCAAGGTAAGCAACCAAAAAGCTATTCTGAAGACAGGAAAGGAGACAATATACTAAATATTTTGCCCATCTGGATTCTCTCTGATTGAAGTTCAACACTGAGAACGCTGCACCCAAACACTGAATATAACCGCCTTAGAACTAAGAACCATTGCCATCTCCCAAAGCATTTAAACAAACTATATTAAAATACCATCTTCTGTCACATTTAAAGGCAGTAGGATATGTTTTTCCCCCCTCTATATTTATATATACACAGAGTTCTGATCTAGAAAAACCAGTACAATAAACTGTTACTTAACATCTTCATTTAAAAACAGGCAGTCTTTGGTGATGTGAAGGCAGAAAACATGTTGCTTGTATGTCTGTTACCTTCTGCCTATTTCGCTCTGTCTCATAAAGTGAATATTGTTGGCACTGTCTGCGAGTTCTAGATACTGCTCCACAGATAAGACAAAATATCCGTCATAACCCTGCACTTTCCCAGTGCTCAAAAGCTGTTGCTTCTCCCCTTCTGTCCATGCCCTTGTACCTTCTTCACCATCTTGCAGTCGCTTTTGTTCCTTAGTCCAAGCTTGTAGCACAGCTCTTTGCCGGGCAATCTCCAAAACATGGTTCTTCTCTTCTTCAATGGTCGTCCCATATCGAATGTTAAAGCACAAAAAACCATGCTGGAGTTGGATGTCTGCAAATCGTCTTGTCCTCCCGTTGATGACGGAAGTCATTTGTGACACCGTGACGTTGACCCCGTTCTCCAAGATCCGCCGTCCCCCAGTGTTGCCTATGAGAGCAAGGTCTTCTTCCAAAGACCCAAGTTTGATGAAATAGTGGGTGTCTCGTCCATCAATGGTGAAATGGAGGTTCTCGAGGTAATGAGCACCGTTGAGGATGGCAGCGATGCGTCGGCTGTCCTCATTGGCTACGCCGATAATGTCTGCTGTTACCAGTCCATCCTTAATTGCGAATTTGATGCCCTTCCCAAAGACTGAAGGAACTGCAGCAAATTGGGGTTGCTTTACCTTCTGTGTACATCGGCCATCGCTGTATTTGGGGGTCATAGGAAGCTGGTCCAAGGAAATAAAGTTCCGGAGTTGCTTCTGTAGCTCACACTGAATGCCAAGAATAGTCTAGGAAGGAAGGAAGGAAAAAAGGAAGGAAGGAAGGAAGGAAGGAAGGAAGGAAGGAGAAGGGGAGGGAGGGAGGGAGGAAGGAAAGAGAAGGGAAGGGAGGGAGGGAAGAAGGAAGTAGGGAAGGAAGCAAGGAAGGAAGGAGAAGAGAAGGGAATGAGAAGGGAAAGAAAGAGAAGGGAAGGGAGGGAGGGAGGGAGGAAGGAAAGAGAAGGGAGGGAGGGAGGAAGGAAGGAAGGAAAGAAGACAGTATCAAAAGTGAATGTAGTTTATTAAAGCAACACAACACAATACAAAGTTTTTATTGAATGCACTGCATGGGAATTTCCAAAAATTGGTGCAGGAAAGTTGTCATGACTAACAGTTTGAGAGTGTGGATGTGGATGCACATTCTGCAAGACTGATGAAATGAGAAAACAACATTGCACCGGAGGCTTCATTTCCAGATGTCTACTCTGTGAGACATACTGGTGAGTTTCCAGAACTGAAGAGCAGATCTTAAAAAGGGCCCCTCAGTCACTTTAAAGACTGGATATGGAACTTCTTGGTTTGCACATAACATTTTGTTACGGTTGAAGAGAATTGTTTCCTGCAAATAATGCAGGAATTGTAGTTTTTAGTGAAGCTATGCTTGAGAAGGAGCGATCCTTTCCAACTGTAGACGATGGTCATTCCTGAATTCCTAAATTTTATTTGGTGATTAAAACATTTGAAAATGCCCTGCTGTCACTCAAGGCAGTCTTTTGCCTCCTGTATTTTAGGTTGGAAGAACTGGGGTTAGAAAAGAATTCTTCATAAAAGCAGTATAACGTATCACATTTCGCATAGGTGAGAGAGCATAGATTGTGTTTCTGAGCGCTGGGCTTATGTTTAGGATGGTTGTGCTATTAAGATTTAAGAGGAAGGAAGGAAGGAAGGAAGGAAGGAAGGAAGGAAGGAAGGAAGGAAGGAAGGAAGGAAGGAAGGAAGGAAGATAAGCAGTGTCTTGCTGGATTCCACACACTACATTCATAGAATCTTTGCACATTTCCATCTGTAATCAATTGTCAAGTGCCATGGAAACCAGGAGATCCAAGAGGTTCAAATGGGTACAAAGATTTATTGCAAACTTAAATTCTTTACAAGAATCTGAACTACTAACAGCCAAAGGAAATTGGTGGTAGATAAGGGTAGAAGGAATTCAAGATGGGCTGGACTTAGCGCTCTTGTGGGCACGCAGGGACTCATGACTGATGACGCATTTGACCCCTCCCTCAGGCTCAGCTGTGTCGTCTCCTACATCAATAATCCACCTCATAGAAGGGGACATCAGCCAAGACCCTTTCACCATCAGAGAAAGAACAACTGGAAAAACTGTCCTTTCCATCTTTGTTGAAATACTCTGGCTTTATAAGACTACAAACAGCTCTACAAGATTTGTGCACATATTTGTATTCTCCATGTGAATCCCCTCCCCTAGTTGCGATATTATCACTCCTAGTATAGGTTGTCATCTGCCTTCTTCAATCTAATTAAGCCAAGGTGGCACAGTGGTTAGAATGCAGTATTGCAGGCTAATTCCGCCCACTGCCAACAGTTTGATTCTCACTGGCTCAAGGTTGACTCAGCCTTCCATCCTTCCGAGGTCAGTAAAATGAGGACCCAGACTGTTGGGGGCAACAGGCTGACTCTGTAAACCTCGCTTAGGGAGGGATGTAAAGCACCGTGAAGCGGTATGTAAGTTTAAGTGCTATTGTTATTGCTAATTCCTTCAGAAGTTTTTGACTTACCTTTCCAGGATCCCACTCTTGGGTCTTGGTTTGAAGCTGTAAAAGCTCATATGTTGTGTCCAAAGTGCCCATCTCTGGCCTTGGGAACCCAGGGAGCACATTGTGAAGTTGAAATCCAAACAGTTCAAGCCAACTCCCGATATCTATCGAGGAAACCAAGAAGAGTTCAATTGCATAAATGCCTGTATCAAAGCAAAGAATTTCCAAACCTTAAAAAAAGTATCTCCTTTGATTAAGAGCTGTAAGAAACTTGAATGCCAGGAACCCTGTGGTGAAACAAGCTTTCCCAAATATTAAATGCTCCTAAATATTTCTGTCTGGGGAAAGGGGAGTGAGAAAAAGATTAACAAAATTTGACTAGAAATACTTACTGCTAAGCTTGTAAGCCGCCCTGAGTCTTCGGAGAAGGGTGGGATATAAATGGAATTAAAATAAATAAATAAATAAATAAATAAATAAATAAATAAATAAATAAATAAATAAATGTTTGGAAGAGTGGAAAGCAGCTACCGGCCTTGCAATGTAACCCAGTCGAGAAACGCTTTGTTGTGCAGTTACATTAACAGAATCTTTCAACTCTGAATGTAGGTTTTCTCTCCTTCACCTTTACAGTCCAAAAAACTAGGGAAGTTTCCTTCTGGGATGTTTCCACATCCTATGACTGCTGTGGGCTCGTCTGCCTGTTATGTGTTCCCCTGACTGCTGCTTTCCTCTCTGTCTCCCACGGCTATTTCCCCCACGCCGTAACTGCAGCGCTCCATTATAATAAGTGTCACAACCTGTACTAAGTATGGAACATTCCTCGCAGTGTACCGTTTCTTCCTTTGCTTGACTTTTTTTTTAAATTATGTAACAGCACTTGATAAAATATTAAAAAGTCCAGCAGGTCAATCGCAAATATTTAAACTTTTAAGAAAGTACAGGTACATTTGTTTTCATCTTCACCTCTTCTTCCTTTGGGATCATGACTTCTAAATAATTTAGCCTGGTGGGCGCTGACGATTGTGCTGTACTTTTTATGAATTCTGCAGGAGGCTTTTAGCAGAAAAGAAAGCGAGAAGATGGAAAAAAAACACACCAGTGCTACGTGCTTTCCGTTCCAGCTCCTTTGTAAGAGGAAATAGCAGAATGTCTCAATGATCATAAAGATCTTCAACAGCCAATTTCACTCCCATCCCGGCTGAAATACCCCACACTCCCCATGTCTTGATCAGCACTAGCTGAAATTAACAAGCTCTACAGCAGGGGTTTCCAAACTTGGCAACTTTAAGACTTGTGGACTTCAACTCCCAGAATTCCATGGCTGGCTGAGGAATTCTGGGAGTTGAAGTCCACAAGTCTTAAAGTTGCCAAGGTTGGACACCTCTGACCTACAGCCAGATAATATGTGAAGGATGAAACTGTAAGCAAATTTGTTTGTTTTCACCTCATTCTCTCAATATGATTTTGCCTCTCTCCAGAACCAGAAAAGAAATAGCTTACATCGTGCACTTAGGCAGGAAAAATCAAATGCCTAGGTATAGAATAGGTGGTACTTAGCTCAAGAGTAGTAACTGCGAGAGGGATTTAGATGTCCTTGTGTATCACTGCTTAAGTATGAACCCGCAATGTGCTGCAGCTGCCAAAAAGCCAATGCAATCCTAGGCTGCATCAACCAAGTGTCAAGACAAGGGAAGAAGTGATAGTACTGCTTTACACCATACTGGTTAGACCACACTTGGAATACTGCACCCAGTTCTGTTCACCACGATAAAGATGTTGAGACCCTGGAAAGAGTCTCTTTAGGTACCAGATAATCATTACTCAATAAATTGGCCCCCTACATATTATATTACTATTTTTTAACATGGATATATCTCATGGGGCCTCCTGTGAGAATGCCAAATATCCCAGACACTATATGAGGTTTTTAGGTATATTCCAGAGACTCCTATGTTTGCTGATATGTTTTTTAAAAAAAACAATGGAATAGACTATTTGTAGCTCAGGATTGAACTGTGGGGGTCCATAGTGCTCTCTGAGCTTGACTGTTTTCAAGCAGATGTTATTACTGATGATGTTATCAAGTTCAGAGGTTCCTAAGTCCTGGTCCATGGACTGGCACCAGTCTGTGGCATGCCAGCAATTGGGCTGTGCAAACAAGTGAAGCGCCATCTGTGGGATGTAGGCAGCATGCAAAACCATGCTCCCTCCGGTCCATGGAAAAAAACTCTCTCCACGGGACAGGTCCCTGTTGCCAAAAGGGTTGGTGGTCACCCATGCATATGAGAACAGGATGGATAAATTGATTTAGTAATGGTGTTTAAAGCCCTACATTGCAGGGGTCCGGAGTACCTTAGGGAACACCTGCTGCCGGCATCAACTTCCCTCCGCCCTGTGCGTTCCCACAGAGAGGGCCTCCTCAGGGTGCCACCGGTCAGAGAATGTCGATTGGTGGCCCCCAGGGGGAGATCCTTCTCTGTGGGCGCCCCGGAACTATGGAACCAGTTACCGGTTGAGCTCCAGATGGCGCCCGATCTTCGCTCCTTTCGCCGCGATCTAAAAACATACTTGTTCGAACAAGCCGGCCTGGCCTGAGGGGGGATTGGTGGGGTTTTTACTGTCATTTTATTGGGTTTTTACTATGTATTAATTGTGTTTTAGCGGGCATGTATTTAATTATTTTTTAACTTTTGTAATTCTGTGTTTTTATTCTTGCCCTGTACACCGCCCTGAGTCCTTCAGGAGAAGGGCGGTATAGAAATATTAATAAATTAAATTAAATTAAATTTCTTCCCCTTAGGGGAAAAAGTGAAAATATATACGAAACAAAGATTCAGAGAAGACCCACTTAGATTTAGATAATAATAATAGTAATAATAATAATAATGATGATGATGATGATGATAAAGAAGGAGGAGGAGGAGGAAGAGAAGAAGAAGAGGAGGAGGAGGAGGAGGAGGAGGAGGAGGAGGAGGAGGAGGAGGAGGAGGAAGGGACCTTGGAGGTCATCTAGTCCAACCCACTGCTCAGGCAGGAAACCCTATACCATTTCAGGCAAATGGCTGTCCAGTCTCTTCTTAAAAACTTCCAGTGTTGGAGCATTCACAGCTTCTGGAGGCAGGTTGTTCCACTGGTTAATTGTTCTAACTGTCAGGAAGTTTCTCCTTAGTTCTAGGTTGTTTATCTCTTTGATTAGTTTCCATCCATTGCTTCTTGTCCTGCCTTCAGGCGTTTTGGAGAATAGCTTGACTCCCTCTTCTTTGTGGTAGCCCCTGAGATATTGGAACACTGCTATCATGTCACCCCTCATCCATCTCTTCATTAGACTAGACATACCCAACTCCAGAAATCTACAGTGATGCTCACTATCCTTAGTTAAACCAAATGAATAGCCTGAAAATTCAGACATGTCTTACCTGTGGTATATTTAGCCACATCTTGTATTTGGCCAGCTGGATAATTGTTTTCAAATGCATACAAATTAAATGGCTTAGGGACATTCTTCAGTTCTTCCCAGATGCGATGGTTTGGGCTTGTCCAACGTCCAGCAATGACATCATAATCTCTTTGCCCCAAGTGCACCAGTTTAGTCAAAGAATTATATAGCCCTCCATGAAAACCAATAACGACTTCAAAATCTGGGTTAGTGTCCTGATAGATCTCACCGTAAGGTGTGTAAAGGATTTCTTTGATCACTTGCCCTCGGCTGCTGAAGACAGCTAAGGGTGTCCCTGTGTTGTCACATGCCACATAATACTCTTCACCACTGCTTAGCTCCATAGCTATCAAGTGACCTTGAAGGTCATAATAAAGGGATGTGATTTCTGAACTGCTGTGATTGTACAAGTGAGTAATTCTTACTGGATTAGAGAGATCTGCATAGAAGAATTGTAGGTGTTGCCCTAGATTTGACTTGCTGGCCACTCTTCGTCCCAAGCCATCGTAGCAAAACTGGATTGTCCAGCCAGCCACCCTGTTGTAAGCTCTGCTTAGGAAACCATTGGAGCTATACTCAAAGATGTCATTTCCTCTTTGCTTAAGAAAGCCATCTTCATCCACATTGTACTGAAGATCTCCTAGCCTTGTGATGCGGTCTCGGAGGTCATATCTCAGAGGAGTAAGCCGTGCGCTGTTCCCATGGCTGAGTAAGTTGATATTTCCGTTGAGGTCATAACTGTAGCGCCACTGAGTTTTATCATTCACAGAGACAGTTTGAAGCTGCCCATCAGCATCGTATTCATAAAAGTACCTTGTTATGTTGGCATTTACTCCTACTCGGATGTCACATATCACCATACGTCCCATGTTGTCATACTGAATAGTCATCCAGTAGGCGATGAATTTCAGAATTTCATACTGGACTTCTATCACTTGGCCATTGGCACTGAAAATTTTGGTATGCTTCATCATGGTGGTGGTGATAACTTGATTTAAGTCATAATTGATCACGCTGAATTTGCCAAATTGTTCTGTTTTCCCAGACACATCTACGTAGCGGTATAGATCAATAGGGAGTGGTGTTTCATTGATCATTGCTTGCATGCTGGTTACTCGAAAGTTGTTATAGCTGTAATCAAACCTGGCATTCACGAGACCTTCTTCACTGAATCGGAAGATCTGTCGGCCAATAAGTGGTCCTATAGATAAAAGGTAAAATGGATCGTTAAGAAGAGAAAACTGTCCCCAAATGAGACAGCTAAATTTAGGCGACTAACAACAAGAAGTTAGAAACCAGGGCAAAACCTTAGGAGAAAAAGATTTCAAGAACTAGCATAAAGATGTATCTTTATTATGCCTCATTAAAAACCACACAATTGTGAGGAAGCTTTCAAGTCCTTCAAACCATTTTAAAAATGATCCATTTGTTCATTTTGCAAGGAGTGGGCACCTTTGTCAGGTTGGGACACTATAGATTTTGGAATAATTAGGTATTTAGAATTGAACTATTAATTTTATATATACAGTATTTGGAAGCATCTCTGTGTGATATTACTGTGTATGAAATGATTGTGTCATGCAAAAGGCAATAGTAGCCTACTCTATCCAGCAGACTACCATAATCTTCATATTCTTTTTCCTTTTTAAAGGCATTTTAGGTCCAGTTATATAGTTTAAATCTAACCTTACCAAATAAAACTACAATATTCCTAATTTGATCAAATGATAGCAAATCTTCCAGGTTTGTGAGACAAGCATTGCAACAGATGTCCTTCTAGCCACACCGAACTCTAGCCACAATTTTTAATTCTAGGAATTTTAATTCTGAAATGTGTGGACAGTTCTATAATAAAAATTGAAAACACATTTTTACTATTCACACGAGGCTTAACCATACAATATCGTTTCGATATAATTTTCCAATCCGGTTCCATTTCAAAATAAAATTCTTCAAGTGGTTATTCAAAGACCTTGCATGCCAGAAAACTTTAGGGACTATATGCACCAGGGACTATCACTGTGTTATCTGTTCCCTTAGTCACTCTAACAAATAATGAATAAGCTACATCCTTCTGGAATCCAGAACAGATTTATCCAAAAGGTTTTTTTTAAAGTGATGCTTTAAAAATAGTGTCTTTGTATAAAAGAGAAGTTGAACCTCAGGTCTTCATGAGAGTGGTGAATAGTTGCCAAGAACAGGTGAAACCTAGGAACCTAATCTTAACCCACCTGTTTGCCTGTATCTGATGGTGCAAATAAATCCATCATGCATCAGGTGTATGGTTTTAATGACGCCTGTAGATTCCTCATAAGTAAAGGAGACCTGTGTGGTGTCGTAAAGGATCTCGGAGAGCTTAGACTGTGGTGTGTATTGATAAAGAACTCGGCGGCCCGTTCCTGGGTAGAGCGTTTGCAAGAGACGTCCATCTCTAGAAAAATCCTGCACAAAGGAGGCACTGCTGTCTGGTGGAGAGTAAAGATTTCGATAGTAGCCAACGGAGAGCATGGTTTGAAAACTGTGGCGGACCATGCTTGGCATGGTGACAGACAGTAGGTAGTCCGACTGGTCATGTTCAAAGATGTAACGGCGCTGGCTATGCAGAAGAAGCATCACAGACTGAAAGAAAAAAAAATCCAGAATGTTAGGAAATAAGTTGTTTCCTGGTGGGATACCTACACTGCAAACACAATTTCAGCCAGGGGAGTTGCCTCAGGAGGGCACACAAATGTATTTTTAGAGAGGATAGACTGAAGTAAGACCTTTCATCAAGGCTTCCGGTTTGCCAAGCCAGCCGGCATGGACGTCTGGAGGATGGCTCTCGTCTTCCACGTCCAGTTTCGCATTGCTGGGGGGTCCTAAAAGGGCCGAAGAGTCGCCCTGGAGGGGTGACCAGAAAGAAGGGGCTTTTGCAGAAATGTGGGGGAGCTGCAACCCCCCCCATTAGTGCCTGCATTCCCTTTGTACTGGCGGATGAAAGACTGGCCATAGTAATATGGCCAGTTACTAGGCTGCAGACAGCCGAAGTCAAACTTACCAGCAGGCAACATTAAAGCAGCATGGAACAGATGGGGGTAAGATTCCTCTCTTATACCTTAATCTTCTTTTTTTCACCTAAATAAGCTGCTAAGTATCTTGCCCCCTGTGGAGAGGGAGGGGGGAATCCAACCCTCCCTTCAAACAAGCGGCGAGCAAGCTCAGGGGTGTTTTTTTTAAACGTTGAAAAAAGAAACGGACTAAAAAAAAAAGAACTTTCAAAACACTTGGGGGACACCCAGTGGCTAAACCTGAAATTGCAATCTGATTTTCTTTTTTTAAAAAAATTAAGAAAACATTTAAGAAAAATAAGATAAGATTAACCTTGAACACCAGATGTAAAACTCCACCATGGAAGAGTTTCAAAAACAAATCTATGCTATGTGGGAAATATCCTACCAAACGTATCAGTTCCTTTCTGCAGCTGGCGGTGAAATAAGAGCTTTTAGAAAAGAATTAGAAAGTATCTCCAAGAAACAAACTCAAATTGTGAGTACAAGCAATATTTTATCAGGACAGAACTTAACAGAAGAATCAAATACATTGGCAGAAGAATTAACTACTCAACAAACACAGATTTTTGAAGACAAAAATGAGGAACAGATGGAACAAAATTTATTCAGCCCAGCACAATTATATCAAGGGGCAAAAATAGTTTAGAAGATTTGGTGTTGTTAACAGACCCCTCAATCCTTCAAAAACGGAGACTGGAGGGCTACTTAAATATGATACAACAATACAAGAATGCTTTGATGACCCTGAGGCAAAGGAAGAAAGCAAGAATAAGATTGAAGAAATATGGACATACTTAAGAGGCCTGAAATAGATAACACCAAAATAGATAGGATTGTACTTGGACTATGAGAGATTGCTTTGATGAGTAAATAAAAATATTGACCAATTAAAAAAAATAATACAGATGTATGAATACTAACATTGAAATACTGAACTCTTTAAATGAAATGGATTAAGATGTATACATGTTAAGAATGATACAATGTAACTAATATACTTGGATGTAGTAACATGAAAGGACGTGTTAAATGTTGAAATGGAGAAATTTTGGTTAATTTTCAATATGTGGAAGTTATAAATGAGAAACAAGAATATTATATTGTCGTCCTCCTCTTCCTCCTCCCTGCAATTGGTATTCTAATGACTACCATTCTCATATTGTACTACTAACTTGTCGATATGAAAATGAGATAAATAAGAAGTGTATTTACATTACTAGGTATTGGAGAAAATTGTGTAAAGGGAAAGGAGGTTATTTACAAATATGAAAATGAGAAACTTTAAATGTTTAATCTTAATATTAATGTAAAATTAAAGCTGGAAAAATATATAAGGTGTTTTGATATCTTAAAAATGGAATGTTAAAATATAAAATACACTAAGGGGATTGATAAATATGAGAAAACTATTAAATGACTGATGGATAGCAATGAGAAGTATGTTAATTTAGATAAGAGATAATATGTATTAAAGGAAATAAGAGAGAGGGAATATTAGTTACAACAACTTGGAGATCTGCAATAATATGTATTTCTCTGAAATGGAACTATTGTAACCCGGACACCACGTTGCTTTTTAAAGATATTATTGTAATAGTGGAAAATTAATAAAAAAATAATAAAAGACCTTTCATCAAATATGTCAAGAGATCTTAGGGTAGTCATATTCCCAGGACAATATGTGGGGACATCATAGTGGGGAAGATTACATGATACCAATGGCTTTTTTTTCATAGGTTGGATGTAGTTGAGAGTATTCTTCTTCTAAGAACTTGCTTAACTGGGAATAATTTGTCCATATATCCAAGTCTGTATCCTCCAAATGTGGTGGAACCATAGCTTTAAACATAGCTGTCCCAGAACTGAAGAAGCTTCTTGTATGAGAAGCAAAATGTCTTCAAGGAAAAACAAAGTCCAGTTGCCTTTTGAAAAAGCCCCTTTGGGACAACCATGACCTGGATGACTGAAAATCTCCATAGACATTTCAACCTACTTCTTTTGTAGGCTGATGGAAATCCTAACTGGCAAAAGATCTCCATGATCCTAAAGAATCACCTGATACCTGATTATTTTAAACCAAGATGTCGATAAATAAACCTTCTCTCCTCTCTGCCTTTCAATAATCGTCTCATTAGTATTTCTAAAAGGAGAGAACAACCCCATTATTTGACTTAATCAACATTCAAAAAATGATCTTATTGCATTCTCACTCTTCCCCCAATTACAACAATGAATAACCTTTTCTAAATAGGTGTAGCTCCATATTTTTCCATCTGCCCATGTTCTGGAGATAATCTTCCCATTTGGATCATACTCCATTTTTTCAGTCCATGTTCCTCTCTGGATGTATGTTACTAATCCAGAATGGGAGTAAGTGATGTTGACTTCATTGTACTTGTTGATGGGTGACCAAAGAATTGGCCGGCCGGCCTGGTCATAGAGAATCCGAAGAGTGAACTTGCGATGGTCATCATAGATCTTCCCTGTTCTTGTTAAGTGGTCAAAATCAATGGACAACAAGTTTCTGTTGTGAGCCTAAAAAACATTAAAAGAATAGCATGGCACATATGACTGAAGCAATTCTGCTATTAAATAGGAGTGAGCAATAAAAGTATTCCAGCATTGTTCTGACACTACCGACAATATTCCAAGTTTGGGACATTTCTGATATGATTTGCAACACTTTCAGTCTACTTAGAACGTGGAACAGCCATTCCAAGCTCACAAAAAGGACTCTTTAACCTAGAAACATTGTAAATTTGAAGCTCCATTATGAAAAGTATACATTATAATCTGTATTAACATGAATGAAAGAATGGATAACTCTCAGAAATAAAAGGTTGTTATATTTAGAGGGGCACGATTTACAATTGGGGTGGCGTGCTTTTTTGTGGTATGGGAAAAATGAAATTCATAAGTATTTCCAAAATCACTATATAAGAAATGCTTTGTTAACAGTATGGGAAAAAATAAAACTAAAATATATGTAAAAATTCCAGGGTGGCTCTCAACGATGGAAGCTTTTTTACATCCAAATTTGGTAGACTTGGAAAAAAATTGGACATATAGAGATATTCTAAATACAGATGGGACTTTAAAATCAAGACAAGAACTGGAAAATCAGGGTATCAACCTGTCGTGGTGGGCACATTTACAGATGCAAAATAGATATGAAAAAGACGTGAAACTGTTTGGGTTTTATAAAGAACAAACTGTATTTGATAAGATAGTGTTAACTTCTGATGAGAAATTAATTAAGAAAATATATAATTTTTTTGTTAATTTTGGAGATGGAAAGTGAACAAGTCAAAGAAACAATGATAAGGTGGGCGAAAATTTTTGGTTATAATCCAGAACTAGAAAAAGGGCAAAAATTATGGGAGAGAAATTATAAATTGACAATGTCAACTTCGTGTAAAGAAAATCTATATAAAATGTTTTATAGATGGCACTTGCCAAGAGCAAGATTAGCAAAAATGTTTTAAAATATGTCAGATAGATGCTGGAAATGTAAACATAACTCAGGCACGTATTATTATATTTGGTGGACATGTGGTAAAGCAAAGCCTTATTGGAAAAAGATACATGCTTGGCTAGAAAAAATGTTGGGAGAACATGGGGAATTTAAACCTGAACTTTTTTTATTAGGTGTAATGCCAGAAAAGATTAATAAACAAAGTTTATATTTGGTTCTACACATTACAACAGCAGCAAGAATAGTCTACACGCAATACTGGAAAAATGAAGGAGTACCACCAGAGGAAGAAATAATTTTAAAAAAAATTGGAATGCGCCGAGATGGACAGATTAACTATGAGACTGAAAGATAAAGAAGAAACAGAATACTACCAAACCTGGGAGTCATTCTACGAATAGCTAGAGCAGACATGTCAAACACAAGGCGAAGTGGTTTCATGTGGCCCGCGATGCCATCCTGGAAACAGTGAGGGAACGGCCCCCACTGCCTTGGCCCTGGCCCAGAGACCCTCCTTCTGCCAGAGACCCTCAGATCTGTCCCACTCCTGCCCGGGCCCCCCTAGGCACCCTTGATGCCAACGATGTAGAGCTGGCCATGCCCACCCAGTAGGCCATACGCACTCTAGCCACGCCCACCCAGGCCACACCCACCCGGCCCCCTAAGGGCAACCTCAATGCTGATGTGGCCCTCAATGAAATTGAGTTTGACACCCCTGGGCTAGAGGGAAGAACCAAAGATTAGGAATTGATTATGTATTAGCGCTTTGGAATCCAGACTGCACGTTGGTTGAAAAATTAACATATCTATGTAAGAGAAAAACTAATAAAAACTTTATATATAAAAAAGTATACATTATAGTAGGGCTGGATTTGTAGATTTTACACGTGTGGTTTGTTTGCTTTTCACTGAAAATTATGTTTGTGCCTAGCCTCTGGGGTACAATGACTGGCAGTTTAGCAAGCTTGCTCCACAAACTGGTCAAAGTAACACATAGTTCCACGTGATAGATGACTTCAGGTATTCTCTCAGACTCAATCCAATAATCTCCATGAAAGAAATAAGTGGGATGGAATAAGCCAAATCACGTCTCTCTCAAATCAAGCTTGACTCCTCCTAATGACTTCACGGAGATGTCCTGTTAGTTTTGCTGACAATTATATGGAAGTGATTTGCTGTTTTCTTCTTCCAAAATACTTTTTTGGGGGGGTTTCTCAATCTATCTTAGAACTGTGAGGTTTCCGGATGCTTTCCAACCAAGTACTAATCAGATCTGACCCCTCTTAGCATTCTCAAGATCAGCCAAGATTGCTGTTCATTTGCTGTGAGAGGATATAAGAAAGCCCTGGAATATTTTCCATCAAATTTGACAGATCTATAATGTTACCCTGTTTGTAGGCCTTTTTTTTGAGATCATTAGTTTGAATGCACCCTGTTAATCAAGACTTCCCCGAGGAGTAAGTTCTGTCAAATTGAAAACCGATTTCCTAAAGCGTTTCTTCACCCTGTAAGTTTATTGATGTCTTCGTTTTAAACCCAAGTCTGTTAATTAAAGAGATTGCGGTGGGGAAAAAAAGTATTGACTCACCTGCCACAGGGATCTGTTAATACTCTTGTTGAATGAAAGCCATAAAGGCCAATCAGATACAATGACAGCGGATCATTTTGGGCAGGACTGGAGAGAAATGAACTCCTAAGAGAGGCAAAACCTCATCTTGAACCGCAGCCAAACACCAGGATTTCCTTCTTGACTGTTTGGCAGTCTTCCTAGTACGCAAAACACTGTCTCTGCCCCTTATCCACTAAGTATTAATCTTATGAACTCTAAAGCTTCCTCTTTCCGCTATAAATTCAAGATGGACAGTGATTAATATTTATATGTTATTTATATGTTTGTATATAGCATTTTTAATGTGTGTTATGCATGTGTACACTTTTGAGAGCAAGCAACAAAATTTCATTTTTAATGTGTGCCAATGTGCTCACAGTAAAAGATCATAATAAAAGTCTTTCTTTCTTTCTTTCTTTCTTTCTTTCTTTCTTTCTTTCTTTCTTTCTTTCTTTCTTTCTTCCTTCCTTCCTTCCTTCCTCTCTCCTTTCTTTCTTTTCTTTCTTTCTTTCTTTCTTTCTTTCTTTCTTTCTTTCTTTCTTTCTTTCTTTCTTTCTTTCTTTCTTTCTTTCTTTCTTTCCTCTGCCCAGATGTTCAGGGAGAGTTCCTATCCATTTCTCTTTAGCCAATGGGTAGGGGATCTGGGGAGTTCTCTATCCCCAATGGGATTTGCCTGCTTTACCCGCGCCAGCGGAAGAGGCCTGCTACAGATCCCATCTACTAAGGAATTCCGGCAGGCAAGATCAAGGAAAAGACTGCTCTATGCACAAAAATGGAAGGATGTTTCGATTCCCACCATAGACGAATGGCTACAAAAGCAGATGATGGAATTAGTAGAGATGGCTAAACTGACTGTTTTAACGAAAGAAAAGCATGTAAGTACTTTTGTTTCTACTTGGAAACCATTTCTGGACTTTGTGCTTGAGGTGGAAAACAATGATACTATGATTTTGGGTTTTACTGATTAGACTGATTTGTTGATACAGAAAAGGCTAGTTCATACTACTACAGAAATGTAAAAAGTTGAGACTCAATGTTAATGCCTTATTGTACTGCAAACAGAGGGAGTTGGAACTTGATGCCTTTTTTTCCTCCCCCCCTTTTCACACTTCTCTTTCTCCTCTCCCCCCAACGTTGTCCCTTACTATTTGTTTTTGTTTTTGAATTTCATGTTATAAGTGAATAAAAATCTTTTAAATAAAGGGGAAGAGCCTACTCTGCTGTGGCCCCATCCTTGTGGAACACACTGTCCCTGGAGCTGAGAACTGTTCTCTCCTTTCCAGAAGGGTACTAAAACTTGGCTTTGCCAGCTGGCTTGGACCCCAAGGGAGGGGGAGGGGGGCTTGCAGGGTAAGGAGACCTTATCTTCGTGCCACCCATTTCTTAGCTTTGGTTTTTGTATAGCTTTTAAATTTTTAATCTGCGCAATTTTAATATTTTAATAGAGTTTGATTATTTTCAGTATTTGTTTTATAACCACTAAGCTGCCCAGATTCACCTGATAGGAGAGACAAAAAAGTGAATGTAGTCCCTGAAGATTTCACCACTGCCGACTCTAGGGGGCGGTGCCCATCCCTGTTTCAAGCCCATCGAGCCAACTCTGTCCGAAGACATTCTCACGGTCATGTGGCCAGCACGACATCACGGGGCGCTGTTAGCTTCCCACCAAAGTGGTACCTATTTATCTAGTCGCATTTGCATGCTTTCGAACGGCTAGGTTGGCAGGAGCCAAGGAGAAGAATGGGAGCTCACCCTGTCGCGTGGTGCTCGGGTCTCAAACACGGGCTGCCGGTTTTCCCATCTTAACCACTGCGCCGCCACCACACCACCATCCATAGGGGAGATGGGCAGTATGTAAACAAACAAACAAATAAATTGAAGGGAACTGCACTGTTGGAGATCTGCAAGGAACAAGCATGCCTTTGCCATGTACTCCTTGCCTGCAACAAATCTAATGGAAAAGGGTAGGGCAACCTTTCTTTAAGGCAGTAACTCCAAACAACCAGTAGGCAGCACGAGAATGTCAGAGCTTTATCTATGTATTTCCTGCTCAGTCTAATGCTTGACCTTTTGCCGAAGTCGCCTAAGTAAGCTAAAACATAGGAAGAACCACTTTTTTTCCCTTCACTACAGGTTGGGCCCTGGAGAAGAGAATCTGAACTACAAGGCAGTGTTCCAGCTGTGCTTATTGTAAGTAGCTTAGTTCATCTGGCTCTTCTGTTGACTTGTTTTCATTTCAAACCATTGGAAATAAGGAGACTTAAAAGGCTTGCAATTAAAGCCTTGAGCGATGTGAAACACAGCAGCGCGCTTCTCATTGTCGGAGTCCAGCCTAGCATTGCCTGCCTACCTTAAAATAGCTCCTAATGAAAAGAATCTGTCACATCCACAGGAGGTCACCACCGGCAAAAAAAAACATCCCGAAATAGCAGTAAAGTGACCACAGATCTCTGCCGTAAAGGCAAGATGGTTGCCAACTGCCTGAAATGTGATCACCTGACCAGTGTGCGTGTGTGTATGTGTGCGCGTGTGTGCGTGCGTGCGTGTGCAGCTGTAACTTCAAAGAGGAGTCTTAAGTAATTTTTTTTTTGGGGGGGGGTCAGTTGTAATTTGAAAGGTCTTTCAGCGATCAGCCATTAAGCCAGGATTACTTGTATTAGCAGTTTGTTATTTTGCTAGGCTCTCTTTTTAAACTAAAAAAACCGCCTGCAAAACTCTTTATGCTCTAAATTATAGCACAGGTTTTAGACATTCATTTAATTTCTTTGAATGTCATACCTCCTCTTGCGCCTGCTGCCTTTCTTTTCCTTGCTATTATTTTTCTCTTGATGTTGCAGTGTGCTGTAAATAACTTTATTTACAGCACACTGCTGTAAATAACTTTATTTCTCATTAATAAATAACTTTATTTCTCATTAAGTTAGAAATAACTTTATTTCTCATTAAGTTAGGCATTTCTGAAAAATTTCTAGATGGGTACTCGCTCCTCCATTTCGTAAAAAGTCAAGGGTTCACCAAGGCAACCATTTTGTGAGAGTGCTCATAATTCATTGCCAACATTTCTAACGTGTCTGCTACCCCCCCCCATAAAATTTAGTTTTATGAGAATGTCACCTGTTGCTTTGAAATATGTGTGTGTGTGTGTGTGTGTGTGTGTGTGTGTGTGTGTGTCCCTTCAAGTCAGTTTTTGACTTCTGGAAACTGCCTCTACCAGTCCTTGCTGTTTTTCAGCAAAATTTTGAAAGTGGTTGCCATTGCATCATTCTTGGGGCTGGGAGACAATGACTGGCCCCAAATAACCCAGCTAGATTTGTGCCTCCGGCAGGATTATTTTTAGCCTGGCACCTTAACCACCACACAAAACTGGCTCTTACTTTGAAACAGGCACAAAGCCAAAATTGACAGTGCCAACACAACCACACTGGACGATTTGCAGTAGGAGCCAGCAATACAGGCCTCTTCAGTGGGAAAACTTACCCGTAGCCTTCTTTCAAAAGTGGAAATATTGCCTTTAGTTTGTTCCTTCCTTTGCCTCCACTCGATAAGGTTGGAGTTATGCTCTCCGGGTAAGGAGATATTACATTTTCCTAAGGTGGGGTTGACCACACCAGCCAGGATGTGTGTCTCAGCATTCAGCGTCAGCTCCATTCCACTGGCAAAGGTGACTCGGAGGGACCCATCTGGACTGACCCGATAAATATTCTGAATGTTGTCTGTCATCACACAAAACAGAGAAGAAAGAGCTCAGCTATTCATCTAGATGAGTTTATAGTTGTATGTGCAAAGGATTTATTTATCTAGTCCAGAGGTTCCCAACCGGGTGTACTCAAGACGATATTCCTGGGTGGGGGTGGTCGTGGTGCGAAAACTTGGGTTTTCAAAATTATGGTGTATGAGCATAATTGGTTGCTGTTATTTTGAAATTTTGTAAGGGGTGCGAGAATATATCAGAAGCGTTCTAGGGGTGCGGGGTATAGAAAAGGTTGGTTGTCATGGATCTAGTCTTAAATGGCATTTGCAGCAGTTCCACAACTGGAAACATTTTGGGGGTTTGCAATGATTCTGCATTCAAATACCAATATAGGCTTCTTAGCATTATTCTCCATAGCAAAGAAAAGAATTTCTCGGAGTAACACTGAGGGAAGATATGGTACTAATAGCAGTGAAAAGGGAAGAATTCCCAGCAATATTGAAAATATAGTTTGATTACCACTCTGTGTTTTGGAGAGAAGCCAAACTTTGAATAGATACAGATATATGGAAGTAGAAATGTATATATAATAATTCTTCTCTTTAATGTTTTTCAATATAGCAAATTGAAGATAGAAGGTAACTTTCATTCTGACTCCACCCCAATTTAAATTAAGCTAAATTAAGGTTTTACTGCACACAAGATCATTAACCTGATCTTAATATATTGTGCAATTATACAAGTGATATCATTTATACATTTGGATTTAACAGACATTTGGATTTAACAGACATTTGATGGATCCTGACCACACATATATGCATATGGGCATCTGTGTTAATGTATACAAAAAAAATCATGGAAGAAATCTGCAGAATGGTGAGTATAGGATTGCAATCTGTTTTATTAAGGTGTGACACTGACACACATATAAAAGGGGCAGGGCTTGGACTGTGATCCCATGACTGCCATATTGCAGATTTTGACTCCCCACACATAAGGATTCTACTCTACACATCCACATAAAACTTGATTGTAATGAGCATTGTATCTCTTAAAAATATAGAGGCAAAATTAGTTTTTTGCAAACATCTGCATTTTTTTTGCAAACAAAGAATACCCATTAAATAATTTTGCTTAGAGTGGGAAGTTGAAAAAGAAACTTATGATCTTAAAGAGGAAATAAATTGTCGTCCCCAGTTGTAAAAAATAATCTGTATTCTAGAATTGCTGCTAAAGTGCAAACATATATTTTTTTAGTCCAGAATGGGGAACTGTAACCCTGCAGCAATTGCACCCTGAAGTGCAGGAAAAAAGAATTCGCCATCCTTACTTCAAATATTGCTTTTTTAAAATTCACAATCTGGCTCATTAAAAGCAGCACCCGAAGGCATGAAGCTTCCACAGGATTTAAAACTCTGACTCTTGTATGGAAAAGAAAAAAATCCATTTGAGAACTTTTGGAAAAACAAAGCATAGTTATTATCAATGTTTGGTAAACAAGTTTTTTTTTAAAAAAAAATACACCAAGTTGCTTGGCTATAATTAGGCATTGGCTAAGGTTTTATTTCACAGACTTTTTATCCTGTGACAATTGAATTTATTAGCATATGGACACTGAATTTGTTCTTAATTTTAAACTAAAATTGACTAGCATAACAGAGCTGAAGTGTGGAATAATTACTGCAAAATATTGCCCCCCCTCAAATAAAAGAGCTTCTAACTTTTATATTGGTTTTTTTGTCTTTCTGTTTATTGTCTTTCTCTTTACATTCTAAGCCCCAGGGAAATATTTATATTTGAAATGCATTGGGTTGTAATAAAATAATACTTTCTGTAGCATCTGGAAATCTTTCTCTCCCTCTTTGAGGGTGAAGCACCTCCCCCTCTCCTCCAAATCTCTGATTTTTATGTGCAGCTGAAATAAAAGCTCTGTTACTGTTTTCTTAAATAACTAAATGCAACTATTATAACACCATAATAGCTGAAGAGTATCTTCTGGTGATATCGTAAACAAATATGGATCACAAAATCTGTAAGTTTCGCAACCTTCCTCTTTTTCAGCCCCTTTTGTTTTGGATGTTCTTGCATGTTTCCATCAAGGCTACCTTCCTTACTATCGCATCTCTAGCACAAATTATTGTAACTTGCTGCATATGGGTTTGTGCTTGAAGACCACCCAGAAATGCATCCGGAGGTATGCTTAGTGATTAGTCAAGATACTGCCATGATAATGCACTACTGCAAGAGCTGTATTTCTTATAAGTAGGTATGTAAGTGCAGTTCATGATGTTGGACACGAGCTACAAAAGGGTCAGGATCTGCTATCTTAGGAGCTGACTTTCTACAACAGACATGTCAAACACAAGGCCCGGGGGCCGGATCTGGCCCGTGAAGTGGTTTCATCCGGCCCGCGAAGCCATCCTGGAAACAGGGAGAGAATGGCCCCCACTGCCTTGGCCCTGGCCCAGAGACCTTCCTTCTGCCAGAGACCCTCAGATCTGTCCCACTCCTGCCCAGGCCCCCATAGGCACCCTTGATGCCAATGATGTAGAGCTGGCCATGCCCACCCAGTAGGCCATATGCACTCTAGCCACGCCCACCCAGTTGGCCACGCCCACCTGGCCCCCTGAGGGCAACCGCAATGCTGATGCGGTCCTCAATGTAATTGAGTTTGACACCCCTGTTCTATAACAATTTCTCACCGTCCTACTCAAAGAACTAGATAGCATCAGCTAGTTAAGAGTTAGAAAGTATGGAAGACCAGTGATGGGCATTCTCTGAAGCAGCTCCTATTTTAGAATAATTGGTCCCTAAGGCAAGGATGCTGAAACATGGCTGATGCAGAAAGCCTTTGGGGATTAATTATAACCAGTGTTGCTTTATTCAAGACATTTAGCTTATTACTTTTAGCCTTCATTTAAGCTGAGATTTAATTACATTACTGTTCTAATTAATTATTATAGCAGCTTGCATCGGGTTCTAGGTGTAAATTATGTAGCCAACTCGAGTCCTATGGCGGTCGACAAATCCCATAAATAAATAATAAATAAGCAAATGAATAAAATAAGCAAGGCAGGCAGGCAGGCTTGGAAATCCCCTAGCTTATCATTAAAGGGCACTTCACCAAAGGTTATGGGATCCTTGCTTATTGGATCTTGGCAGCTGTGTGGGGCCTGACAACGGCAAAGCTATATTTCATAAGAGAAAATGCAAAGCAATAATGCCAAGGGAGTCCCAATTGGTGTGGTGGTTCAAATGCTAAGCCAAGAATGGTTTAAACATGGTTTATTGAATTACCCCGTATTAGTTGACTCCAGCCAAGTTAAAATGTAGTTTCTGGGTTTGGTATTAGGTTAGTTTATGGCATCCAATGATATTCTATTACAGCTACCCTATGACCTACTTCTGTTTTCTATTGATGTTCATAAATTTATTATTCTTTCTCTTGTGCGGTTTATCTGGGACAAGAGACGTTCGATGTCTCTTGTTTTAAAAATGACGTCATCACAGTTAGTTTCCAAGGAGGCCAGCTTTAGTGAGACACAACTTGGTTCTGTCTCTCCCACTGGAGAGAATAAGTTGACTGGATTATGCTCATTGTGTAAAGAAAAAAAAACAGCTTCTGATCTCAAGGCTTCTTATAGTTGTCATCTTATTATTCAGAACTTGCTTGATCAGATCTTCTGAGTAACCTGTAGGAGCCAATATAATGAGCTACCTTGCTTTGGTTTGAAAAATATATTCAGAAGAATGCTAAAACCTATGAGATCAAAGACGGAAGGAGCAACAACAACCAGGATGCATTTTGCCTACCTTGTTTTAAAGTATAAATAGTTGAGGTAGCTGAAAAGTTAGTTTCTGTAATCACGTTTTCCCTATTTGAAGCGTCAATTTCTATTCTCATCAGTTTTTCAATATCACCATGGAAACTGCTGACTTCTCCAGTGGGGAAAGTTGCATTGGTTAAATGACCATCAGAATCATACCTAGGAAAATAAAAAGAGCACGGGTAAATGAAGTATAGAAGGAAGGAAGGAAGGAAGGAAGGAAGGAAGGAAGGAAGGAAGGAAGGAAGGAAGGAAGGAAGGAAGGAAGGAAGGAAGGAAGGAAGGAGAAAATAAGAAGGGAGGGAAGAGGAATGGGTGGGAGGGAGGGAGGAATTAAGTAATTAAGAATAGAAAGAAGGAAGGGAGGAGAAATGGAAGGAAGGAAAAATAGAAAGGAAGGAATGGAGGGAGGGAGGAAGGAAAAATAGAAGGGAGGGAAGAGGAATAGAAGGAGGAAGGTGTACCCATATCAAGCCAACATTTTATTATGTTCATCGACAGAGGAATGGAGTTAGAGACAGACAGACAGACAGACAGACAGACAGATAAGATTCTGGTATGAATCAGCATTTGTTCTCTTTTTGAGTGCTAATTTTGCTCAAAAGCAACCCATTCTTTCCCTAGCTATCAAGAGAGTCTGGATTGGCTAGCCCAGAGTGAACTCATAGCATTTCCACTTACTTACCTGCTGTTTTCAGCTGGCTGCTGCCTGCAATAATAAAGCCTTTTGCTTTCCACAATGACATTACAAGCTGCTTCGGGATCCTCTTTTGGCTGAAGAGCTGGGTCAAAATGTGCCCCATACGTAGAATGGCTACTCTTTACAGGGATTAAGAAGTCACTCTGCATTCCCAGGAGAACAGTTGCCCTGTGGAGGCTTTTCACAGCTGGTGGAGCCAACTGCAAAACCAACACTTTTGGAAAACAAGGGTTTTATTTCAGCCCTAGCATCCCAGCTTATTATTATCATTTTTATTTCTTTATGGCCAGAGAGACGTTTTTCCAAAGGAAGCTTTCAGCATTTTTTTTCTTAGATGCTTATAAGTCTAGGTGGGCACACAGGCCCACCTACGTAATCATGACGATGTTAAAAGCCACAGCAATACAGGTAGTCCTCAACTTACAACTGTTCATTTAGTGACCCGCTTTGCTTTCGAGAAATGTGTGCGACACTGTTTGGCTCAAGAGACTTTTCATCCCTGGTGCCTCTGTTCATAAATAAGATCATGGGGTTCCGGGGGCCGCATTCGATGGAAAGTATAGAGAACTGTACTTTAAGACTTTGTTTTTTTAAAAGAGTCCTTTCTCATCGTGGGCTAATTCATTTTAGATTTAACACACCCTTGTTGCAACTTTCAAGATTTTATTGCCACTTCTTTTGCCTTGTCTTATAAGGCAACTTGCTTAACCCATTGGCGAGGAGGCAATCGTGTACGTAAAGGTAATTCAAAAATAATAATGGTGAATTTGCAACCACCAAACAACGGCACAGTAAGCCTTGGTTTTCCAGCCCGAGTTTGATGTAACACAGAGATGCCACAAGAGGTCACTCTGTGCTAAGAAAAAGGGAATTTAAAAGAAAACAGGATTCTTCTCCCTAAAATGTTTAACATTTTCTATCTTGAATGGCTGAGAGTTCAAAATGCTGTCAGAAACATATCGAGGGTTTTAGACAATGCCCAGGAGGAGGAGTGTCCAGGTTTATGAATTGCAGCGTTGCAGAGCCATCAGATCTACACGTCTAGGGTGTGCTACTGGCATGGTTTATGTCTTCTAGCTAAGGCTTCACAGCACCGATGAGAAGTGATGACAGCTCTTCTGGGCCTCCTGATGGGAAATCCAGCTGTCCATTTCCAGCTGTTCAGGGTTTTTTCCCCCTCCCCTTGTATCCCGTTGGTTTAAAGCCAGACTGCCAAAGCTGCTTTTTTCACTGGGGATTCAAGCATTTGCTGGTCTACCACGAGCTGATCAGAAGAGCTGATATCTTGATAACAAGGCCAGAAGGTAGATCAGGCAATTCCCTGCAATTCCCTTCCCAGCTCTGCGCTCATTTATTCGTGAAGAGATGAATCCCTCTGAGTCAGAGGCTGCCCATCCTGTGCCGCTGAGTATTTAGTTAGAGGTTTTCAGATTTTTCTTTTGGCTCGCTATTCTCCATCCCACTCGACCTCAACAGAGGAATGACATGGAAGGGAAGTGGACCACATTGCAAAATGACCCTTTGCTTTCGAGTAAACTCTGTGTATCAACGTTGCAAAGGAATTTGGCTGAAGCCATTTCTACTTCGTTTTCGGTTGCCACAGAATTGAGAAGGGGGGGGGAATGTGCACTTTTAAGTTTAGACAAAACAATAAATTGTCCTGTGGGAACCAAGGTCATTGCTGCTTGAGTTTTGGCAGGCTGAAGCTTCTGTTAGAAAGCCTGCCAAAGTAGATTATTACTGGGGAATGTGATTTATGAATATTGGTAGTGGGGGGTGGGTGGGTGTTGGGAAGTTCAACTTTATAGCATTGTAAGCTTTGGGAGGGAACTTCAGTCTTGGTTTCACTTTTGATCCTGCTGATGCTATGTAGCCATTAAATATGTTCTTTAGGGTAGGGGTCCTCAACCTTGGCAGGTTTAAGACTTGTGGACTTCAACTCCCAGAATTCCTCAGCCAGCTGAGGAAGTTGCCAAGGCTGAGGACCCCTGCTTTAGAGAAACCTCTTGCCTTGGAGTTCTGATTTTTCTGGTCTCATCTATCGGAACCATGACAGTGTGCAACACTGTTTGGCTCAAGGAACTCTTTCATTCCTGGCTTGTGTGGAAATGCACTATAAGAATAATTAGGGATAGGGTTTGTTTTGGAAAAGATTTGGAATCTTTGAAGGACATTGTGGCAGATGTCGTAGGCAGCTGCAAGGCTTAAGGCACCTCTTTCACCTCTTAAAACCCATCTCCATCCCAATGTATCAGAAAGGACAAACATTTCGTTCCGTTCCACCTGGGAAGGTTCTGGGGAACCACGTGGAATCTATAGGACACCTTTTGTACCATTGTTTTTGAGGATGTTTGTGGGTCCACGTGACATCCTTGAGCATAGAACCAGCTAGTAGCAGCAGCAGATTAGAATCTTGTTGGAAATTATGTCCACTGACTCATGAAAGCATCAAGACAAACCATCAGGAGAGAGGAGAAAAAAAACCAGCCTGGGATTCAGGGGATGTTTTCTCAGGATGACACACACAATGGGTAACCATACAACGTATCAAAAAATAACTGACTGTTCAACAACTAACATGAGATATGAAAAGGATAACGCTGCCATACATCAAAAACATCTCAGAAATAATCAAGATTATTGCAACCACAGGGCATCACTGTAGCACACAAACTGGCTAAAGCCCTCCAAAACATGTCGAATGAATCATAAGACCCAGAAGACCAAGAAAAAAAAACACCAGAAATCATTTACAGCACATAGTATGAAGACTATTACAGCCACTATGTAGGACAGATGGGCAGAAGACTAGCAGAGGGTGTCCCTGAATATCAACCAGCAGTTAGAAAACACAAGGAAAACTCCTTAATTTCATAACGCATGGACAGACGTAATCATAGTTTCATCTGGACCATGTTACATCCAAAAAAGCTAGGGAATACCTGGAAGCTTGGCATTCAGTTCTCCGAGGAATTCTTACTGAGAGATGAAATGATGGAAGGGACTGAAGTTGCGAGAACCTTAGGGGAAAGTGACCACGTCAAAGGTCTCCTGCCTGAGCAGGGGGGGTTGGACTAGAAGTCCTCCATGGTCCCTTCCAACTCCGTTATTCAGAAAAAGCAGCCATCAACAGGCACATAGAGATAAACAACATTTACACATGATAAAAAGAGAGAAATAAAAAGCTAAGAAGAAAACAACAAAAACCAGAACACCTGCTTGCTAGCATCCAACACGCACATAAACAGAAATTAACCCAGAATTAACACCAGACAACAATCAAGCAGAAAACGATAACTTAATCAAACAACTACCAAAGAGAAAGATCACTCCCAACAACACTGAGAGGACAAGCTAGCATAAATAAATAGAGAACAAATCCCACTCTCATTAGCACTGATGATGTTATCTAGTTGGGTCGTGGAATGTCTGCAAGAAAACCACCAAGCTCAGAGAGCAACAAGGAGTCCACAGTTCAGCCCTGAGCTACAGATAATTCTCTTCTATTGGTACTTAAATAAAAGCTCAGCCTCAGCTACAGATTTCACCGAATAGGTTTGGTCTAATCCAGGGGTAGGCAACCTCGGCTCTTTTATGACTCATGGACTTCAACTCCCAGAATTCCTGAGTCAGCTACGCTGACTCAGGAATTCTGGGAGTTGAAGTCCATGAGTCATAAAAGAGCCGAGGTTGCCTACCCCTGGTCTAATCAATTCCAATGTTCTCTTAGCTCTTTTTTTAAAAAAACAACAACAACTGAGCAATCATTCCCCGTCATCTTGCACCTTGAGGGCAAGAGTTTAAAATAAATAAAATGTAAAGCACAAACTATAAATTAATCTGCCATTTTGTAACCAAACTGATTCCACCCATTGATTTTGCTATTTTGGCTTGATCCTACTACCTCTTCTATCCATGCGAAGAGTATGATGAGTGTAAGCCAAGGGTCTTCAAACTTGGCCCTTTTATGACTTGTGGACTTCAACTCCCAGAATTCCTCAGCCAGCATGCCTGGTGAAGACCCCTGGTGTAAGCAGTCAGCAAAACCCCACAGGGAGGGTCTGCTCAGGGTTCCGCCGGTGAGAGATTGCCGGCGGGTGACACCCAGGGATAGGGCCTTCTCAGTGGGAGCGCCTGCCCTCTGGAACCAGCTGCCGGTGGAGCTGAGGACTGCCCCCGACCTCCGATCATTCCGCCGGGGCCTGAAGACCTGGCTCTTTGAGCTCTCAGGCCCAGGCTGAGGAGAAATTTTTAACTGGGGTTTTTAAGTGTACAGGGTGAATTTAATATTTTTAACTGGTTTTTAACTTTTGTATGTTTTGATTTTTAATTCCCTGTAAACCGCCCTGAGTCCTCAGGGAAAGGGCGGTATACAAATGTAATAAAATAAAATAAATAAATAAATAAAATTGGCTTCGACAGACTATTTGATCAAAAAGGGGTCTGTTTAGACTCTTACATTATTTGTGTTTGCTGTGCACTGCCCAGGATTACACTGTATAAAATGGGTATCTATATAAATCTTATAAATAAATAAATGCATACATAAATAAATAACAGTTGCACTTCCTGATACAGATATAGAGCTCATAGGGGGCCATGTAGATCTTATAAATAAATGAACAAGTAACTATTGCATTGTATATGTGACATAAAATGGAGGTTTTTGATTAGGTGTGCAGGCGCACCTAATCTCAACCAAATCAACTTTTTTGAATGGATGAATTCCTCCGCAAGGTTGAATGTGACTAATAAACTCAGTCAAGGTGTTTTAAGATTTCTGAATTAATACAGCAATAGAAATAACACTTAGACTTATATACCGCTTCATAGTGCTTTACAGCCCTCTCTAAGTGGGTTAAAGAGTCAGCATATTATCCCTAACAATCTAGGTCCTCATTTTACCAACCTCAGAAGCATGGAAGGCTGGGTCAACCTTGAGTTGGTCAGGATCGAACTCCAGGCAGTTGGCAGAATTAGCCTGCAATACTGCATCCAAACCACTGCACCACCACGTCTCTTTAAACCCCAATTTTTGTTGGATGAAAAGTGAAACATTTTATAGGGAAGAAACAAAATGGCTCTAATGCATGATATCACGTACCTTGCAGACTGGGAAGTACTACGGACAAGATGGATTTTTGATAGTGGAATGAGGGGAAAATAATTTTCTAGGCTAAGCAGTTGTTTTGCAATGGTTTGATAAAAATGCTTAAGGAAGGGTTTACTTACTCGTAAACTGTTGTCCATCCATACTCGTTGCTTTTGGTGGCAAGAAGTCCAGTGGTGCCAGGATAGGTCATTAGGGCTAAATTGTAGCCCTGAGCATAAACTCTTTTGAGAATGCCATTGCTACTGATGGTCAGCCAGTATACCTGCCCTCCAGGCATCACCATCCAGAGAGGTAAGCCACTGGCGTCCCTTCGTATATGTACCGAGTGGCCATTGTTGCTGGTAATGGTGCCGAGTTCACCTTCCCCGTTATACGTGAAGTTATACAGAAAGTCTCTCGTAATCAGATTGAGGGTGCGCAAGTGTGTTCCATTGTTCGTGAATTGATACAGTTCTTGATCAGCTGGAGAGGCTATCTCATAAATATTGGCATCATTGAGATGAGGCTTATTTTGGCTAACAGCACGGATGCGGATGTTCCCAAGGTCAGCGATGTACAAAGTGCCATCAGGAGACACAGCAAGGGAAGATGGAGCTTTGAGCTTTGCGTCTTTAGCGTATCCACCATCACCTGAAGAATAGGAAGAAACAATGTCGACCATGCAAATCTGCAATGGCTAGCATGTCAAAATAAAGAAAGACTAGGGATGAGATGAGAGCAGTATTCCAGTATTTGAGAGGCTTCTCCAAAGAAGAGGGGGCCAAACTATTCACCAAAGCACCAGAGGGCAGGACAAGAAACCATGTTTGGAAACTAATCAAGGAGAGAAGCAACTTGGAATTAAGGAGAAACTTCCTAACAGTGAGGACAATTAAACCAGTGGAACAGTTTGCCTCCAAAAGTTGTGGGTGCTTCATCTTTGGAGGCATTTAAGAAGAGACTGGATAGGCACTTGTCTCAAATTGTATCTTGCTTGAGCAGGGGGTTGGACTAGAAGACCTCCAAGGTGCCTTTCAGCTCTATTCTGATTATTCTGAGGACCCAGATTGTTGGGGGCAATTAAGCTGACTTTGTAATAATGCCGCTTGGGGTGTGTGTGAAAGCCCTAATAAGCAGGCATATACATAGAATGAAGGCTACTGCTAAGCTTGTAAGCCGCCCTGAGTCTTCGGAGAAGGGCGGGATATAAATGGAATTAAAATAAAATAAAATAAATAAAAATAAATAAATGCAAATTATCCCAAAGGTGCTTTCTAAAAGGCACCTGGACTTTCTTGGTTTTTCTCCCCACTTAAAAAAGTTTCGCTTTTCATCCAAGTTCTTCACTGAAGAAGCTTCTTGGATGAGAAGAGAAAGATTTTCAAGGGAAAAAAACCAAGGAAGTCCAGTTGCCTTTTTGAAACTTGACAGCACCTTTGGGACAATGATGACCTGGAAGATTGAGAATCTCCATAGACATTAATGCAAACGTCATTATGACAGGATGAAAAAGCTAGGTGATCTTCAACTGTCAATATTGTTATGACTGACAAAAGCATTAGAATAGAATAGGGACCTTGGAGGTCTTCTAGTCCAGCCCCCTGCTCAAGCAGGAGAACCTATACCGTCTCAGACAGGTGAATGTCTAGTCTCTTCTTAAATACTCTAATATTTTCTTCCAAAAATTTATAGCCACCAGGGAACAGTTCTCAGAATATATAATTGAATAGTAGTGATATCCTGTTTGATACTTTATTGCAGTGTTTCTCAGCCTTGACAACTTTAAGATGTGTGGACTTCAACTCCCAAAATTCCCCAACAAGCCAAGTTAAAGTTGCCAAGGTTAAGAAATACTACTTTATGGAGTCAAAGTTGGAAAAAACCATTGTCACCATTGAATACAACCTTCAAATCAAGTTGTCTCTAGCCCACTTGAGCAGCTCCAAAGAATAGGGTTGTCCATCACTATGTTCCACTCTTTAAATATTTTTAGAATTGGGATATATTTGCCTAACTTCATTTAGCTCTTGGTTGCATTCCCACACAATGGCGAGCCAGGGATTTTTCAAACTATCCTTAAAACATGCCACAACAGTTTGATCTCCATGGAACAATAACCCAGAATGGGTAGATATAGGATCCATGGTAAGCTCCACACAAAATGATTGTACTGTGATTTATGATTATATCCAACTCTGGTTGATGAGAGCTGCATGCACAACCCTGCTGTTTTGGAAACATGTACATTCCAAGCTGACAAAAACCCAGTGACAATCACAGCAGAAATCATTACATTGGCAGCATTAACACTCTCATCCAGAAATGCAATGACATGTTGAATCAAAATCCTTTTATGCTGTAAGTGAAGAGAACCCAGAGATCTCTGATTTAGACCAATATGAATAGGAAGTTTAGATACGTATCATAGTTGATGTTTGCTTGTTTGTTTATCTATCACACTTCTTAACCGCCCCTCTCTCTCAAGAGAGGTGCTCTGGGCGATATATATATTATATATATATATTAAAGGGAACACTTAAACAACACAATGTACTGTATTTAATAGTAGGATGTCTTATCTTGTGTTAAAAAACATTGTAAAACTGCAAAAAAATAAAATAAAAAAGAAGAATTCCAATTGGTATCAATGAGTTAATTCTTCCCAACCACCATGTTAAGATTTACTCTGAATAAGTCTGGTGCAAGCAAGCAGAACACTCCAAGAATGGACTAAATATTCATTATTATTATTTGTTAAATTTATTTGTCATCCATCTGGCCTCAAGAAGGCTCCACTTCTATTTCTGTATAGGTTTCTTTGTTGTTGATCTTGCCAGATTGTCTGTCTTCCTTTTGGAAAGAGCAAATATAGATCTAAGGGTTTCACCTCAAAATGTTTCCTCTCCTGAATGGACTCAAAGCTGGAATGTTTTTGAACTCTCCCTCAGCCAGGGGTTCCACCACAGAATTGTTAATCACCTTCCTCATCACCTGAATTATAAAACCACAGAATCATAGAATCCTAGGGCTAGAAGAATTGTTTGGAGGACTTCCTAGTCCAGGGGTAGGCAACCTCGGCTCTTTTATGACTCATGGACTTCAACTCCCAGAATTTCTGAGTCAGCTAGGAGTTGAAGTCCATGAGTCATAAAAGAGCCGAGGTTGCCTACCCCTGGACTAGTCCAAAGCTGGAGTCCTTATACCACCTATTGATAATGGAACACAGTTGTTCTATCTCTTCTCCTACAGAGCAGGATCATTGCATTGACACAGAAGAATCAGTATGATTGCAATCCTCCAGCTGACTAATTATTTCGTTTCTAAAAAAAAAAGAAGAAGCCAATTTTGCAATTAAGATAATGTCATTCATCCCGTCACACTACCTTGTTTTTAAAGCATGTGAACTCTTTGCCCTTCTACCAGGCAAAGCACCAGGCAGGGGAGTTGAAGTCCACATTAATGTCGGTAATACAACTGTCCTTTCTAACCCTAGAAATACAGGAGCAACATTTGGATTCAGAGAGCAGACAAGAGAGACTTGGAAGGGTGAATCCTCACATTCTCCAAACAGTGAAACTAAATATACGGTCATGATTTTGTGAGAACTTAATTGTTTTGTTTTCAAACATCCCACTTTCAAAATAGGGTGCTTGCTCCTGGACAGAGTGCTTCCATCATTCCAAACTGAGGCTTAAAACTGGCACAAAAAACAAATTTAACATTCAGGGAGGAGATTAGAATACATCTGGGAAACTCATGTGCCTAATTAAAGCAAAGGGATTCCATTGTCAGGCTTCGAAAACCAAGAAAGACACAGTGAAACTTTTGGACTTGTGCTGGAGCCCATCCTCAGGAAACCTCTCTATTGGAAAGTGACAGGAGGAGGAGGAGGAGGAAGACGAGGAAGAGGAGGAAGAGGAGGAGGAGGAGGAGGAGAAGAAGAAGAAGACGAAGAGGAGGAGGAGGAGGAGGAGAAGAAGATGATGATTCCCTGAGGATGGACTCCAGCACAAGTCCAAAAGCTCCGAAGACTAAACCTCTAGTTCCAGTGACTGACCTGGACTGGATCCTGCAACATTATTCTGGGACACGCATATTTGCCTTCATTTGTGAGTTTCCTTTATTGCTCCTCACCCACAGACAGAAATCTTACCAAACTAAAGTAGACTACTTGCACCACAAAACATAAACTCTGGGAACTATTAGGGATGAATCCTTTTCACCCTTTTTCTCCCTGAACTACATGGTCTTTTGCTCCTCCAGAATGCCCTCCTTCCCTCCTGGGAATCTGGACAACATTCCATCACACCCCTATGGGTACAACCTACTTATGCAATCAACCATCATTTAAACCATCACTTAAATCGGGGGGGGGGGAGGCAGGGGAATTCAATCACCACTTGCCTGAGAAGCAGTCACAGTTGGGATCAATCTTACAATCACAATCTGTCGGTGCTCCAGCAATGACAGAGATTTCTCCATTGGTTGTGACCTGCTGGATGCGGTTGATCTTCCTTTCATCTGTCTCGGCAATGTACAACACACCGCTGTGAGAGACGCCGACAGCACGGGCTGATTCGAGGGTGGAATGGATGGCCACTTTGCTGACCAGCACGTGGTCAACACCCGGAACTTGGCAGTGAATTGGGCGGCCCGCAATGATGCGAACCCGCCTGTTCTGAGAAATTTGCAGGACGATGTTGTTGTCCAGCACATATAATGAGTTGTCAAGAGGGTTGACAGCAAGATCTGATGGCCATTCTAAGCGAACCTGCAATGTGAAAAGGAAGAAAAGATATTCACATGTAGTGCAGGGTTGAACTACGGAGTCCTTGAGGCTCTGAGCTTGGTTAGGGTTAGGATCTGAAACATGTTTGCAGACATTTCATTACCGGACTAGGTAACATCATCAGTTGACGTGAGAGTGGAGTTTGCTCCCAGTAGCTTCTCTTGCCAGAGTTGGTAGTGGTCGTGGTTTTGTCTTCATAATTCCATGATTAGGGTATTGTTTTCTGCTTGATTGTTTGTTTGGTCTTAATCCCTCTTTAAGGATTAGCCAATCTTCCTTCCTTCCTTCCTTCCTTCCTTCCTTCCTTCCTTCCTTCCTTCCTTCCTTCCTTCCTCCCTCCCTCCCTTCTCTCTCTCTCTCTCTTTTCTTTTCTTTCTTTCCCACCATTATTATTTTTACAAATAACTCAAGGCGGCAAACAAATCCAATACAGCTTCCTCCTCCAATTTTCCCCACAAAAACAACCTTGTGAGGTGAGTTGAGCTGAGAGAGAATGACTAGCCCAAAGCCACCCAGCCGGCTTTCATGGCTAAGGCGGGACTTGAACTCATGGTCAACTCATGTCGGCTTTGAGGCCCTTAATGTCTTAGTCGTACAGGCACGCTAGTTTAAAAGTGCCATCAAGTTCTTATCCAAAAGGTAGCTTAAGGAATACTTGCTGGTAATTCACAGCTTGAAAGCAACATAATTATTATATGCACAAAAACAGAACTCTTCAAATGCTGCAGGTGGGAAGATGCAGAGCTGGAAGGAACCTACCCGTATATACTTGAGTATAAGCCGACTCGAGTATAAGCCGAGACCCCCAATTTCACCCCCCAAAACTGGAAAAAGTTATTGACTCGAGTATAAGCCGATCCGCCGTTCTGCAAGCCTCTGCCGCCAGCAGAGGCTCGATCCGCCATTTTGCAAGCCTGAATACACAGGAATACCCTGTGTGGCCGCGGCTCTCGGGGAAGCCCTGGCTGTCCGCTTCCTCGCTCCACGCTGCCATTCGGGCCCGTGCGTTCCCCGGGCAAATCGCGGCACCCAGCAGGCGAGGAAACACGCCCGCTCCAGTCGCCCCCCCTTCCCTCAGGAGACGCGAAGCAAGTGACCGCCCGGAGCTTACCGAGGACTTGCGCGCGGCCGAGGCTTCGGTGCTTCCAGGATCGCGCGCACCTCCCCAAACCTCCCCAAACGTCGGCAGGTCTCCGTTCCTCCTGCCGACCTTTGGGGAGGTTTGGGCGCCTCCCCAAACCTCCCCAAACCTCGGCAGGTCTCCGTTCCTGTTTGGGGAGGTTTGGGCGCCTCCCCAAACCTCCCCAAACCTCGGCAGGTCTCCGTTCCTGTTTGGGGAGGTTTGGGCGCCTCCCCAAACCTCCCCAAACCTCGGCAGGTCTCCGTTCCTCCGCGCAGACCTGCCGACGTTTGGGGAGGTTTGGGCGCCTCCCCAAACCTCCCCAAACCTCGGCAGGTCTCCGTTCCTGTTTGGGGAGGTTTGGGCGCCTCCCCAAACCTCCCCAAACCTCGGCAGGTCTCCGTTCCTCCGCGCAGACCTGCCAACCTTTGGGGAGGTTTGGGCGCCTCCCCAAACCTCCCCAAACCTCGGCAGGTTTGCGCGGAGGAACGGAGACCTGCCGAGGTTTGGGCAGGTTTGGGGAGGCGCCCAAACCTCCCCAAACAGGAACGGAGACCTGCCAAGGTTTGGGGAGGTTTGGGGAGGCGCCCAAACCTCCCCAAACGTCGGCAGGTCTGCGCGGAGGAACGGAGACCTGCCGAGGTTTGGGGAGGTTTGGGGAGGCGCCCAAACCTCCCCAAACAGGAACGGAGACCTGCCGAGGTTTGGGGAGGTTTGGGGAGGCGCCCAAACCTCCCCAAACGTCGGCAGGTCTGCGCGGAGGAACGGAGACCTGCCGAGGTTTGGGGAGGCGCCCAAACCTCCCCAAACAGGAACGGAGACCTGCCGAGGTTTGGGGAGGTTTGGGGAGGCGCCCAAACCTCCCCAAACATCGGCAGGTCTGCGCGGAGGAACGGAGACCTGCCGAGGTTTGGGGAGGTTTGGGGAGGCGCCCAAACCTCCCCAAACAGGAACGGAGACCTGCCGAGGTTTGGGGAGGCGCCCAAACCTCCCCAAAGGTCGGCAGGAAGAACGGAGACCTGCCGAGGTTTGGGGAGGTTTGGGGAGGCGCCCAAACCTCCCCAAAGGTCGGCAGGTCTGCGCGGAGGAACGGAGACCTGCCGAGGTTTGGGGAGGCGCCCAAACCTCCCCAAAGGTCGGCAGGAGGAACGGAGACCTGCCGAGGTTTGGGGAGGTTTGGGGAGGCGCCCAAACCTCCCCAAACGTCGGCAGGTCTCCGTTCCTCCGCGCAGTTTTTTTTGTTGACTGGAGTATAAGCCGAAGTGGAATTTTTCAGCCCAAAAAGTGGGCTGAAAAATTCGGCTTATACTCAAGTATATATGGTAGTCACATTCTTTCTAAATATGAAATAAACAACCTTAATCTTCCTACCCAGTATTAACTATGAAGCATAAATTTTGCTTAAATGCATATTGCAAGATTTTTGTCACCCACAAAATCCCAGGGGCAGTAGGGATTTTTTTTTTCATTTTAGAAGGATGCAGTCTGCTTATGAGATTGCTGGATGCAGCTTAGCAAACCTTATGATCCCATGGAGGAAGTGGGGGAGTTGCCCTCAAAAGCCCTTTCTGAAAATTTACAGGTTCCTCAGAACAGAATATAAAGGGACGCAGTGGCTCAGTGGGTTAGGATGCTGAGCTTGTTGATCAGAAGGTCGGCAGTTTGGCGGGTCGAATCCCGAGTGCCGCATAGCAGAGTGAGCGCCTGTTACTCGTCCCAGCTTCTGCCAACCTAGCAGTTCGAAAGCACGTAAAAATGCAAGTAGAAAAATAGGGACCACTATGGTGGGAAGGTAACAGCATTCCGTGCGCCTCTGGCATCTAGTCATGCCGGCCACATGACCACGGAGACGTCCTCGGACAAGCGCTGGCTCTTCGGCTTTGAAACGGAGATGAGCACTGCCCCTAGAGTCAGAAACGACTAGCACGCATGTGCGGGGGAACCTTTACCTTTACAGAACAGAATATACTGTAAGAATAGAGGGATTGGCAAACTGGACCAAAATATTCCCCCCTCCCCTTCAACTCCAGTGATGTCTTGTCCTCTCTTTCAACCAAAAGAATCCTTTTTTTGCAGAAACGTTATTCTAGAGGAAAAAAACCAATGTTTTTCAAAGTTCGGACACATTTTGTAACCTAGTCAAGTAAAGCCCTTGGCAGATTTTTGCAGAAAGGAAAGTGTTGTTTGTAAAACTCAGTTGCCAGCTTGTAACTTGATGCAAATTTAGACATTTATCTGCACACTTTATGCTACTTAAATAGGTCAAGAATGCGCTTGAGTTATTATAATGTAATTTGTGGCTCCAGCAACATTCAGCACTTATTAACCATGTATTATTTGGTGTAAAGTGTTTGACAAGTGATTCAGATGTAGAGGTTTGCTGCCAACTCCAAAGAACCACCCAGACCACAGCCTTCTGTGAGGAGTGACAGGAGAGGTTGATTGAATTGCAAATCAGCACGGATGAAACTTTTCTTTCTGAACATCAGCACCGTCAGATATTTTCAAACCACACAGCTGCACAAGAGTAATGCCATATGAATTTGACTGCATACATTCCAGAGCTGTTGGTCATAAGAATCTGGAAGGTTTGGCAGGTGTAAAGATCTGTTGGGGGCAAAAGTCTTCCTCATGTATTTATTTTTTGCTCGCTTCAGCAAGAACTGGAAACGTATTCAGTAGCCCTTTTGACAACTACAATTCAACGTGACAGAAACTGAGGCTTCTTGTGCTTGCTCTAGTTTACAAAATTATCAAGTTTAAACTAGGATCCTGCCCTAATAGAAGGGCATATTTGTAGCTTGGGGTGAAATGCGAAGTCTATGGTGCTCTCTGAGCCTATTTGATTGCCTGCAGACATTTCGTTACCTAACGAGGTAACATCATCAGTGTGAATGACTGTAGGTTCCTCTACAGTACAGTCAGCTATTACATATAGCATAAGGACTGTGACAGCCATGATGTAGGACATACATGCAAAAGACTAGCAGAGCACATCCATGAATGCCAACGAACAGTCAGAAGACATGGCGAAAACTCAATCTCACAACACATGAATAGACTCCACCAGATTTTCAATTGGGACACTGTGAGCATCCTAGACCAAGCTAAGACCAAAAAAGCTAGGGAATTCATGGAACCTTGGCATTCAGTCAAATTACACATCAGCAGACACATAGAAATAAATCACATTTGCACACCATTCAAAAGAGATAATTAAAAGGCCCAGAAGAAAACAAAAAGACCAGAATACATTATCTCCAGCACACAGATAAGCAGGGATTAATACCAGACAAACAATCAATCAAACAGGTAAGAATACCCTAATCAAGAAACTACCAAGGAGATAACCACAACCGCAGCAACACTGGCAGGGCAAGTTATTTTATATAAATTGGGAGCGGCTCACCCTGATGTTACCTAGTCAAGTAATGAAATGTCTGCAAGTAAACAACCAAGCTCGGCGAGTGTTCTGCCTTTATACAATTCTCCTTCTCTGCATTTTTACTATTTTCCAATTCTTCAGATAAATCCCAAGAGATGCCGTAAAGTGGGAATATTTTCTTTACCCCTGGTAATAATTATGATTTTTTATGATCGCAAATTTGATTTGGGGGCAGCCCAAGGAGGAGTGACGGACAGAAGGACGAAATA
Source organism: Vipera ursinii (assembly GCF_947247035.1). Taxonomy (NCBI): domain Eukaryota; kingdom Metazoa; phylum Chordata; class Lepidosauria; order Squamata; family Viperidae; genus Vipera; species Vipera ursinii. The sequence continues at coordinate 11,911,374 of NC_139525.1, forward strand.
AAAATCAAAACAAAATACACCTTGCACCATCTGCCACCTTGCAACAACTCAAAGGAAGATCAGTGAAGAAAATGCTAAAGGAAACTTAAATCCATCCTGACAATGTGGTAGAAATGCAGAAGTCAGAAAAAAAACCTGAAAATCTAGAGCACAGATTTTAATACATTCATGCTACATATTTCCATTTACTAGAGTTCTAAAAACAAAAAGGCCTTTTTGTTAAAGAAAAGGTTCCAAGGACAGATTCCCATTAGGGTGCGGAAACAAGGTTTGAAACTCTTTCGTCAGATCTCTTGAATTTCAAGGACTGCAGATATCTAAAAATGCCCAACAGAGCTGTGTGATAGATGATGGTTTTGGAGATTTTGGAAGTTCAAGTCCTTGACAGTATAGCCAGTGGTCAGAGATGACCGCATTTAGAGCTCATAACATGAAGGTCACCAGTTCTCCATCCCTGACTTGATATTAGGCAAAATTTCTGTTAGAAAAAGAGTAGCTTTGAGTACAATTGAGGAGAAAAAATCCACTATAATTACAGTAAAAAAAAAAGTGAATCATAGGTTGTATCTTCGTAGGGTCAAGACAACTTTTCTTTCAACTATAAAGAAGAAACCAATAAAGGAGAATATTTTAAATGAGGGGTGCTTGGTCCTCTCTGAGCTTAGCTCTTTTCTTGCAAACGTTTCAGTACACAAACTAGGTGACATCATCAGTGCTAGACAAAGGAATGTAGTTTGCAGAGTGGAGGGAGAGAGAAGGAAAGGAACTGTGGGGGTCCTTGGTGCTCTCTGAACTTGTTTGTTTTCTTGCAGATGTTTCATTACCAAAGTAGGAAATGTCCTCACTCCTAGTAAGGAGTGAGGCTTTGCTCTCAGTTTATATTCTAATTGTTTAGTTGATTGTTGGTCTGACATTAATCTGGTAACAATAGCCCAATTGAGGAATGTCAAGGTATTGATTTAACAGCTAACCAACTTATGTAATGTAAGATTTAAGATGTAATGATGGGAATGACTCAGCAGGGTCTGTGTCTCTTTAAGAGCCTTTGTATAAAAGGGAAGGCTCGGCAGATGTGTTTTCTTTCTTCCGTTTTCCTGCTGCAACTGCTGTGTGTTGCAGACTGCTGTATTAACACGTGTATGTATATTGTTCCTGGTGTATGATATTGTAGATAGTGTAATTAATATAAACCACCATTTAATATAGACCACTGTTTACTGTGTTTACTCCTGGTTTATCTCGTGCAATAAGACTGTGCATGCTCTGACAAGGAACTGTCAAACAAGCCAACATTAAACAGTCCAACCAAAGGACCTCTTAAGGCCACTTCCACCAACACTGACAGGGTAAGCCACTAGAATGTAAACTGAGAGCAAAACTTACTCCTTACTAACACTGTTGATCTTACCTAGTTTGGGTAATGAAACATCTGCAAGAAAAGAACCAAGCTCAGGGACCACCAAGGACTCCTTAAAAGAAGGAATTAGGTGGGAAGAATTATTGTAGAGTTGAAGTCCAAGATAGGCAGAGGGCACCAGACTGGGAAAGTTTTCTGGAGTTAAGAAGCAGGTCATTAAGAAGGCCTCAGGGTAGATGTACCTTGTCTTTTTCCTGGGATGCATCTTTCACTTTCTCCCCCATTTCAATGGGCTTAAACTTTGCCACCCAGATAATTTGTTCTTTCTGGTATATACACCAAAAGGAGAATTTTCTACAGACAGAGGCATGTTCTGTAACAACTCAGAACCTTTATCATCAAGCTGTATTACATAGCAGACTCCAATCATACTTACTATTCAAAATAAGAATACAAAACGTACACATGGGATTCCTATAGAAAAATTATACCTTCTTTAAGTCTGCTATTATACATTCCCATCTCTCAGGTGGATTTACTGGCTACGGAGTGGTTCCCAAGCTCCGGGAATACCTTCCGGATTCTACTGAAGTTTAATTCTCCCGTAATCTCATTAAAGTTAATGAGGATGAAAAATTATCTGGCTTTCAGATTTATCCCAATCAAGTCTTTACCGTCCTGTTTTGAGTCTTGGGAGATTTCAGCTGAAGTCACTGTACAATACATAAAATATGTTATATGCTGAATGCATTGGAAAGTATGGTCAACTTCACTTGGGAGAGTTCAGAAATGATCTTCGAGTAAGCTCCGTGAGTCAATGTGACAGAGGTATTTGTTAATGTCTAATTTTGACATGCAAAGTGCAACTGGTTTCCAGACTGAACAGTAACGATGTATGGAAATGATTTGCGTCTACCTGAGAGATGTCCATGCTGGCATCGCAGCGAAGAGGCTGGGTTGAGGTGAGGCCATTTGAGCCTATTAACGTGGTGATCTGCCCACTTCCATCGATCTTGCGAATTGTGGTGCCGTCTACAAAATAAATGAAGCCATGCTTATCGACGGTGATACCTGTTGGGAAAAAGGAAAGAAAATTCAGCAGCAGGATTAGGAGGGAATAGGACTATAAATGCAAGATGGAAGGAGACCATCCAGCAAGGCATAACATTAAAGGAGGACATGGCTGAAGCATCTGACCTCTCTTATACTACTTGGAGGACCCTGAATAGGTTGAGAGTTGGAGTGCCTAAATGTAAAACCAATATGCTCAAGCAGAGGCTCTTAGCGGATAACAACATGCTGTGTGAATGTGGAGAGATGCTGGTATGTTGGCTACTACCAGAAACAGGTGTTGACAATGAGTTGTTTTTGGCCAATGACAAGGCCAGGAAGGTGACTTTGGTCTGGCAGTTTAAAGTTATCTAGGAAGAAGAAGAAGAAGAAGAAGAAGAAGAAGAAGAAGAAGAAGAAGAAGAAGAAGAAGAAGAAGAAGAAGAAGAAGAAGAAGAAGAAGAAGAAGAAGAAGAAGAAGAAGAAGAAGAGGAGGAGGAGGAGGAGGAGGAGGAGGAGGAGGAGGAGGAGGAGGAGGAGGAGAATAATAATAATAATTTAGTTCAGAAGCCCTTCATTGTTTTTACCGTGATTTATTAGTCTGCTGTGCTTTTAAATGTATGAACCTGATATCAAAGAAAACGGTCATGTCCAGTAAACATTCTTGATTTTTATCAATATATTTTACCATTATGAAGAATGTATGAAGTAACCCGATTGGGGGGGGGAAGCAGAGGTCAAAACAAAACATTTCACAAACTGGAGATTAGTCTATTAAACCGTACTTGGACATCAGTTGACTGAGGAAATAACAATTCTGAACAAGATTGAGTTTGAAATGCTTCTAAAATATCCAAACTTTGTTTTAAAAAGTTTAAATGTTCAGTTTTGTATTAATCAGAAAACAGCCTACAGGTGGAATGTTCCTGGTCAGCTCAACCAATACAAGAAGTCTTTGAGAACCATCTTCTGAGTTTTGTGGAGTTATGGACCAGATAGACAACTTTCTCAACAATTGCTGAAAATTTATGGAATTTTCTGTCTCTGAAGATATATCTAACCACCACCCTCATTGGTTTATTTATAAAACGATCTTATTGTGGACTTCCGGTGGCGACGCAGCGCCGAAGACAGCCGCCTCCGCGCTGTCCGCTCCGCAGCTGTGTTTATCCATCGTAAACAGCACCGATCAGCTGTTTAGATGGATTTGAAGCCCCCTCCTCGGAAGAAGAGGAGGGGGTGAGGCCCCAGGTAGGGGTTGAGCTCTCTGGGGCCTCCTGAGCTGAGAGTTTGGGCAGCTGAAGGATTGAGCCCCCCCGAAGCCTGGGTTGCTCCAAGCTGCGCAGCGTCTCTGCTCCGTTTTTTTTGGAGCAGAGCCAGGCGTTAGCAACCACTCCTGCCAGAAGGAAATACCTTGGAGTATCAAGATGCAGGCAGAGTGGTACAGGAGGCTATGGTGATGTGGACTTTTATTTTTACTCTCTAGCTCAACGGATTTTATAGCCTTAAAGTGAAAGTGCGTAACAAGTGAAAGTGGGGAAAGATGGCGGCCAAGACTTCTAAAGCTCCTTGGAGTGCGGGGTCTTCCCCGGTGCAGCAGACCTCGATGCAAGCTTTGCTTCCTTCTGCATCTCCTCCGGCATTAACGCTTAAGGATTTACAAGATGCTCTTAAAAAGCATTCACAATTAATGTCTGATATGATGGATGAAAAGTTGAAAAAGCTGGAGGAGAAACTGGAGAAGAAGATGGAAGAGAAGTTTAGAGCAATGAGGGTAGACATCTTTTCTATAATTGAAAGTGTAGCTGAATGTGTGCAAGAGCTGGAGAAAAAAGTGGAGGATCTTAGTCAAAAGAACTCTATATTAGAAGTAAAGGTATTAGAGAATGGAAATATAAAGGACAAAATGGACGGAGAACTGAGCCTTGTTCAGTATCATCAGATGCAGTATGCTATTAGAATTAGGGGCTTAAAAGAGAATCCTAAAGAAGATTTAAAGCAGCTGATTTCTGAGGCTTTGGAAGTGGTATTGGGCCAGCCAGCATCTGAAATTGAGGGAAGTATGGATAAATTTTTTCGTGTAAATTCATGGATTGCAAGACAGAGGAAGCTACCCAGAGATGTGGTGGTCTATTTTACAAAGAGAGTAATTAGAGATGAAGTCATTCAAGCTGCTTATGATACTAAGTTGGTAGTTGCTGAGCAAGAAGTTCTGGTTTTAAAAGAGATTCCTCCAAAGATTTTAAGGAGAAGGAAAGATTTTGCATTTCTTACACAAGAACTTAAGAAATGTGATATCAAGTTTAGATGGGAGATTCCAGATGGACTGGTGGTGATGCACGAAGGTAAAAGACATTGTCTGGTTACTGTGGCCCAGGCACGTGATTTTTACAGCAATGTTTTAAAAGCGACCCCCCTACTACTTTTGGAAGATGCAAAGGGATTTGGTGAGAGAAAGATTCAAGATGTTGCAGATAGACAGACAGAGGAGAATGGTGTCGGAGGGGATCAAGTTACAGTCTCATCGGCTGCTGCTGGAGAGCAGAAGATGTCGCGTGCCTTCCTAAGACGAGCGAGACGGAAGCAAGAGCAAGACCAGCAGAAAGTCATGGAATCTTCAAAGTGTACTTATAGGGAAGTTGAGGAAGGGGCGCGGTCCAAAGAAGTCATAGGGTTCATGTCAGAGGTGCTTCAAAAGTTTTGGGGCGTCAAGATTGGTGACTAAATTTCTAATTTAGAATGTCAGTGGGTTAAATTCATCACAGAGGAGAAAGAAAGTTTTTTAATATTTAAAATAAAAATTCATCATAGAGGAGAAAGTAAGTTTTTTAGGTTGCAAGAAGTATATTAGGGTAATGGATTAAAAGTATTTATTGAATTTAAGATTGGGTATGTTAGCATTTAATTAAAAACAAGTTGATTTTTTTTAAAATTATTACACATAAAGGGTACCTAATTGGATTATTAAAATTCTTTATCTTTTATATATATATATTTTATATATATATATCTTTTTTGAGTCATGCTAGATTGTATTTCTTTTTTACTTGAACTTAAGGATGATTTGGAATTAGGATAATATTGTTTGTAATCATTTTATATGAGCTAGAGGGTGATAGATTTAATAGTTTATTGTAGATAGCATATGGATGCTTATGTTTGTTTTTCGCTTTTATACCCTGTATTTAGCTCTGGGAAGTCGGGGGGGGAGGAGGGGGGAAGGGGGGAGAGGGATAGGGAGGGTTAGATAGGGGTGGGGGAAGGGGGGACTGATAAAATTAAAACTTTTTAAATAAAAAAAAACGATCTTATTCTACCATGCCCTTGGTCCTAATTGAATAGAGGCACGATGGGGCTTTTTATAGGAATCCTATTGTTCTTTTCAATTGTGCTGCTATCGTTTTATTGTTTGCTGTGCACAGGCTGTTGGAAGCGAGGTCTGGAAATGCTATAAAAATAGATAAGTACATAGCCATTTACACATATTTCTTTCTGATACATTTTTCCAATCATACAACAATTTTGAGTGCATATAATTTCCCCAGTATGTACATTATTACACAGGTTTGATGGGAAGAACGGTATCTCCAAATCTGGAGATCAAATACTGAAGGATAACTGCAGTCTGGTTTCCATAATGATTTAGATTTGAAACACTTTTGCAAAAAGCGGGTACTGAACAGTATGTGTTCCCATGCTGGCTTCTAAATACAAACTGCATTTTAGGTCCTATGAGACTGAACATTTTGTAATCTTTCCATCGATCTGCCTTAAATATTTTTATTTTGTCTCTTGAGACAGTTTACAAACAGGTCCAGAAACTGATATAAAGTAATATTGAAAAGAAAATAACAGGTAGAAAGAAGCAATTTTTAAGCTTGAAAGCATAGGAATGAATGGCTTAGAAATATAGTAATTATCTACTTGATCTCTGAAATTCTGCTACCCTGGAATTATACTGATTCTTTAAAGCGGTATAGATTACAACTGGTTCATATATGAATACATTACTAAGGCATGGTTTGTTTAATTATCATTTATTTTTCAAGCTACCAAGGAATGAGTCTGCATAGCATGCCAAGCAATAAACTATTATTTGCCAAGCTTCATGCTGGAGTTCAAAATGTGAAGCCACCAACAAATGTCCAAAACATTCAAGTCCCAGATGTGAAGGTGTAGAGAGCAAAGAAGATGACTTTGATGGAGATATGTAGGATCTGTTTCCTAGGCAACAGGGACTAAAGCATTTTTTAAAACCCAGAATATCCAGATAATGTTTGGCAGCAGCTCAGACACATCCCTTATTACCGAACTATGAAATGGAGGAAGAGGTTTAGCACAATGAGATTTGCAAGGTTCTGTTATTATCGATTAAGTGTCATCAAGTCACCATCAACTCCTAGGGACCAAAAGATAGATTTTGTCCATGATGAGTTGTCCCTAACTTTGTCTTTCAGATCTTTCCAGCACTGCACTCATGATCATTATAAATGCCGGTCTTCTCTTTTTTTCCACCTTTCCCTTCATTAAAGACTTCTCTAGATAACTAAACAATTAGTCACAAATATAGTTTCTTCCCCTGTGCCATCACTCTGCTAAACACCTGACTGCCACGCTGTCTTATGCCTAAAATGATGTCCTTGGTGGAGCAGTGGGCTAATGCCTCCTTAAGTAACACCAGCTGCCTGCAATTAGTGCAGGTTCGAGTCCCACCAGGCTCAAGGTTGACTCAGCCTTCCATCCTTCCGAGGTAGGTAAAATGAGGACCCAGATTGTTGGGGGCAATTAAGCTGACTTTGTAATAATGCCGCTTGGGGTGTGTGTGAAAGCCCTAACAAGCAGGCATATACATAGAATGAAGGCTACTGCTAAGCTTGTAAGCTGCCCTGAGTCTTCGGAGAAGGGCGGGATATAAATGGAATTAAAATAAATAAAAAATAAAAATATTTACCCATGTAGTAGGCTATATTGCTGTTGTCCTTGTCATCTCACCCTTGTTATCTTTCTCATCTTTTCATCTTTCCTACCACCTTCTCCTATTGTTATCTTAGGATTTATCATTTGTTGTTTCCAGGGCTTTTTTTCTCATAGAACGCTCAGAACGGAGTTCCGGCACCTTTTTTGGATGGAACCTTGTAGGGTAGGCAAGGCGGGTTGTATGACATGTGTGAGTTCCGGCATCTTTTTCTTTTACAAAAAAAGCACCGGTTGTTTCTATCTTAGGTGTATGATTGTATCTTATGATTTATGATACATATGTGTATGTAGGTATATATGCCTGTTGTAAAGGAAGCATATCGAAGCGTGTGTGTATGTATACACGTACACACTCACACACACAAACACACATTAAAGTTGACTAAAATCACACTTCCTTGCTATAAAAACTGCAATCCAAATCAAAGTAAAAGAAGGAGCAATACGAAATGTTTGCAGAAATAAATCCCCCAGGATGTAGGTGGCTATTATGCTGAAGGGAAAAACACTCAGTCTTCTAAAATGCTGATTTAAAATGAGATTCTAGAAAGTGTCATAAAATGATATATAATTTGCTGAATGTGTGATACCACAAGGGACGTGAAATCATCCCAAATGTAAAAATGATAGACAAAAAATAATTCAGGATACGAGAACTTAGAAATACACACTAGGAACAAACAAAGGAGAAGACTCAACAAATTGGGCTGTCACTCAACTTCATCTCTGGATTTCAGTGTCTGCAATCTCATGTAAAAATGGAGAGAATGACACTTCTGTTGCTAAGGACATATAGGGAATGACATGTAGATGATAACCATAAGTGCCAAATTGACGTTTTATTAGCAAATAAAGGCCAGCACAATGGAGACATGTTTGAGTCAATAAGCATTCAATAAGGAATGCAAATGTATAAAGCCTCCGGTATAGGTTTCTTGTTGCATTTTTTAAAGTTTTAGAAAGCGTATTGAATAATGTGCCAGAAGTTTTTAAAAGCAGGAAGAACACTAGACGACATTCAGTTGATAGAAGAAAGCCAAAGGGGAATGTGAAAGTCCTCAAGACCTTGTCTTACAAGGAAAGGAGCTTGCAAGTCTCAATTCATCTTTGTCGATTTGAGTTCTCATGGGGCATTTCAACAAAACCGAACTGAAAAGGTGATCTTTTCTCTCGGGAACTAGCGTTATTTTCTGGTTCCTGACATTAGGACACAATACAGGTAGTCCTCGACGTATGACCACAATTTCTGTTGTTAAGTGAGACAGTTAAGTGAACTTTGCCTCATTTTACTGTCTTCCCTGCCACAGTTGTTAAATGAATCATGGCAGTTGTTAAGTTGGTAACACGGTTGTTAAGGGAACCAGGCTTCCCCACTGATTTTGCTTGTCGGAAGGTCTCAAAAGGGGATCACGTGACCCCGGGACACGGCAGCCGTCATTAATACATGGAAACATAGTAATTATATGCTTATCTACTTGCTATCTGAATGTATTCCTTGGCAACGTTCACCCAATACTTTTAATCAGGTTAGTTAAAGAACCTAGTTTATGCCACATGCTATTCTTTGTTAGTGTTGGATATAGGTAAGGATCTGGAAGATGGGTTCGCATGCTGCGTGTGTCCACAAAATACACGTTTCAATACATTATACTGTATTATATATAATAATATAATACAACATAATGTCTTGAAACATATTTTGTGGACACACGCAACATGCTGAGCCACCTTCCAAATCCTTGTCTATATCCAACACTAACCAAGAATAGCATGTGGCATAAACTAGGTATTTTATTTATTATTATGCATTATATTATATCATGAAAATAGAATTACAATGTGTTATAAAAAAGTCCCAAACAGGTTATTTATAATGCACCAATATTGACACGACTTTGCAACTAACAACAACAACATGTATTATATTGTTTTACATTATAAAAATATAATTCTAATGGGTTATAAAAGTTCCCAAATCGGTTAATTCAGGAACCAGTGTCCATCTTATATGAATGTAGCTTTTAAAAGTCAATCCTCGTACTACCGGTACATAATCCACATACAGCCATAGACGTATAAGCTGATTTAGTCAAATTCCGTCTTTTGCAAAGCAGAAAGAAAACTTAGACAGGAAAATCCCAAGTACAGCTAAAAGACTGAATGTACTCAGCAGGCAGAAGACCTGTTGGGGGGAAAAAAACAATGCAAAAGGGGAGAGAAATGTTTGTGTGTGTTGCGCCTCTCTGTGTTGAAAAGAACACCCTTTATCTAAGTCCTTTTGTGGTGGGTCACAAGGCGGTGGTCCCAAAAGGAAGTCAAGCTTGACCTCAGAATCACAGATTACTTGCAAAACACACACACACACACACAAATGGACTTTTTCTAACACTTTGAGGTTTAGGCAGAACGCTTTTACTACTGCTCTAGGTTGTTAAAAAGGAGGCAGCACAACACGAAATGAAGCTCAGCACCAAGAGATGTCGAACAAATTTTTCTGACTTAGGTATGCAGTGCAATCCATAAAGTATTTAATGTAGGAACGTTGCCCGAAGCTATCGATGCATTCTCTCAGTCAAAAAAGAAAGAAAGAAAGAAAAGAGTAATTGTTTTAAGAAGTGCAGCCTAAAGCTTCAGGCAGGGCTGCCTTTCTCCCCACCCACCCCTTTTCTCCCCAGGTGCTAATAGACAATTTATACCAATACATTTTTTTTCTTTTTTTGCCACTGACATACTAATCAATATTACTAATCTCCCAAACAGGAGAGCTAAATTTGGCACCGTAACGGTCTGCAATCTGCAATCGGGAGATGAATCTCGAGTTCACGAGGGTCAGGGAAAGTGCAATTGAAGGGGAGAAGGGCCCACCAGGTGTAAGTTCTCCTCCTTTCTCACAGTCTTTATTCAATTTAAACTAATTTACAGATTTGCACAAATGCAAAGAAATACGTCTACACACACACACACACACACACACTGCTTCTAGCAGCTTTTCCCAAAAGGAGTGTGTGTGTGTGTGGGGGGGGAATTAGTCTTTAAGGCTTCTTAATTGTAACTGCTTTTATATTTATCTTTTTTTACTATTTTGTAAGCCTCCCCGAGTCACTACGGATACTGGTGGGATGGGTGGCCTATGAATTTAATTCATTCATTCGTAAAAATAATTAAGTAAATAAATAAATAGTGGCAGTTACTCCTATAAATATAATAAATGGCTTGGAATGCATTTATATCCCTTCTTCTCAGGTTACAACCCAGAGAGGCAAAAATAATGCAGAAAGCTAATCGGAAGAAATGAACTCAGGGTTCAACTGGATGGGATGGCATTACTTTCATTCCATTAAAAGTTTGGTGGCTGCTCAAAAATAAAGGTAGGAAAGCCAGATATTTGTATGGGATGTTAAAGGAACTCCTCCCTAACAATGAAAATTTCCAAAATATCCTCTTCCTTCTGATGCAAAAACCTAAAACTGCACCTCTCAATACAGTAATGTACATTTTTCTATGTGAAATACCCTCCCCCCAAAAAACTTTTTCAAATGTATCTTTCTGTGCACGTTTTGGGTGCAGGTTCATGGGGGTGGGTGGGATTGCAGACTCCTGCAAATCTGTGTCGTGGCTCAGTCAATTTTTGTGGAAAAAGCAATTCACTTCCTTTGAAACCCACAATTTCTGATACCTTTCTGTGCAACATCTCAGCTGCCCAAACTGCTCCTATGGAACAGAGATAATCTGATAATCTTCCAAATGTGCCTTAGCCCCAGCTCCTATCATGCCTCACCTTTAGACAAGTTGACTGGGATGCCTGTCCTATACACTTAGTCCTAGGCTTACAACAATTTATATAATAATAATAATAATAATAATAATAATAATAATAATAATAATAATAATAATGCTACAAAAAACTGCGCTACTCGGAACATCTTACATTTTAAGGAGATACTTGGTTGATACCTAGGATGCTGGGAGCAACCCGTGTCAACCATTAGTGCCAGCCAATTTGAGTGTTCAGTTGACTGAGTTTCATGTTTTATGATTAAAAGTTTATAATAATAATAATAATAATAATAATAATAATAATAATAATAATAATAATAATAATGTTGGAAGGGACCTTGGAGGTCTTCTAGTCCAACCCCCTGCTCAGGCTGTTTCAGTCTCTTCTTAAAAACTTCCAGTGTTGGAGCATTCACCACTTCTGGAGGCAGGTTGTTCCACTGATCCAACTGTCAGGAAGTTTCTCCTTAGTTCTAGGTTGCTTCTCCCCTTGGTTAGTTTCCATCTGTTGCTTCTTGTCCTGCCTTCAGATGCTTTGGAGAATAGCTTGACTCCCTCTTCTTTGGGGCAGCCCCTGAGATATTGAAACACTGCTATCATGTCCCCCCTCGTCCTTCTCTTCATTAAACTAGACATGCCCAAATCCAGCAAGCGTTCCTTGTACGTTTTAGCCTCCAGTCCCCTGATCATCTTTGTGGCTCTTCTCTGCACTCTTTCTAGAGTCTCAGCATCTTTTTTACATCATGGTGACCAAAACTGGATGCCGTATTCCTAGTGTGGCCTTGCCAAGGCATTGCTAAGTAACTGTTTGAAGTTACAACAACACTGAAAAAAGTGACTTACAACTGTTTTTCATACTTAATGACCACCGCAGCATCCCCCATGATCACGTGATCAAAATTCAGATGTTTGGCAACTGATTCATATTTACGACGGTTGCAATGTGTCCCGGGGGTCATGTGATCCCCTTTTGCGACCTTCTGACAAGCAAAGTCCATGGGGAAGCCAGGTTGAGTTAACAACCGTGTTAACTCCCTTAAGCAACTGCAGTGATTCACTTAACAATTGTGGCAAGAAAGGTGGGTTAAAATTCACTTAGCAACTGTAAGTGAATGAACTCTTGCAAGCCGAGGACTGCCTATGTATCTTCTGCATGCCTTTTGTGAAGCAAGAAAAGCCAAATTCATTAATCCTCCCAACTCATGCAAACTGATATATGCAAATGAAAACCAATAAGGAGAACAAAATGTTCACTATTGGTTTGCAAATTAGCTGGCAAATTTATATTCCATTTTTTTTTGCCTTCTCTTTGTTCATATTTCTGGAAAGAACTCTGAAGACTTGATCATTCTTTGAGAGATAATTTTATTTACATATCTGCTACCAAAATTTGTCCCATGATTTTTTGAAGCCTTTGTCAGTCAACTGAGAAATTTATGTATTCCAAAAATGTTCACCTAAAAGCACTTTGTAACTCCTGCACAGATCTGATAAAAAAAGAAAAGCTGTGTTTGGAGATATTGTGCACTTTCTCATAACATTGTTCAAAAGGAAGAGTGAAACCAATTGTTTAATTTTACGGTTGCAAAAAAGAAAACTGCCTGCCATTTAATTCCAAACTTTTAAATTTATCTTTGGTCCTTTTCATTAAAACTGCTCTGAAGAAACTGCTAAGGCAATTTTATGCAATTAATTATATATTTATACACTTCCATAATGCACACTTAAAAATAGCATGCAACTAATTTAGAGTTTAAAAGGTTTATCAGTTCTAATTTTTTTAAACTTGCTTTCAGGCTGGATCCAGTCACAACAAAATGTTCAGTGCTCCATTTCTGACACAAACGTCCCTTTGCATGTAGGTGAATGACACAGACTGTAAAAATTATACCTTTCAACATCTATTTGATGAAAACAGGCATTTTTTTCCAGAGAGTCAGGTCCACAAACAAGTGGCAAGAATAATGGTTGGCCTCTTTTGCAAATAAGCTGCGTAAGCCTTAACTTCCTCAAGTATCTCTTAGAAAATGTATTTCATACCATCTGCAGGCAGTGGAGTTAGCTTTATGTATGGGAATGAGGATTTGGTTTGCTTCTTTCTGCAGTTTCTCTGAAGCTCTAAGGTGCACAAATTACAAACAAAGGAACACAAGGGAACCTGTTGCTTAATGCAAACCCATTTATTAGTTCAGTAATGCTGTGGTAAAATCTGCCTTGGAGTTCACAGAAGTTTCCTTTCCTTTCTGTTTTCTAGTTTATCTTCAAAGAGCTTGCTAACTCCTTTGCAATTTACCTCAGGAGTGTTTCTGAATGTGAGGTATTCTCTTGAGATTTAACTGATCTGGGGGAAACTGGAGGAAAATGGTTTGTTGTTTTTTTTTGTAATGAGAAACAAACTTTCATATCTGCCCCTCAGCTGCTTTTTAAATAAATAAGTGCAAAACATTGCAGAATGGAATGCAACTGAAATGTATTACAGGCAAGGAACCATGTAATAAAACATTGGATATCCAACTAAATAAAACCAAAAGACTTGCATTCCCAAAAATGACAAGCGGATCAAACTCTGGAAGGAAAGAAGAAGGGGAAGGGGAAGGGGAGGGAAGGAAGGACGGAAGGAAGGAAGGACGGAAGGAAAAAGCATATTAAAAGAGAGAAAAAGTATCCCCATCCACCCACTGCTTTTGATATCTTTAAAATGGCCCCCATCAAATAATACATGAAGAAATGAGTCCTTGATGCAAAGGAGTATATACACCCAATAGTATGACTGTCTGAGAGAACTAATGCAGGTTAGAATCACGTATCTCAACTAAGCTGAGGCCATAAAACTCCTCGCAGTGACATGAACAAAAGGGAACAGATGCAGTTCAATAAACACCACCATTACCATATTGTATATTTTTTGACACGGCAGTCATCCGGGTGAATTCCTACCTCGTGGGCTGTGAAGAGCTGCTTCGGAGGCCCGTCCGCCATCACCACAGTGGCTTTGATCAAACGGAAGGCACTGATCCCCAGTACCTGCCACCACCTCATAATTTTTGGCCAAATCCTTGGTTTCACTGAGAGATTTCACCTTGTAGATCCTTCTGGTGTTTGTATCTGACAAATAAAGGGATTCTGAGGCTGGATCCATGGCAAGATAATATTTGTGTGCTGGACTAGTGCTAAAGAACAGAAAAGGAGAAAGGCAGGATAAAAATAACCGACAATGAAGCACTCTTCATCTGTTCTCCAATCTGTCTCAAATTGCTACGTTATTCTGATTTCTTTTAAAAAGTGATCATTTTTAGGCAAGTGGTAGAGTTCAAGATAAAATGCATATCACATATAAAAGCCATTATCTGTCCCATGCAAAACATTCACAATGCACATGGAAAAACCTGCGTAACAATCTATTTTTCCTGCAAATCACCACCCCTAATATAATATTAGGAAGTGGAATTTCAAGAATCCTTGAAATAACTAGATAAAAGTACTAGCGCTTCATTGTCCTTAAGCTAAAAGAAGTTTGTTACTGTTGTTTGGTAAAATCAGAAATATGGGCTGGGATCAGAAGAAGCCTAGTTCCATGGAAAGAAATGTAAAAGCAAGAGAAGGAAAAATGCTTTCAGACGTGCAATATTTCATTATCCTAACTTTACAATAAAGGTCGCTTTAGTACTTCTGATCTTGGTTTCTTGCCTGGACTACCTCGAAGATCTGATAGTGATTTAATTAATGGATCCTCATTGCATTTTCAAAATCTATGTGGTCATTTAACACTTATGATCTGGACTTGGACTGTAATAAAATGTTCATTGGAATAGCGACATCACCAGAAAGGATAATCCCTGATCTGATGTAACTTCCCCATCACAAGCATTTCACTGATGACTGACACCTGACCTATCACAAGAACCTCACTTGGTTCGCCCATACCTGAAGCCCTTATAAACAGAAGAATGCCGACACTGACATCCCCTAAATGCTCTGCTGGAGATGTTACCTAGCCTGGTAACAAAATGTTTGGAATCCAACCTACAAGCTCGGAGCGCACACCTTCACTCTCCTCCTATAACCAAGCTACAGATATTCGCCACTATTGCAAGGATGATACCCTTTTATATGACAGTAGCGAGACCACATTTTCAGTACTGCATACAGTTCTGTTCACCGTGATACAAAAAAGATGCTAAGACCCGAGAAAAAAGTATAGAGAAACCAAGATGATAAGGGGGCCGGGAGGCTAAACCGTATGATGAACGGTTAAGGGAGCAAGGTATGTCCAGTCCAACAAAGAGAAAGATTAAGGATGACATGATAGCTGTCTTTCAGTACTTGAGGGGCTGTCACATTTATTCTCCAAAGCACCTGAGGGCAGAGCAAGAAGTAACGGATGAAAGCTTGTTAAAGAGAGATCTAACCTAGGACTAAGGGGGAAAAAAATTCTGACAGTGAACACAATTAATCAATGGAACAACTTTTCTCCCAGAGTCCTGGTTGCTCCATTGCTGGAGGTTTTCAAAAATAGACTAGACAACCATTTGACCAGGATGGTCAAGAGCCATGCTGGCACAGTGATTAGAATACAGTAGGGCAGGCTAATTCTGCTGACTGCCATGGGTTTGATCCTCACCGGCTCAAGGTTGACTCAGGCTTCCATCCTTCCGAGTCGGTAAAATGTGGACCCAGATTGTTGGGGGTAAATTGTTGACTCTGTCAACTGCTTAGAGAGGGCTGTAAAGCCATGTGAAGCAGTATATAAATGTAAGTGCTATTGCTATGGTATAAGGTCTCTTGCCTTCAGCAAGTGGTTAGTCTAGAAGACTCTTCTTTCCCTATTATTCTATGTTCTATAATCTTTGTCTTCCAAGAGTTCAAGGTAACGTACACAGATGATCTCCACTTTTTCCGCACAGCAACCCTGTGGCATAAGTCAGGCTGAGAGGGCGTGGCCCAAAGACATTCCTCGTGTCCATCTGAAATCTGATTTCTTCATGACCGTACCACATTTCTACTGCTTAGAAAAGCCATTAAGACCTGCTTATTCCAGCAAGCCTGGGAGCATGATCTGATTGGGCAAATGGATTTTGGATGGTTGCTTCTTGGTGCGATAGGATAACCACTGGGGTTTGTTTGTGCATGCATGTAAAGTTCTGATCTTTTTTTTACTGTAACTGGAATGTAAGCTGCTTAGAGTAATTCACAACTGAAGCAACTCTTAAGTCTGGATACAATGAGGAAGCAAATAAATAAGATTATTCTCTCTCCTCTCTCTCTCTTATCATGGAAAGTTAGACAGTTGGCAAGAACCACATGTCAAAGCACCTTTCAATGGAACAAACAAACCAAAGTTAACACCATATGTTTAGCATGTGTAAATGCAGCGACATCGTCTTGAACACCCTTCACCATTAAAGAATGTTGTGAGAATCCACCTCATGCAGTCCTTGAAAAGCACGTTCATATTTCATTCATGTGGGATCTCAATCAATGACTAACAAATAAAAATGGTCTTTCCACACTAGATGGATTCACTTAGAGATTTTTTAAAAAAGAAAGGAAGCTCTACCAAGAATTAAGTTATGTGAGAAACCTCTTTTTATTGTTTTTGCTTGAGGTCTTCCATTCTATCACAGCTATTTTTGTCAGTGCGTAAGTTGACATGGTTGCCAAGGGAGTTCTAATGGAGGGTCAGGTAGCCCACTTGAACTTGCTTAATGAAGAGGGATTAGATGAATCTTGGGAGATAATCAGTTGCTACTTAGAGGCTGATACTGGAAGGTGACCATTATCTTCCAGTGACATCACAGCATCTTCAAGTAGCTGGTTACAATGGCTTTACTCTGGAGCCGGCCTTGACTGCCTGATTGGACTGAGTAGAAGGGAGTGCAGAAGGAAGAAACAGGAAAACACAATGTTCCACAGATGCTTTTCAAAAGGCAACTGGAATTTCTTGGTTTTTTCTTTTCTTTTGCTTCTCGTACAGAAACCTTCTTCAGATCTGAAGAAGCTGCTTCGAGGAGAAGCCATGAGAAGTGAAATGTCTTCAAGGAAAAAAAGATAAAGAAAGTCGAGTTGACCTTTGAAGAGTACCTTCGGGACAACCATGACCTGGATGACTGAGAAACTCCATAGGCAGGAAAACACAATCACAACTAGGAGTAAGAGGTCTATTGAAAGCAAGACAATAGAATATTTACTTGACCCAGGACAACAACATTTCATCTATCTATACCGGTACAGAATATTGTTAATCAAGGGCCTGATGTTTATAACACATTGTAATGAGGGTTTGTGCTGTTTTTCTAAGTGCCCTTAAAGATACTAGGAAAGTAGACCTTGACCGTTTAGACCAGGGGTAGGCAACCTCGGCTCTTTTATGACTCATGGACTTCAACTCCTAGAATTCCTGAGCCAGCTGGCTCAGGAATTCTGGGAGTTGAAGTCCATGAGTCATAAAAGAGCTGAGGTTGCCTACCCCTGGTTTAGACTTATAGTTTATCACCGCTTAATTAATGCAGGCCATGACAGCCTACATCCATACATTTATAAAAGAGTATTGCAGTATAGTCAAGGCTATGGTCTTTTCAGTTGCAATGTATGGTAGTGAAAGTTGGACCATAAGAAAGGCTGAGCGCCAAAGAATTGAGGCCTTTGAACTGTGGTGCTGGAGAAGACTCCTGCGAGTCCCTCAGACTGCGAGGCGATCCAACCGGTCAGTCCTAGAGGAGATCAACCCTGACTGCTCTTTAGAAGGCCAGATCCTGAAGCTAATACTCAAATCCTTTGGCCACCTAATGAGAAGGAAGGACTCACTGGAGAAGAGCCTAATGCTGGGAAAGGTTGAGGGCAAGAGAAGAAGGGGACGACAGAGAATGAGGTGGCTGGATGGAGTCACTGAAGCAGTAGGCGTGAGCTTAAATGGACTCCAGAAGATGGTAGAGGACAGGAAGGCCTGGAGGAATGTTGTCCATGGGGTCGCGATGGGTCGGACACGACTTCGCAGCTAACAACAACATTGCAGTTTTTGAGTTCAAAGTCTAGAGGTCTCACAGCAGATATTAATAAATTACAAATTCAATGCTTTCTGTATCTACCTTGTATTAAGTGAATCTTCAGAGTCAATTTCATGACAACATCTTAATAGAGAGCTGAGGTCAAGCAGGAGAAGGCTGTGGTGTCTCTTAAAGTAACTGGTGTCAAGGGAGGCTAGGCTAGGGAATTCTGGGAGTTGAAGTCCACAAGTCTTAAAGTTGCCAAGATTGGACACTGCTGTATTACAAGATGCTCTAGAGTCCACTTCATGATAGAGTATGATTCAAAATGGGGTTGTTTTGAACAATGAATTGCTCCACTTATTTTCACATCCATTTTCTACACATCAGACAAAGCTCCCTTTTCATCCCACTGGGAAACCACCACCCCCGAGTTTGTCAATAAGTAATCATTCTTTAAAAAAAAATCAGCGCCATGAGGCAACAGATGCTAAAGCTTCTGAGTCAAACTCTGAAGAAAAATTATGCAGGAAAATAGCCAGACAGAGAAAGTGTTTTGCTTCTTCTATTGGTAATGGGAAGACCCAATTATAATCTTCTGTTCAGAAATTGCCTTTCACACATTTATCTAAGGATTTATTCAGCTGTATCAGCCCCTGGAGCTAGAACTGGGGAAAAGTTTTCAATTTTGCTTTTCCCCACACTTATTTGTTTTAACTGTCAAGTTCTCATTGTTCTACTTATGAAGAATTGTGAACTTTCTTTAGCAAAGTCTGACAAGTAAGGGAACCAATGGTCCCATCCATTTCTAGTGAGCTGTCATAAGTTGACTAGTTCCTGTGGATAAGCCCTGAGCCGGGCCAAAACAGGAATGAAAGAGTTAATTAGCAAGGTCCATTCAAAAAGCCTTGACAAATACTTAAACATACATTTGCCTTGCCTTCCAGCTAATATAAGAGAGAAAGAACCTGTGGCTCAGGAGGTTAAAACACTGCCTGATATATAATCAGCCCGGGTTCGAATCTCAGATAAAGGGTATGACTAACTGATGAGAACATAAAAGAGTTCGAAATGATCATCTTAGCCTCCCAAATTCTTTATTAGCAATTTGAATAATTTGCACAAATAATGAGCTGTCATAAGTTGACTAGTTCCTGTGGATAAGCCCTGAGCCGGGCCAAAACAGGAATGAAAGAGTTAATTAGCAAGGTCCATTCAAAAAGCCTTGACAAATACATATATATATATATATATATATATATATATATATATATATATATATATATATATATATATATATATATATATATATATATCGTTTCTCCAAGTGTCTCCAATTTCTAGTCGTAAGATCACAATTTTCATACCTGTGTCTGGTGTCTCTGTTTCTTGAATGGAGATTCACGCAGAGGCAAAAGAAAAGAGAAAAAAAAGAGAAAGAAAAATGCAGTAACATAAATGTATTAACAGGAAGGGTGAAAAATATTTCTTTAGTCAAGCAACCTATTAGCCATCATGCATCCTGCTGAATCTACATAATGAATGTAACTTAGTAATAAAATCTATTAAAAAAAAGTTCCTAAAGAAACAGGAGGGTGAGCATTTAAAGACGAGAGCTGGTTTATTTCTGTGTATTGTGATTCACATTGGTCTTGCTAAATACGTGCACAAAAAAAGCGACATTTATAATGACCAACGATTACTATGTTATTAAGAATTAATCAACGGAATAATTAACCAGTGGAACAGTTTTGTCTCCGGAAGCTGTTGGGGTTCTATCGCTGGAGATTTTTAAGAAGAGATTGGACAGCCAGTTTGCCTGGAACAGGGGTCAGCAACCTGAAACAGTGAAAGAGCCACTCAGAACCGGTTCCCTCACAAAAGGAAAAACTGGGAGCCGCAAAAAATGTGTGCGTACATGCGCGCATGCGCAGAACAGGGTTTGACTGAAGAGTGAAGCCAAGGCGAGATATGCACCTACCCTGCATATTTGAATTGATTGGTTGAACTTTTTTAGTCCCACTTTTTTTTGGGGGGACTGCACATGGCAGAGGACTGGGAGTCGCAGGAGATGGCTGAAAGAGCCGCATGCGGCTCCGGAGCCGCGGGTTGCAGACCTATGGCCTGGAATGACATAAGGCCTCCTGCTTGTCAAGGGGTTGGACTAGAAGACCTCCAAGGTCCCTTCCGATTCTGTCATTCTGTCATTCCCGTTTCATTTACGTCACAGAACTAGTTCCTCTGTGACCTTCCTCACTCTAATCTAACACTTTGAAGTCAAAAGCTCTTGAATGGAGAAAAGTGGCAGAATTCTCCATCTTTTTAAAAAAAAACCTCCCCTCCCTTGAGCTCCTTTCAACGCTGTTATATTCTGTTAATAACCGAGTCAGCTAAATATATAAGTTGCCAGAGACGCCAAGTGTTTTGACATGTTTATTTTCTTAATGTAAGGTGTGTTTTTTTCTTTTTTCTTTTTCCTTTGGCAAAGAGGAAAGATGATACAACAGACACTTTTGTAGACCCCCCCCCTTGCTGAGGATTTTAATACGTCACTCCTGTGATGTTTTTTACCTTAGTTCCAGGATGCTAACAGAGTTTCCTGAAGGAAGGAGCCTTCGAACAAAATTGAAATCGCCAATGTATATGCTCCCGTCGGTGCCGGATGCGAGGGCAACAGGCGCAAAGAGTTTACTGCTGTGAGAAGGACCGTTGCAATTGGTGCAGGAAACACTTCTCTGGTGCCCGTTGCCCATGACTGTAGAGATGACGGCTGGCTGTTGTGAGATGAATATGTTCTCTCCGTTGCCTTTATGGACAATCCCTGTGATTTACAAGACAAACAGAATCAGATTATCTGGGACATGACACATCCTCTTCACGACCTGTTTCCCTTGTTCCCTTCTGGGAGGAGGGGGCTTTGTGGTACCCATAGCAGAGCATCCAGATTCAGCCATAGTTTCATTCCATACAGCATTAACCTTGTGAACTCTCAAGCTTCCTTCTTCTGTTATATATTCATGATGGACAGCTTTCAATATTTATTTGTTATGTATATGTACGGGTTAGGGTCTATACATACAGTATGTTGTATATAGTATGGTTTGGTGTGAGTCATGTATGTGTTTCACTCTGAGAACGCGCAACTAAATTTCATCCTTGATGTGTGCCGTTGTGCCACAATAAAGACAATTAATCTTATCTTATCTTATCAACTTATCTTATCTTATCTTATCTTATCTTATCTTATCTTATCTTATCATCTTATCTTAAACAAAGGTACACACATGGACCCACAGTCACGATAGCCCCACTCTTTCTCCAGTAAAATACAGGTGGTCCTCAACTTATAACCACAACTGAGCCCAACATTTATGTTGCTAAGCAAGATAGTTGTTAAAGCGACTCTAGTTGTCCCATTTCACAACTTTTCTTGACGGGCTTGTTAAGCGAATCACTGCAGTTGTTAAGTTAGTAACATGGCTGTTAGGTGTAATCCAGCCTCCCCGTTGACTTTTCTTGTCAGTGGGTCACCAAAGGGGAATCATGTGACCCCTGGATGCTGCAACCGTCCTAAATACGAGTCAGTTGCCAAGCCTCTGAATTTTGATCACTTGACCACAGGGAAGATTCAACAGTGCCGTTTAATTTCAAACGGTAATTGAATGAACTGTTTTAAGTCACGGACTATCTATATTAATGATTTCTTTTTAAAAAGCATAACTAAAGCAAGGGATATGAAAGATGGCCATTTGCATCAGAGCTCAAATTGGGGAGAACTGACAAAAGTCGTTGCTTTTGCCTACATCTTGGGGTGTGACATAGCCTCACACTCTCAAAACTCCACAATCAACAAGAAGAGCTCAGAAAGAGCTTTATGAGCATTCTTTTAAACATGAATAAACCTCATGGTTGTGTATCTGTCTGATCAGCCAGGCTATCAGACGAATTTGTGTTGTCATAAATCAGTTTTCAAGAGGCCACAAAGCTCATTGTGGCTTTATAACACAATTAAATAGTATCTCCTTGCTTATTTGCATGCTTATTCATCGAACTCGAGGCCCCACTTCCATCCTGTGAGTTTTTGCAGTTTATAGAAAATAAAAACATCCACGCTATTACAATAAATGTAATTACAACGATAAAACACACGGGTTTGCTTAAGCAATATATAGCTCTTCCTTAACTATTTTAAAAAAGCTTCTGGAAAGTTCAAGGAATTTAGAAGGATGCAGCCATGAAGAAATGAGCAGCAACTGTTTGTAAAACATGAACTTAACCTGGAAAAACAGGAAAGCAGGAGAAATAAACTTCAGGTTGCCCTATCTTGACTGGCAGAAGAGAAACGTTATCAGGCTTTCAGGATGGTGTTATTACAGCTAATATCAAAAGAATAGAGTTCTAGTGTCTCATTTGGTGGAGCAGTGGGCTAATGCCTCCTTAAGTAACACCAGCTGCCTGCAATTAGTGCAGGTTCGAGTCCCACCAGGCTCAAGGTTGACTCAGCCTTCCATCCTTCCGAGGTAGGTAAAATGAGGACCCAGATTGTTGGGAGCAATAAGCTGACTTTGTAATAATGCCGCTTGGGGTGTGTGTGAAAGCCCTAACAAGCAGGCATATACATAGAATGAAGGCTACTGCTAAGCTTGTAAGCCGCCCTGAGTCTTCGGAGAAGGGCGGGATATAAATGGGATTAAAATAAATAAAATAAAATTTGGTGTCTATTACAAGCAGACCTAGTGGTGAAGATGGCTCGCCTATAAAATATAGTATTTCTGCAATTCCTGTGTTTTCTCTCTCTCTTGATCTGACCTGTCTATCTCAAAGGAGCCCAGAGACTTGTCCCCCTACAGTGACATTTGAAGAGGAGAGGGGGGCTGTCACCCTTCCCCATGGACTGATTCCATGAAGGTAATGTCTGCACAGGGTAAATTTCCAAATCTATCGGATTATGCCCATCTCAGACTAGTAAGAAAAATCACTGGTTACCTTTTCTTCTTATACTTTTTAAATATCTCTTAGCAAATAATCCCAAAAGTTGATATTTTTTTTCTTTTCCCTATATGTAAAGAACACCTATCTGGACTCTTACCTGTGCAGTTAATGCAGTAGGGATATTGTGTGAAAAGAGAAGTTGGGGCACCTGAAAGACTAATCAATCTTAAAAGAAAGGTGAGAACACATCGCTGTTCATAACAGAGGTAAATAGAGAAGTTTTCTGATTTTGTTTTTATTTATTTTTTTCTTCCAGAAAAGAACCATAAGCTGCAGTAGAAATTCAATATTCAGCCTGGAATGAAAGCTGACAGATGCAAATGAAAACCTCAACACCTCCAATAGTGTATTTCTCTGTTGGGTGAACGATTCTCTGATAAGATTGTGCTCCCTTTTCACCAGTGAATGAGAGAAGTGGAAAACATTCTTTTTTTCTTTTTGAACATACTGGATTTCTTGTTTTATCTTCTAAGGTTGGAGTTCAGGATGGAAAGAATATTCTGGAAAATCCATTTTCTCACCATTGAAAATCTTCAGTATGACTAACTTTTCCAAGAGACAACATATTCTTATTTGTCATTAGTACTAGTACTGGGCGGAAGAGGAGGAGGAGGAAGAGGAGGAGGATTAGGATTGAAATGATTGCATATTATGATTGCATATTATGATTGCATATAATGCTAGGCTGCATTAACAGAGGGATAGAATCAAGATCAAGTGAAGTACTAATACCACTTTACAATGCCTTGGTAAGGCCACACCTGGAATACTGCATCCAGTTTTGGTCACCACGATGTAAAAAAGATGTCGAGACTCTAGAAAGAGTACAGAGAAGAGCAACAAAGATGATTGGGGGACTGGAGGCTGAAACATATAGGGAACGGTTGCTGGAATTGGGTATGTGTAGTTTAATGAAGAGAAGGGTGAGGGGTGACATGATAGCAGTGTTCCAATATCTCAGGGGCTGCCTCAAAGAAGAGGGAGTCAAGCTATTCTCCAAAGCACCTGAAAGCAGGACAAGAAGCAATGGATGGAAACCAATCAAGGAGAGAAGCAACCTAGAACTAAGGAGAAACTTCCTGACAATTAGAACAATTAATCAGTGGAACAACTTGCCTCCAGAAGTGGTGAATGCTCCAACACTGGAAGTTTTTAAGAAGAGACTGGCCAGCCATTTGTCTGAAATGGTATAGGGTTTCCTGCCTGAGCAGGGGGTTGGACTAGATGACCTCCAAGGTACCTTCCTTCTTCTCCTTCTTCTCCTTCTTCTCCTTCTTCTCCTTCTTCTCCTTCTCCTTCTCATTATTATTATTATTATTATTATTATTATTATTATTATTATTATTATTATTAAGTTGAAATGGTCAGAATAGCTGCTAGCCAATTGAAGATTTGTAGGAGATGCTGGCTGGTAACTCTGGTTATGTTCCAGATGGAAAACAATTGCTTGGAGGTGAACGACATTCCAGTGCTTGTGACTTGTGACAGAAGAATTAATATGAAACAGATTTTTCTTCTTCTTTTTATCAATGTGCTTGCTTTCGACTCTACTTTTTCTGTCGGGTTTCAAGGAGTTCCCTTTTATTTCTTTAATCGCTTTTTTTTCCTGCTAGTTCTTGTGGGCTATTAGTTTTGCAATGGTGGAAGAAGAAGCCCTTTGATACATTTTTTCTTTCTTACCCGCCACAGTTTGGGGGCTTAAATAATTGAATTCGTTCTCCTTTCCTAGCCTCACTGATCTAATCTACTCCTAACCAAAGAAAAAGCACGTGTAACATCGATCAGAAAGTCCTGCATCTTACTGTCTCAAATATTGCCTTCCTTTCAGAAATTATCGCCACCATAACGCCAATGAGAATTATGAAAAGTTTCTCAAGAACCATGGCAGCTGCTGATTTGAAAAAAACAACCACACAGGATCAAAATCTCTGTGAGAATAGGTCCTGCATTTGCTTGTAAGCTTGTTAGAAGATGTAGCTCTTCATGAGTGAAATAAAAAGTGAAGTTTCCCATTGCATGGCCCGTATTAAAAAGCTGCTCTATCAAATAATGCCTGTAATCACAGGTAAGTAAGACTGTGCTATCTATGGATAACACTTTCTCCCACTTTTCATCATTTCCCCCTTCTCTAATCCTATGCTCCCTGCAAATCTCACGAGGCCTGTATTGACACTAAACTGCTTAGTCTTTAAAAGAGCTCAGAAATTCTTACCAAGAACAGTATCTATGAAAAATCTTGACTTATATTGTTAGGATGTAGCGTTGCCTTCAGCTATCAGTCCATCCTTGCCCTTAAGAAGGATGGACGAACCACGCTTATTAGCTTTAGAGTTGTAAAGTGCCCTATTATTTCACCAGCAAGGTGCTTTATTTATTTATCCGAGCCGTGCCCGGCTAGTCTTTTCAACTACTGGTAACAAGGTGTGGCTTCAACTGCAAAGCATGAAACCCCAAGGGGTCTCCACAGTAATACACCCATGGGCTTTGCAGGCTATAGACAAGTGATGCATTCTATGTTCTAAAGGCTTTTCACAATCATAGCTTTGCACTAAGACAAGTCACCCCAGGCGGTTCTTTGTAAAAGAAGCCACCGTAGGAACGCTGACGAATTAGGATTATGAATGTTTCATGGGCACCTCCGAAAGTCTTGAAAAGCGACCTAGAAGTTCTGAAAACAGGGTTACTTTCAAACCCCCAAGTTCTTCCTTAAGCGCGTCAAGAGTTTTACTGCAGGAAACTTCAAATTTATTTTTATTTATTAATTTTAATCCCATTTATATCCCGCCCTTCTCCGAAGACTCAGGGCGGCTTACAATCTAAGAAGCACAAATCAATGTGCTTAGCAATAGCCTTCATTCTATGTATATGCCTGCTTATTAGGGCTTTCGGGCCCCCAGCGGCATTTTTACAAAGTCAGCTTATTGCCCCCAACAATCTGGGTCCTCATTTTACCTACCTCGGAAGGATGGAAGGCTGAGTCAACCTTGAGCCTGGTGGGACTCGAACCTGCACTAATTGCAGGCAGCTGGTGTTACTTAAGGAGGCATTAGCCCACTGCTCCACCAAGGCTCTTGCCAGCCACTGCTTTGTAGCCTATCAATACATCGTCTTCACTGTCTTCATCGTATCCGAAAGTTACACACTGGTTGGCACTTACTGTCAGACGTAAAGAACTAAATGCGGAAATCAAGTTTTCAACTTATGGATGAGTAACCAGGGAGAAGAAGGTGTACACCTCTTGAAGTTTCTTCTAAATATATAAGAGGCTAGGTACTTGGGTTATAGACAGAGATTTCTTCCCTGACACTAAAAAAATCCACAGAAATGACTGGAACAGTTGGCTGTCCTCTATGGCAACATGAATACAGACATCTGCATCTTTGTCTCAGCTGGAGCAGCATATAATTAGGAGTCCCTAGAGCTGGCTTGGCTTGAAATATGTACTTAGGGGACAAAAAATTTGCTGACAAATGCCAATAAAATGGGGAAACTAGCATTTGATCCCAAAGAGAAATGAAATAAACATTTTGCTTGAAAAATGCAAAAGCACTTTGCAGTATTTGTGAGACAGTTGGTTTCGACCTTCCCAAGTTGACATTTTTTCAGGCGAGTTGTGTTAGACCCTTTATTATCTGCTTGTGAGTTGAGACTTATAAGAACAGTTATCTGTCATAGCTAGAGGTAGTCAGAGGGGGCTAGGATAAATTCCTCTCTCTTTTCACCGAACAGCTTTGATGCTGAAGCCAGATTTCACTGTATCTCTTATTTAATGAAAGAAAGATTTATATACATCAGCAAGTATTGCGGGCCCAATTGGCAAAAGAAAGCTGACATTGGTTGGAAACATGCAGAAGAGGCCTTCATCCTGCAGTGGATAGACAATGGCTAAAATGATGATGATGAAGTTTCTTTAAGATTCAAAGCCTAACCTAGTGCAAGGCTTTGAGTCCTCCAGTTATTTTGGACAGATATTCTAATAAACTCTGCTTGATGGGGTGCAAACTAAGGGGACTCTGCAGAGAATACAACAAACATTGGTTTATTTATGGTAACGGGGTTAGTTATATCATTTAATTCCTTTTACTCATCTTGTCCTAAACTTAAACGTATGTCTAGATTAATGAAGAGAAGGACGTGGGGTGACATGACAGCAGTCTTCCAATATCGCAGGGGCTGCCCCAAAGAACAGGGAGCCAAGCTATTCTCCAAAGCACCTGAAAGCAGGACAAGAAGCAACGGATGGAAACTGATCAAGGAGAGAAGCAACCTGGAATTAAGGAGAAATTTCCTGACAATTAGAACAATTAACCAGAGGAACAACCTGCCTCTAGAAGTGGTAAATGCTCCAACACTGGAAATTTTTAAGAAGAGACTGGACAGCCATTTGTCTGAAATGGTATAGGGCTTTCTGTCTGAGCAGGGGGTTGGACTAGATGATCTCCAAGGTCCCTTCCAACTTTATTATTATTATTAGTTGTTGTTGTTTTGTTATTGTTATTGTTATTATTATTGTTGTTATTATTATTATTATTATTATTATTATTATTATTATTATTATTATTATTATTATTATTATTTATTATTTATCCTATGCTTAAGATCTTCTTTACTACCAGAAAGGGACAACTTGAATTGCACTCCTAACTGCAGATGGAATAGCCAGGATGTAGTTAAAGGCTTTCTAAACTATACAGGTATGTTCACTTTTACTCTTCGCGGTAGTTTGCAAACAAAGATGGCATCCTCTGCTTCTTTTCCTAGCAATTAAGAGTGGTCCTTGACTTGCAACCACAACTGAGCCCAAAATTTCAGTTGCTAAATGAAACAGTAGTTAAATGAATGCCTCCAGGATCCTGCAACCGTCATAAATACGAAGCAGTGGCCAAGCATCTGAGTTTTGATCACATGACCAGGGGAATGCTGCAACGGTTGTAAGCTTTGAAAAACGGTCATAAGTCCCTTTTTTTCCAGTGTCGTTGTAACTTTGAATGGTCACTGTTGTAAGTTGAGGACTACCTGTTTATTCTGTAAGTGCTCACAGCAATATTTCAATCTTGCTCAGCAAATAGTTAATTCCTTCCAGAAGTGAGACATTCCTGTTACAAAAGGTAAGAAAAAACAGAGAGAGAGAGAGAGAGAATTTTTTTTTTGCAAGAGTTACCTAACTAAAACACACTTTCAGGATATTGATAGCTATGTCCAAGGAAAGGTGAGATGTCAAAAAAGGTGAAATATCTAGAAGGAAACAGGATCTGTGAGGAACAACTGGAAGAGTCAGGTATGTTTACCTGAAGACCAAATGGTCAAAATTTGGGGCTGACCCAAAGAAGAGGGAGTCAAGCTATTCTCCAAAGCTCCAGAAGGCAGGACAAGAAGCAACGGATGAAAACTACTCAAGGAGAGAAGCAACCTAGAACTAAGGAGAAATTTCCTGCCAGTGAGAACAAATAATCAGTGGAACGGTTTTGCCTCCAGAAGTTGCTGGTGCTCCACAATTTTTAAGAAGAGATTGGACAACCATTTGTCTGAAATGGCACTGGGTCTTCTGCTTGAGCAGCGGGTTGGACTACGTGACCTCCAAGGTCCCTTCCAACTCTCTGTTATTCTGACAAAATGAAAGCAGTGTCTTCACATATCATAATTCCAATTTCACTTGTTGTTTCATGGAACCCAGAGATAGAAATTATAAGAAACCTGTTTCAACTAATTTTTGAAAGATTTTTTTTTTCATCGATAAGGTTTGTTTCCTACTGCAGCAAATTCCTTGGGGACGTCCTATGTGCTCCTTCCTGAAAATGCTGAAGCAAAAACTATACAGACATTCATCAAGGGGCAGATTCTGTATATGGAGACGTTGGCTGGAGTAAAAGGCTTTCCCCAACACTATAATGCTAGGGCTCTCAAGATGAGATTAAATATCAAGATTTCAAAATATGCAAATGTACCTGTTTTCTATGGATTTTCACAGCTCATTGAAACAAGAGGGTAACATCAATCACAATTTAGCACAATCTATTTAAAAAGTTCCTAATTTCTGTCTGGAGGGGGAATCCACTTCCCACGTGTGGCGTAGATGTTAAAGCTTTATAGGACGACCAGAGAGAACCAGTTTCAAATCCAACCTCAGCCATGGGTGACTTAAGTTTGGATAGTCAGTTTCTGTCAGCCCAACTTACCTCACAGTCTTGTGGGAACATCCTCCTATAAGCTGCCCTGAGCTTCATAAAAGCTAACAAAACAATTTTAAAAAGCGTATTATACTCACCACTCTGTGTATTCAAAATATGGTGCTTGTCTAAGGACCAGCCTCCTAGATTTGAAGCATCCAACTCAAATCCTTGCAATATTACAGTCCTTTTCTCCCATAGAATCAGATCAGCACAGCTCTCATATTCGTAACCTACTGAGACTATGGAGACATAATATAAAAACAGATCATAGCTAGTAGTTCATCAATTGCCTTGGGTAGGCCTAAGAGCAGTCAACTGGTAGTAAAGTTGTACTCCAGAAGAAAACCACCTTACAACACTAGTGTCTTTGTGCATTTGATTTTGAATAGGGTAAAAAGATTCACCTTTCATCCATTCTTCTTGAGAAGGACTTGGTCTAGTAGCAATGGAGTCAGTGGTGGGATTCAGCCGGTTCGCACCACTTCAGCGGAACTGGTAGCTAATTTTTTTGTTGCCCAGGCCCAGAACAGACTTCCGGAAGAAGCATCCACACAGAGAACCGGTTGTTCACATATTTGAATCCCACCACTGAATGGAGTAGAAGCCATCTTAGATGGACGAGAAAGAGATCACATTTCACTAGTGTTGGCACTTCCAGGTTGAAAGGATTAACCGGTGACATCACTGTTGCGTGGGGGATGCCCAGGTGGGGGCTGATCAACAATAAATATGATGAACCGTTGTAAGTCACATTTTTAATGCTGTTGTAACTCCGAACCATTGTTAAACAAATGATTGTAAGTTGGAGATTATCTCTATTTTTGTTTTTAAACTTACCAGATCTGGATCAGTGAGTATGTTCTAATTACACAGACACACATACACAAAAGGAAAACTATAATGTATAAACCTAAATAAGGAATTTGCATTGCTGCTTAGTCTGAGTATTTGGTTGGTGATTACTTTCTTTTTAAAGAAATGAAAAAAACAACAACAACAACAGCACACAAGCCAGGTAATCAGGTATTCAATCTATGACATTCTTATTAAGGGGGCTGAGATTAAGCCTTGCAATTTAAAGATAACTCAGAGTAACTCTTTCAAACCTTAAAAGTCAACAGGGACAAGAGAAGCTATAAAACATGTCATAGTAACAACAGCAACAAGGAGAAAATAGCTTTTGCAGCACCAATTTTTCCTCTATTTCATTATCATGACAAATACAGCCAATTCTTTGCCGCTGGAGCTGATTCCCTGATTCTCTGGGACGACCAGCGACTGACTATCCGCTGAAAATGCAGAGGCTCAAGAGTATACGGGAAGGGGGAAAAAAATCCCCCAACTAAAAGATATAATTGCTCTCTGCTGCTGGAGGGAAAAGATCTGGTTATAAATAAATAAAAAAATGTTTCTTTGGGAGGCAGAGGTAGCAAATTTAACAGGAAGAACTGTGCCGCACAGCAAAGCGTTACAATAATGGAACAACCTTGGGCTTATGAAGAGAAATGAATACTTTCTGACTTGCAGTGGCTCTCGGTGGGGACTTAATCCAGAAGTCATTCTTCCTGATCATCTGGAAATCCTAAAGGTTGAACCTTGGACATTTTATACTCAAACAGATGGCCTACGATGGGATTCCACGCCCACCTTCTGCAGAACAGAGAGGTTGCTTCAGTGACATCTAGCAATCATCTTGAGAGGGTAAATGATGCTTTTGAGGTTTCTTCCCTTGTTTTACCCAGCAATTTGTGTCAGCTCTGAATTTGTCACAGTGGTGCCGTCTTCCTGAGGGCAAGGACGTTCACAGCATTGCTCTGGGCAAAAGGCAGAAAAGGATGCACGGATGAAAACCTCACTGCTCATCCAGAGGTTTCAGGATGCTGCCCAACTGTGGCTTCTGGGTTATAGGTGGTTACAATGGCAGGCTAAAAGAACAAATGACCAGGTCATTCCCCAAGTCCATCGTATTTGGGGAAGGAGAGTTTTGTGGTCAACCAAAACGGCATCCAGTTTTGGTTGACCACGAAACTAGCCTTCCCCAAGCCTTTTGCCCATCGAGGTTTCGTCGCCACAATACCAAAAAGATGTTGAGATTTTAGAAAAAGTGCAGAGAAGAATAACAAAAGTGATTAGGGGACTAAAACATATGATGGAAGGTTGCAGGAACTGGGTGACTGGGGTGACATCACAGTAGTGTTCTGATATTTGAGAGACTGTCGCAAAGAAGGAGGGAATCAACCTATTTTCCAAAGCAACTGAAGGCAGAACAAGAAACAATGGATGGAAACCAATCAAGGAGAGAACCAACTCAGGACAAAGGAGAAATTTCCTTATGGTGAGAATGATTAATCAACGGAAGGGCTTGTCTTCAGACGTTGTGGGTGCTTCACTGCTGGAGGTTTTTAAGAAGAGACTGGACAGGCATTTGTTTGAAATGGAATAGGGTCTCCTGCTTGTGCAGTGGGGTGGACTAGAAGACCTCCAAGATCCCTTCCAGTTCTGTCATTCTATAATTCCCATTTCATTTACGTCACAGAACTAGTTCCTCTGTGACCTTCCTCACTCTAATCTAACACTTTGAAGTCAATAGCTCTTGCTAGAAGTAAATAGAGCGAAGTGGCAGAATTCTCCATCTTTTAAAAAATCTCCCCTCTCCTTGAAGAAGAAGAACAACAATAAAAACCTAGGCAGGAAATTAGCTCTTTGGGATGAAGTCCATGATGGTAATAAAATTACATGATTGTCCATGGGGGAATCATGAAGAATTTTCTTTGAAAATGTTGATTCTCTTTTTTGGGGAGGGCTGCAAAAGCTGAAAATATCTTCAGGAGACCAATATGAATTGCTGCATATTTAACAGGAGCCTAAGCCAAAGCATTTAAAAAAGAATCAGCCTGAACATAAAGTACACTGGATGACATGAAAAGTGTTTAGATAAATAGAATTCTGCAGTTTTCAAAAAAAAAAAAAATCTTGTTAACCCAGTATTGAGAACTTGAGAACATTGGCTTCTGAGTTGCACAAAAAATGTTTACGTACAACCATGCACACAATTTTCTCAATCTCCTGCCTGAGATGTACATTGAAGTATAGAAATATATAAATGGAAGATTCCCCCTCCCCGTCTTCTTTTTTGAATAATAATAATACAAGCTGGACAAAGTAAAAGCAAATGAAAAAGCTAAGGCAGCTTGGGACTTTGGAATCTGAACAAATAAGCACCTGCCACATAAAAACCAGACTTTAACAATTGTTGATAGGAAAGACAAAATGTCCGCACAGTGGATGTTGCAGGCTCGGAAGAAGCAGGATAAAAGATAAAGAACTGGAGAACAATCACAAAATACAAATACCTGCAATTAGAAGTAGAACATTATGTGGCAACCTAGGCCAACTGCAACAGGTGCCTTGGGTGAAATCCCAAAACATCTGGAGCCCCACTTGAACACCAACAGCACTGACAAAATCCCCATCAATCAACTGCAAAAGGCAGCTTTATCGGGAACAGGCTACAACCTGCTACAATACCTTTAATACCGTCAAACAACACCTGCCTATCCCAAGTCCTTGGGAAGGACTTGATGGGTGGACCAAAATGCTAAAATCCAGTCTAAGCATCTGGCTCACATTATGATCCTAATGATTACATTTAACATGCATGTAAATTAAACTTAAATTAAACTGGTATGCCACCTGTTTCCAAGGAATTGGAGGGATCACAACAATCAAACACAACCATTATTTATTTCATTTCTACAGCTGCCCACCTCAACCCAGTGACAGTTTAAACAACTGAAAGCAGTAGAGAAATAAATATATACAGCACCTGAAAAAAATTATCATAATAATTGTATAGCAAGGAAATGCTATACACATTCAGGGCACTGGGTCTAGGCCCATAATCAGGTGTTTAAAACCTTATGAAAGGCCAGCAGGATTGGGACCACTCTAATCAAGGAAGGAAGGAAGGAAGGAAGGAAGGAAGGAAGGAAGGAAGGAAGGAAGGAAGGAAGGAAGGAAGGAAAGAAGGATTTTCCAAAGGGCAGGGTCTACAGAAGAGAAGTCATGCCAACAACAGATTGTTTAAATGAAGGAACTCAAAGCACATCAAGCCTTCAAGATCAAATCGATTGTGTAGCAGTCCCTCAAGTACCAGGCTGTATGTCATGTTAAGACCATTGGTTCACAAAAGAAGCCATCTAAATGACCTTAGGTAGGGAAATGAGAGCTACTGTAATAAGCAATTTCCAAGATTTTAATGGAGCCGATTTTGAGCACCTTTCTATTCCTCCCCATTCCTCTGGCCACAAAAACCTTCTCATCACTAACCTAATTTTTGCCCTACTCAATACTTGCCGTGAAACATTTAAACGCAAACTCAAAAACAAGCCTAGTTCATTGATCACACTGCAGAATGAAAGGCTGTTTGTTGAGGAGCGGGGCTTTCGATCACCATGCACAAGACCTTAAACGTGGCAAGCAAAGCCCCAAGTGGTACACAAATATTTCAGAGTGGTCCAGAATTGGTCTGAAGCTGGTCCTCGGTACTGGTAGTCCTCGTTTTATGACTATAAATGAGCCCAAAATTTCTGTACCTGAGGGAGACTTTTATTAAATGAGTTTTGCCCCGTTTTACGAGCTTTCTTGCCACATGTTAAGGGGAATCACTGCAGTTGCTAAGCTAGTAACACACTTGTTAAAGTGAATTGGGCTTCCCCACTGACTTTGCTTGTCAGAAGGTTGCAATAGGTGTAACTTGTAACTTCAAACAGTCACTAAACAAATGGCTGTAAGTCGAGGACTGTATTTACAACATTTTCAGTATTATTGTCTTCAAGAATAGAGGCCTTTTCTTTCTCCCAATTTGGTATAGTTGATAATGGCACAGCAGACATTTCCACAGAGTACAGGCTCAAATTTGTTCAATTTCTATTGTGATGCATGGATGGCTAACCTGAGACTCTGGCTCGAGATGTTAAAAAAACGCAAGTCGGCATCTAAGACAGGAGTCTGTGCTCTCACTCACGTCTCACATCATGTGCAAAATATGTTTCCTTAGTCAATTGCATTTGCACTTTTAAAACTGCGTTCAACTTGAATGTGGGGGTTGTTGCACGCAAAAGAGACCTTGATCAATCTGAGGGGGCAATTTAAGTAGGCTTTCCATTGGATTGATGAATATTGCAAAGCTGCTGGGAATCCCAGTTTTTTGGTGCAGTTCTTCCATCCTGCAGAGTACCAAGTCAGACTTAATTTAGTTATTAATTCAATTTATGCTTTCGCCTTTTCAGCCAAGCCTTTCTTCCATCAACTGATAATTTGCAACAAGTATAAGATTGAGTTTTATTGAAATGAGGAATAACCAGCTGTTGGTCTTTGGTGCGCTTTCCTCCTTTGGTTAATTTACGAAGAGAGGGTTAGACATTTCATTTCTGTTCAGGGTTAACCACCTATCTGTCTTCAACATAAAATGGTAATAGCTCTTAGCTGTGGAATGTTTGGAAATAGACTTAGTTCGCTGAATCACAGTAAAGTTTGACATACAGTCTTCTGATATTTTAGGTGAAGACAAGAATGGGAAAGACGCACAGCCTGTTTTCAAGCCCTGTGTAGAAGGAAGGAAGGAAGGAAGGAAGGAAGGAAGGAAGGAAGGAAGGAAGGAAGGAAGGAAGGAAGGAAGGAAGGAAGGAATGAATCTAATGTCTCTTTCTTGTCTGCCTGCCTCTATCTATCTATATATTTTAGGTGAAGACAAGAATGGGAAAGACGCACAGCCTGTTTTCAAGCCCTGTGTAGAAGGAAGGAAGGAAGGAAGGAAGGAAGGAAGGAAGGAAGGAAGGAAGGAAGGAAGGATTGAAGGAAGGAAGGAAGGAAGGAAGGAAGGAAGGAAGGAAGGAAGGAAGGAAGGAATCTAATGTCTCTTTCTTGTCTGCCTCTATCTATCTATATATTTTAGGTGAAGACAAGAATGGGAAAGACGCACAGCCTGTTTTCAAGCCCTGTGTAGAAGGAAGGAAGGAAGGAAGGAAGGAAGGAAGGAAGGAAGGAAGGATGGAAGGAAGGAAGGAAGGAAGGAAGGAAGGAAGGAAGGAAGGAAGGAAGGAAGGAATCTAATGTCTCTTTCTTGTCTGCCTCTATCTATCTATATATTTTAGGTGAAGACAAGAATGGGAAAGACGCACAGCCTGTTTTCAAGCCCTGTGTAGAAGGAAGGAAGGAAGGAAGGAAGGAAGGAAGGAAGGAAGGAAGGAAGGAAGGAAGGAAGGAAGGAAGGAAGGAATCTTATGTCCCTTTCTCCCTCGTCTGCCTGCATCTCTCTCTCTCTCTCTCTCTCTCTCTCTCCGTCTATCTATCTATCTATCTATCTATCTATCTATCTATCTATCTATCTATCTATCTATCATCTATCTATCTATCTATCTATCTATCTATCTATCTATCTATCTATCTATCTATCTATCTATCTATCTATCTATCTCTGCTCTGGTGTACATATAAAATCCAGGAAACTGTAATAGGATTTTCTTAAGCCTTTTTTATAATGAGTTAATTAAGGTGGGGCTTCAGTGAACATTTTCTCCCAGATGTCTCTTCCCCTGGACTGAATTGCTGTTTATGAGATAATCTGTCAAGTCATCTGCCTCCAGCTTCCCACAATCTCACACATCTGCACTAGAAATCTGACTGTGCTGAGTCAAAACTTTCTTAATTCAATCAGGGCTCTAAATTGCAGCTGGCTAATTATAATTTATTCCCCTGGGATGAGGACACATTGGTGGGAAACTCTGGTTAAATGTCAACTGTGAGAACCAGAAAAAGTCTGTAAGGAGGAACTGAAGTCAAAATCTGCTTGAGAACTCTAGGAAGATGCCATGTCAGTGTCTTTCCTGACCTTTTTAGATCTGGAATGTGGAATGTATATTTTGGCTGCTTTTCACCCTGAGCTGTTGTAGAGCAGCCATGTTGATTATACTGGTAGTGCTCAACTTACAACCATTCGTTTAGTGACTGTTCAAAATTACAATGGCACTGAAAACAGTTTTTCACACGACCGTTGTGGCATCTCCATGGCCACACGATGAAAATTCGAACATTTGACAACTGTGTCATATTTATGGTGGTTGCATAAACCTTTACAACCTTCTGACAAGCAAAGTCAGTGGGGAAGCCAGATTCAATTAACAACCGCTTTGTTAACTTAACAATTGCAGTGATTCCCCTTAATAACTGTGGCAAGAAAGATCGTAAAATGGGGCAAAAAATCACTTAACAATGATTTCACTTAGCAACGTAAGTTTTGGGCTCAATTGTGGTTCAAAGTCAAGAACTAACTGTGGTTCAGCCTACTTTCTGAGCTTTTGTTTTCAACTTTCCCTGAATTTCTGGACTGTTATAGTTTCAGATGCTGGAATGCTTCCTATCTCCTCCTGTGCTAATAGTGTCACTTAATAGCAACAGTACTTAGACTTATATACCGCTTCACAGTGCTTTACAGCCCTCTCTAAGCAGTTTACAGAGTCAGCCTCTTGTCCCCAACAATCTGGGTCCTCATTTCACCAACCTCGGAAGGATGGAAGGCTGAGTCAACATTGAGCCGGTGAGAATCGAACTGCAGGCAGCTGGCAGTCAGCAGAAGTAGCCTGCAGTACCACGTTCTAACCACTGCGCCACCACGGTTCATTTAAGATCTACAAGTAGATCTCATCCAAAAAGTTACGGAAACCCCTGGCTTTATTGCATGAAGGATCTTCAATGGGTGGTTATATAATCTATGCAAGACCTGGGGCTTTTCTTATTGATTATTATAAAACAGTTGACTGTATTGTTTTAATGTTATATACATGATCCAATCAAGTAGGACCACTTAGCCGATTCTGGTTCTCCTAAAAAGCAAAACAGAGATCATGCTGGAAATTTATAACCGGGAAGTGAAATAAATATTCCAAATGTCGACAACCTTCTGCAGATAGGTCAATGAAACCACCAGGACTCGAGATATGCAAAGTGTTTATAGCGGTGGTGTGATTGTTACATAAAACAACAGGATGTAATTACAGATAAACAAAGGCAAAAAGTGAAAGGAAAAAAAATGCAGTAAAGCAGCGTTTCTCAACTTTGACCACTTCAAGCGTTGTAGATTTTAAGTCCCAGAATTCCAAAGCCAGCACACACACAGCTGGTTGGGGAATTCTGGGAACTGAAGTTCACACGGTTTAATGTGGTCAAGCTTGAGAAACACTGGGGCAAAGGAGTCCTGGTTTCGCTTTGCATCTCTTTCCTTCTCCGTTTGCAACAACTTGGTAGTTGCGTTGGTTGATGCAGCAGAGAAGGAAAAAAACAACAACAACACCTCTCTTTTTTTTTAATACAAAGAGCAAGCAAACACTTCCTTCCTCCTCGGGAGAGTACTGTTCCTGCTCTCCAAAATAATCCTGTCAAATTTTCCACGGTTTCCTCCAGGTGGCAGCACATGGCTTGATTCTGATTTTCAAACACCTATAGGTCAAGAAGTATGTTTCTTCAAAGGAAAGAAACAGGTAAATAAGACTGCAAGGCGCAGCATGGAGTGTGTGTGTGTGTGTTCTCCGGACCTCAATAACCTTGACTGCCAGTTAGAAACGTTAATCTAAGGAGCTGACATGTGGGGTTCAGCAGCTGGATACCTATGATCAAATCTGCTCAGCATATGACATGCAGGGAAGTTTGTCAAAAGGGGAAGAGATGGAGAAAAGTATGAACAGCATGGAACTGAGAAATTTCTCTGCAAATCAAAGCAGTCCAACTCGCTTCTAGTTAGACATGGGCCATCAGCTGTAAGAGAATTCCCTCTCTCTTTCTCCCTCCCTCCCTCTCTCTCTCTCTCTCTCTTTCTCTCTCTCTCTCTCCTCTCTTTCTCTCTCTCTCTCTCTCCCTCTCTCTCTCTCTCTCTCTCCTCTCTTTCTCTCTCTCTCTCTCTCTCTCCTCTCTTTCTCTCTCTCTCTCTCCTCTCTTTCTCTCTCTCTCCCTCCCTCCCCCCTCTCTCTCCTCTCTTTTTCTCTCTCTCCCTCTCCCTCTCTCTCTCTCTCTCATCTCTTTCTCTCTCTCTCTCTCCCTCTCTCTCTCTCTCTCTCTCTCTCTCTCTCTCTCTCTCTCTCTCTCTCTCTCTCTCTCTCTCTCTCTCTCTCTCACTGTGTGTGTGTATGTGTGGTGTGTGTGTGTGTGTGTACTCATGCATTGGAAGTACAGGTAGTCCTTCACTTACAATCCCAACTGAGCCCAAAATTTCTGTAGCTAAGGGAGACGTTTGTTAAACGAATTTTGCCCCGTTTTACCAGTTTTCTTGCCACACTTGTTTAAGCAAATCACTGGCCTTGTTAAGTTAGATAACCTTGGTTGTTAAGTGAATCTGGCTTCCCCATTGGCTTTGCTTGGCAGAAGGTCGCAAAAAGGTGAACCAGCGAGGCCGGGACGCTGCAGCCGTCATAAACATGAGTCGGTTGGCAAGAGCCTGAAATTTTGTCATCACATGACATGGTTGTACTTGTGAAAAAAGGTCATACGTCACTTTTTTCTTTGCTGTTGTAACTTGGAATGGTCACTAAATGAACTGCTGTTAAATCGAGGACTACCTGTACATTAAATCTATTGCGTTTGGAACAGCCGGCTTTGGCATAGGCATTCCAGCCTCTATTTCCAGGTTCAATGATGGAATATATCTTTTTTTTTAAGGACCCTGTAGTCCCTTGCACGGGGGTGGAATCGGGATGACTGAACGGACCTTGCGTGTTTACTGGCTGGATGCCCTTCCTGATGCCTATGTGGAGTTCACAGCAGACCATTACTCATTGCGCCCAGAGAGAGAAATATCTCCTGCTACCTAGGATCAAACTTTCAGCCTCCTCAATGTAAAGTGAGAGCTCCATCTCTATGTCACTCGATGCAAGATATCTAAGACATTGAGTGAAATCAGAAAGACTCATTTCGAGAGTTGGAGATAGCTGTGTTAAGACCCGAAATTGGAACATTTCATTTACAAAGTGCTTGGCGTGTGCATGATCCATAATAATTTCACAGGGTGGCCACGACTGTGATGGATGAGAGGTGACGCCAACAGAAACCATGAGGACGAAGTGGGAAGCTTTAATAAAATCAGTGGAAGATGCCTGTAATATTAAAATAAAATGCACAAACTATTAAAGCAGCCTTAATCAGCCTCCTGCTGCCTGTATTTCTCCAAAGGTTGGGCATGCTCTCCTTCTGAAGGGTGCCCCAAACAATCAAACTGAACATTTCTAAACTCAATACTTCCCTTTCCACAAGGGCCCTTTTCCTTTTCTTTTTTCCCCAACTCAACGGATGTTGGAAAAATTATGGAAAATGGCTTGGGAACTCTGCCTTGTTTAGTCCCTGACGTGAAAACCCTCCCAAAATTGAACAGAATGTGAGAAACTTTGGAATCATGGAAGAACCCAGCCAAAGAAATGTAGAGTCTAAAAATAGAGGGCCACATCTGGCTGGCTGGGAGTTAAGAAGAGAAACATCCCAGAAACTAAATCCTCTAATGCATCCCCGTGGAAGGATCAGCTGGGCAGAGGCTTACACAATCCCTGATTTCTCTATTAAAGGCCCCTCCCCCATCACGCGACCCAGAGCAGAATCTATGTAGGCTGGTTTGTGTTTCCTTGGTGCATCCCTAGACACACAAACATATGAACGGGTCACTGCCAGTGAAGGGGTAAGGTAGGCTTTCCCTGTCTGAATTCAAAATACAGCTAGTTCTCGACTTAAAAGCCTTTGTTCAGTGACCAAAGTTAGAACGACGTGGAACAAAATGACATCCGAACATTTTTCACACTTACCGCCGTCGCAGCATCCCCACGGCCCCTTAGCATCAAAGCAGAGCTAGCTCACACCCCTGTAACACACCCACAATAGCCTTGTTAAAGCAGACGCACCTGTTGCCTCTGCCAAGCCGGATACTTTTTGTCCATAAATATCCGTCTTATTCCATGCAAAAGTATAGATGAGGTTGACGGCAGCCGGAAACCATTTCTGAGCCAGCCGCCCTTCAATTGTGACAGTGAGATGCACTTTGGTGATGCCAGGAGGGATCGTAGAATGCGTCAAGACGATGCGTAGCAAGGTTTTATATCCTGAGGTTCTGCTACTCAGGTAACTCAGCTTCACAAAGCTGGAAGGAAAAGATATTTCCTCCTGGACCACCTGGGGGAAAATGAGTTGTGCATGTTAACATCACAACAAATCTTGTCAGAATCTATCAGGTTGGGCTTCTCTGGTGACTTGAGATAATGTTAATACACAAGGAATTCACTGCCACAAACAGGGCTGTGTTCACAGGTAGCTTTAAAGATAGCCTAGAGCAGGGCTGGTGAACCTTGGCTCTTTTATGACTTGTGGACTTCAACTCCCAGAATTCCTGATGAATCTAGGAATTTTGGAAGGCATCCAGAGTCATTTTTACAATGAGATGGGTGCATATAAATGTCATAAATATTAAAGGCATATTAAAGGCACTACCGTAATTTATTAACCTTTATAATGGATGAATTAATGTCAAGAATTTTTTACTTATTGTTTTCACTGCACACCACTCACACTGAATGTGAGACGGGCAGCAGAATCACACTGAAAGTGAGACGGGCAGCATCTCATAAATTTAATCAATAAATCAATTCAAGAGACAATCTTTAGATAGACCAAGAAGCCTATATGAACACTTGTCTGCTCCTTCCCACAGAGACCACTCCCACCAACAGTGACATGGGGAGCCACCACTAGAAGATAAGTTGAGAAAAAAACCCACTCTCCACCAGCACTGATGGTGTTACCTAGTATGAGTAATGAAGCGTCTACAAGAAAACAACCAAGCTCAGAGAGCACCAGGAATCCCCATTTCTGTTCTTTTCGCAATAAAAGGATGACACCGTTTCCATCTCTCTTACCTGTAATTCAGGTATGACTGTTCCTCTTTCTGGACACGATCCTCCAAATGTTGTCAGAGGAAAAGGGATGACGATTGGATTCGGGCTGAGGAAGCTACTGATGTCACAGATGGGCAGTTCTGCCTCTGTCCTTTGCATGACCACTTTCTCTACCACAATAAACCTATTCCAGGCCAGCCAAAGAGTCCTCTTCACCGGAAGAAAAGGTGATCTATCAAAGATCAGGGTGGCTGAGATGCCTCCAACAGCCACTAGATCAAAACTGAAAAACAATATAAAACCATTTGATTTACTGGGAGACCATTTGGAACCAAAACTACCCCATTAGGTTTTTAAGCTCTTCTATTAAGTATCTTCTGCACCAAAGGTGCTTTACACCCCACCCCCTCCAAAAGGCAACTGGACTTTCTTTCTTTTTTCCTTGAAGACATTTCACTTCTCACCCAAGAAATTTCTTCAGTTCTGAATGGAAGAAGCTTCTTGGATGAGAAGTGAAATGTCTTCAGGAAAAAAAACAAAAGTCCAGTTGCCTTTTGGGAAAAAAAACACCACCTTTGGGACAACCAAGACCTGGATGACTGAAAATCTCCATAGATATCTTTTGCACCCTACTAGTTGGGAATAGCCACCTAAGATGATCCAGGAGGACCAAAATAACTTGTCATATGCTATCATAACTTCTAAAAAGAGATCTTGAACAGAAATATCTCATTTTACTGCATCAACACTCAAGAACAGATAGTGTTTACGTGAACCTCCTTCTCTTAGATGTGAAACTATACAATTTTGTCCTGTCACGGTGAACACGAGACGACAGATGATGTAAGTCTGAGCACTCTTTTTCTTTTCTAATTATGTTTTAACACAAGTTCTTGATCATCGACCAAAATAAAATTGACTTAGGCAATTAATTCCAACAATTCTGGAAAGAAGCAGATGAGGGAAGTCTGATACTACTTGTAGTAAATGTCTGCCTTTAGTAGTTGCTAGGCTGCTCGCATAGCAAAAATCAATGGGAACTCTGAGCTAAACAGTTTGGAGGTCAATGCCTGAAGGTAATTTGAAAGAGACACTTGCCTGTGTCATCTACCATGAGTTTTTCGTGTGATTGCTTATATTCCTGATGATCATGGTTTGAATGCCTCCATTTGGGTAGCCAAAACTGCATGACCCACACAAAAGAAAGAAACCCCCAAACACTGTGCTTTTTACTAAGAGTCAGTAGGTAGTGATAGAATGAAGTCTTCTGAATTCCAGAAAAAGTGTAGAGCAGATAAACAGCTACTTATTGTCTTATGATTTTAACATTGTCATTTAAAGTAAGTTGGCACAAATAAGACTTCTTTACTTTATGACTGGATGCACGTCTTATGGAAATCTTCCCTGGTAATGAATGCTGATAAAGAGTTAGACTTAATTATGTATAATCCACCAAATTTCCCAAACATTAGATAGATTATATACAAGTGAGGAATAAAAAGATTACTTGCAACTCTGATCCTTCAAAATCTCTAAATCTCTCTCTCTCTCTCTCTCTCACACACACACACACAGAATTCTCTTACAGCTGATGGCCCATGTCTAACTAGGAGAGAGAGAGAGAGAGAGAGAGGGGGGGGGGAGAGAGACTAGCTTCATTGCTTACACTCACAGCTATGAATTTTTTACTCTCAGTTTTAGAGTATTTACATTGCAATAAGCAGGAACAAAAGCATGAAATTTTTGAACATGAGCTTTTTCTGCCTCTGTGAGCTTTAATTGGTTGAACCGATT
Source organism: Vipera ursinii (assembly GCF_947247035.1). Lineage (NCBI taxonomy): Eukaryota > Metazoa > Chordata > Lepidosauria > Squamata > Viperidae > Vipera > Vipera ursinii. The sequence goes on from NC_139525.1 coordinate 11,954,395, forward strand.
AATTGGTAGGTCCCTCTTTTAATCAGCCAATTTTAATCTCAGGGCTAGGTTGAGATTTTATTTACTTCCTTTGGTTCAGATGCGTTACTGCACAAGGAAGAGAAGGGAAAAAAACCATATAGATGTGTGTGTATATGTCTATATGCATGTGTAATTATGTGTGTATATGATGCAGCAGTTATGATGCTGGACTAGGAGTGGGAAAACCAAATTCTAATCCTCGCTTAGGCATGGAAGCCAGTTGAATGAATTTGGGCAAGTCCCTGCCTCTTAGGCCTAGACTTGCGGGTCAAAGAACATATATCTAACAACACTGGATTGACAGATTACAATCCACAACCTAAAGAAATTTTCATTCTGCTGTGGAGTCATTTGCACTTATTATACTCTTATGTCTGTCTCTCTGTCTAACTATTTATTCCCCCCATCATCCTTCCTTCCTTCCTTCCTTCCTTCCTTCCTTCCTTCCTTCCTTCCTTCCTTCCTTCCTTCCATCCATCCATCCATCCATCCATCCATCCATCCATCTATCTATCTATCTATCTATCTATCTATCTATCTATCTATCTATCTATCTATCTATCATCTATTCATCCATCTATCATCATCATCTATTATCTATCTTACAGTACTGCATTTTGGACATACAGAATCTTTTATATGTAATCCATTCATTAATCAGTTGTCAGTCAATTGAGTCATCTATTCTTATTATGATTCAGATTCCTTAGAATCAGGTGGCATAAGTCAAATTTACATTCAGGTTTAATGTAATTGTTATGATGGTTGGCCACACACTCGGCCAGATGTTTAGAGTGGATTTGGCATTTTTACCCAGCTATCAAGTCCATCCTGATGAGAGAGACAGATTTTTGTTTTAATAATATTGCAAGTATCATTGCAGGATGCAAGCTGTTTCAAGTAAAGCTGCCTTTTGCAATTGACTGATGAGGAGGTTGTCAATGCCGATGATGTTCAACTGTTGTTGTTATATATGTGCTGCTGAGTCGTTCATTCATGAACTCGACAAAGTTCTTTTGGGCTTCAATCCTCACCCCTCCATCTGCTTTCAACCTGTTCCCCGAATTCCTTAATTAAAAAAATTCCCCCAAGAAAATAAACATTAGAGGAAGACATGAAAGCAACAATCATTTACCTTCCATCCTGTCGGCTGATAGTGTAGCCATAATCACTGTGATGCTGGAAACTCACATTGACCCCAACCAGTGGGGTTCCATCAACTGCTACCACTTGTCCTCGGATAACACAAGCACGTCTAGGTGGACAAAAGAGTGAGGTGGCCATGAAGAAAGATGCTAAGATAGACACAACTGACACACACTATTGGCACAATATATTTCACAACCAGTATGATGCAAGTCTACAGGAAGCTCATCTCATATAGCACTGTCCTCTTTTGTCCTTTCTTGGGCTACTCTCTTTTCACCTCCTTGTTCACCTAGTTCTGAATGTTGTGGCCACCTACAGGAGCTCAGGACAAAATGCAAAGAAGATGATTCTTTTTATTGGGCATAGGTTGAGGCTGAGTGGGACAGAATTCAACCCATGTTTCACTATATATATGGCCATCAAACAGGCTGTAGTCACACCGGACAGTTCATGCGTAAATTACTAACAAAGTATTTAGGGAGGCTGATATGCATTTCGGACTGATGAAGACTAATGAGTCCGAAATGCATATCAGCCTCCCTAAATTCTTTGTTAGTAATTTACACACACACACACACACACACACACACACACACACACACACACACACATATATATATATATATATATATATATATATATATATATATATATATATATATATATATTTGTTTTCGTAGATTCTTGCGGGTGTCTGTATGTGTAGATCTAGAGTCTCGGGTTTCTTCCCGCGTTCCTTTCATCTTCAGAAAGTTGTGGCGACGTTTCGACGAAATCCCATCCGTCATCATCAGGCCGGAGTGTTCCTCCTGCTGCTTCCAGGAGCAATGCGTGGTCTGGCTGTTCCTTTATTTCCAACTGCCGGTAACACAGCCCCACCGGCAGTTGGAAATAAAGGAACAGCCAGACCACGCATTGCTCCTGGAAGCAGCAGGAGGAACACTCCGGCATATATATATATATATATATATATATAAATCTCACACAGAAGACTTTTCACTGTTGGATAATGAAATGTCTGCAAGAAAACAGCCAGGCTCAATGAGCATCAAACATCACTCAAAGTCATTGTTATAAGCAGCAGAACTATGCAGATTTATCAGTTTTGAAGTCAAAGCAGGATTTTGAGTATGGATTGGTGTGCACATTAAACTGGCTAGGAACTAAGGACCCCACAATTACTATTAAGGTGACAACTGGCAAATAAACCAGCATCTTCTTCGAAAATGATAGCTACATGTTCTAATTCTCATGGACTGTTAAGAATGTTCACTTTACACTAAATGAAAACCTAAAAGCCAATGATTACAACTCTTAACTGTTTTTGAGAACAAGGATCACTGGCTAAGTGGCAGCCGTTTCTAGCGATGATCTTGGCTTATAAAAGTCACCTGGTGTGTCCCTGACAGTACTATTTCAGCCTTTCCTGTACAAGATTATTGTTGTTTTAGTTTTGACACATTGTTGTCAAAGTTGCCTCGTTTGTGGTTCTGAACAGAACAGAGTTGTTCTGTTTCAAAATGTGGTCTCCCCCTGTAAATATAAATAAATAAGATGCAACTGGTGAGACAAAGCACATTGTCAGTTTTATCTTGTACTTCTCTGTCTTGTGATTGCTGTGGCATTCACAGCTCAGCCAGACAAACACACACACACATGCACCTATACAAAAATCACAAGCTGGTGTCTAATAGGGTAAATACGAAGTACAAGTTGAGACACGAACATTTTCAAACTGACATGGACAGCTTCTGCACAGTGGCAGAAATAGGGCAAAACCAGGCAACTCATTAAAAAAAAAGATATGGAGACAGCTTATGAAATCTTTTGCCTTCAATTTATATTTATGCAGTACCTCATCATTTGTATATCGAGTTCAGGTGTTTCCCACTCTCTCTAGTACTTGAAAAGTTTCTATTTTAAGTGCTAGAGGGATGTTGGATTTGAAATGCTGGGAAGGTTGTTTTGTGCTGGATTTTCAAATGGCTTATTTAAGCCCATGTTTCAGTGTTTGCTTTATAAAAGGGGTGGTTGCGATTCAGCCATCCCACCTCAAAAGATGGCGTGAACTCATCAAGGAGAGAAGCAACCTGGAACTAAGGAGAAACTTCCTGACTGTTAGAACAATTAACCAGTGGAACAACCTGCCTCCAGAAGCTGTGGATGCTCCCAATACTGGAAGTTTTTAAGAAGAGACTGGACAGCCATTTGCCTGAAGTGCTATAGGGTTTCCTGCCGGAGCAGGGGGTTGGACTAGATGACCTCCAAAGTCCCTTCCAACTTTTTTATTACTATATAAAACTTTTATTCACAAAACATGAAACTCAGTCAACTGAACACTCAAATTGACTGGCACTAATGGTTGACATGGGTTGCTGCCAGCATCCTAGGCATCAACCAGGTATCTCCTTAAAATGTAAGATGTTCCGAGTAGCGCAGTTTTTTGTAACTTTGCTGGAGTTATTGCAGGAAGCTGCAATTTCTTGATGTATTTTGCAAAGTTTTTGGACATAGTTCCCAGTGCCACAATGACAGTGGGTGTCAGTGTTACACGTTTCATCCAAAATCACGCAGTTTCAATGGCCAGATCACGGTATTTCGTAATTTCTTCCAGTTCTTTTTCTTTGACTCTGGCATCTCCTGGTACAGCGATATCAATCAACTGTATGCTTCGGTTCTCTATGACTGTGATATCTGGCGTGTTGTGTTCCAAATGGCGATCTGTCTGTCTGTATTATTATTATTATTATTATTATTATTATTATTATTATTATTATTATTATTATTATTATTATTATTATTGAACCCCTTTTCTGAAATCCCCTTCTCTACAGAAAGGACCAAGACACAGGTTTTTTTTTTAAACTTGGCCCAATGTAAGAGCTCATAGTATTTATTTCCCTTTTTGATATTTTGGGTGGCGTTCTCATTTTAGATCATTTTCATCATTTGCTGTTCGCTTCCTGGGATGCTGCCTTGATATCTTTTAGCAAAAAGATGGTGGGGAAGCAGTAAATAAGCAGACAATTACATAAACATACAGGAGAACACATTTTAATTTGCATTGAAAACCACCGGCGGAAATAGGCCACGAAGGGCACTATAAATATATGCCTTTAAATCTCTTTGAAAAAGAAGAGGAAGAAAAAGAACACCTCTGCAGCTCCATAGATGACCGGATGAGAACAATAAAGTTTCAGAGATGCCAAAGAGGTTGAGAGAAACTGGTCCCAGCGCAGAAGTTCAGCCAAGTGGCCTACAAGCTCTGCAAATGAGTGATCAAATGCTAAAGAAATAAATCTGCAAATGGGCAATGCAGTTCAGGGGAGAGAACTGAAAACAACCTTGCTGCCACCTTCAAATATTATAATGGCATAACAGAGTTGGAAGGGACCTCGGAGGTCTTCTAGTCCAACCCCCTGCTGGGGCAGAAAACCCTGCACCATTTCAGACAAGTGATTGTCCAGTCTCTTCTTAAAAACCTCCAGGGATGGAGCGCCCACGATTTCTGGAGGCAAGCTGTTCCACTGGTTAATTGTCCTCACTGTCAGGAAGTTTCTCCTTAATTCCAGGTTGCTTCTCTCCTTGATTAGTTTCTATCCGTTGCTTCTTGTCCTGCCTTCAGGTGCTTTGGAGAATAGCTTGACTCCCTCTTCTTTGGGGCAGCCCCTGAGATACTGGAAGACTGCTATTATGTCACCCCTCGTCCTTCTCTTCATCAGACTAGACATACCCACCGTTATTCATATGTTTTAGCCTCCAGTCCCCTAAATCATCTTTGTTGCTCTTCTCTGTACTCTTTCTAGAGTCTCAACATCTTTTTTTTTTATATTCTGGCAGCCAAAACCGTTCACCACAACATAATTACGACTAATTATGTTTGATTCCCTCTAATTTTGCCCTCCAGCTTACAAAATTTTGACCTCTTCATAAAAAAAAACATGTTAGAAAATAGTGGGTCGTATACCGGTGGTGCTGGTACAAACATTTAAAATCTACTACGTAGGGCCAACTCTACTTACCTAAAGTAAGACCTCATATCATAAACAGAGCTTCCCAACACATTCCAGAGTAGATTGCAATAAGAATAGAAAATTCAGGTTTGTGGCTTTCATGGTAAACAAAGTGATTTAGTGTTGGCTATTTATTTACACTATTTATTTGCTTATGTCTATTTATTATTAGTAATAAGGCATTAACTTTATTAATGCATTCCTCCACCCATCTATCTACCCCGTGTCTACTGCGTAGCACTCAAAGTGTCTTGCTCATTGTTTGCTATCGAACACATTTCCAGCATTCATTAGCTATCAGCACACGAGATATTAATTTCTGAAGTGCACTTCTGGTGGGGAAATTATGACAAGACCACTTTGCTTAAAAACATACAATTCATTGCATTAACCATTCCAGACAGATAAACTCAAGAGCTTTAGTGAAATTTGTTCGTTTCCTCTTGTTGAGAATATTACCTCGAATAAGTTATTCATTCAACATTTATAATTTTATTGTGTGCATATAAAATAGGGGTTTTATCTGGATCTGGGAAAGTATGAAGTAGTACATTCGTGGCAATTGCACCAAACAATACCTCTCATTTATTTATCACCTGGTAGAGAAGTTAAAAAAAAGACTAAGTGAAAGGTATATTCATAATCAAAGGGATGCTAGAGATTAGGCTATTCCTGGATAACCACATCATGGCGTTTTGGGGCTACAGATAATTTCAAAGTTGAGAGAACTTCAGATTTTAAAGATAGGTAGTTTTAAAACATCACCTTTCGCTTTTCTGTGGAGCTCTACATTCTCGGAATGAATTGAAAGACAAAGGAAAGAAACAAGGAGAGACATTTATGTTTTTCTAGGTTATGGGAGGAGAAAATACTCCCCCCCCTAAATCTTGCTCCAAGCCCAAGCTACAAACTGGATCAGATCATCATTCCAGCAATCTGGGTCAAGTAATGACCAACGTTCCATATTAGGGCACGGAGCTAGATTGCATGGTTCCTGCACATCCACAGTACGAAAGAAAGTAAAGCAAAGATGTAATAATCTCAAGATACTTCCCCCCCCCCAATCTGGCAGATATGTGGGAACGGCAGCTCCTGAGACTCCTTAAGCCAACCACACACAAAGGGGTAGAAACACAGAAACCAGTCTTGAACAACTGTATCCCAAAGATGATTTTCCAAAAGACAACCAGACTTTCTTGGGGTTGTTTTTTGGTTTTTCTTTGAAAACACTTCACTTCTCATCCAAGAAGCTTCTTCGGTTCTTATGGAATGGTGGGGAATAGAAGGATTTCTATTCCTTCGCAGTCATCCTATGCTGAACACTGTGAAGGTCACTTATTAGCTCTCCGAGAGTTATCGAGGCCACTTGGGGCTTTATCTGTCCTCTCCGGGTCACCTGAATCGGAGTGCAAACAGGTGTGGAACCTTCTTGGGACTGTCAAAAGGACTTTGTGGTAGACAGGAGACAGGTGATGTCGTATCCCTCCCCCTGTGTTGAGAGACGTTGTTCAATTTTTAACATAGATAGCCTCTTTGACCATCTATCAAAGAGGTCTTTGATAAATGCTCAAACCAGTGGTCCTCTCTGTTCACATTCTGGACAATGACCGGATGACTGCAACGAATATAAATCCTTCTATTTCCCAGCATTCTGTCAGAACTGAAGAAGCTTCTTGGGTGAGAAGGGAAATATTTTCAAAGAAAAGAAACCAAGAAAGTCCACGTGTCTTTTGGAAAAGCACCTTTGGGACAACCATGACCTGGATGATTGAGAACGTCCATAGATGATCAACTGTAACATTCAAGAAACCAGGAAAAAATGGCTAATAATCAAAGGTCCCTGGGTACATCTAGGAAGTCCCTGGCTGGCTGTGCTACTCACAAAAAGAAAACAAAAAACATCTCTGTGATATAAGAGGGAGGGAAGGGCTTACCTGCTCTCAAATAAGACATCGCCTTGAATGACATGAGTGCTCTCCTTGCCAATCAGAAACTTGATCCTGTCATAAAAGAGTCTTGGTGAGTGCTGCAAGAAGGGAGGTTGACTTTGCTGAATGAGGTCCAGAGGATCAGGAGACCCTTGGCAGAGAGGGCTGGAGAAGCAATAACTCTGCTGACAGCAATCAGGATCCACACAGTCTGTCAAACCATCTGAAAAAGGGGGGGAAATCAGAAAGACACACTGCAGAAGAGATTTTAAAAAAACACAAAATGGTTGAATGCTCAGAAATGTAACCCATTTTTTTTAATCAAATGACAAGTGTGCAAACACAGGCTTGTGTGTCTGGATGAGGTCCAAGGAGAAGATTCAAGCTGGACATGAACCACTTTCTAAATTTCTCCATCAAATCTAAACCATTTCTCAAAGGCAGGACTTTCCCTTAATTGATGAGTCTTACTGAAAAAGGGCACATAAGAAGGATGTGTCCTTGGGGTTTAAATCAGCTTGATCATGTTCAACCTTTGACTATCTCATTGTTAAATAAATGTAAGAACACCACGCTCCACCTATGAGAATATTACTGAAACTTTTTTTTCCTTTGATGGAGCAGTGGGCTAATGCCTCCTTAAGTAACACCAGCTGCCTGCAATTAGTGCAGGTTCGAGTCCCACCAGGCTCAAGGTTGACTCAGCCTTCCATCCTTCCGAGGTAGGTAAAATGAGGACCCAGATTGTTGGGGGCAATAAGCTGACTTTGTAATAATGCCGCTGGGGGGGGGGGGCAAAAGCCCTAATAAGCAGGCATATACATAGAATGAAGGTTATTGCTAAGCACATTGATTTGTGCTTCAGATTGTAAGCTGCCCTGAGTCTTTGGAGAAGGGCGGGATATAAATGGGATAAAAAAAAATACTTCAAATTAAATTAAAACTGGTAGGAGAACATAAGATCTTTCTGCACTATGCATTCCCTTGACCTCTCCATCTATAGCAATTGCCTCTCATCCTCTTCAAACCTTTTAGACATGCTTAACTAGAAGCATCTTGAAGCAAGTATGAATAAGCTAAGAGTAAACTACACTGTAGCCAGAACTATAGATGGTAATATCAGAGGTAGACTAGAACCATTATTTCCTGCAGAATGCAAAGCACATGTTATGACCCACACTAGCTGTATTAACACTACATGCCGAGCCCTAAACTTGAGTTTACAAAATTAATTGTGCTTCAATTACATGCTAATTCAATTCCAATCAAATCAAATCTTTATTACAGTCATAGACGAGAATAAACATTCTACTAAATGGTCTGAAAAAGTCATATTATGGCTTAGCACAATGCCCTGTGTTTCATAACAACACAGTGTACAAACTCCCTAACCATTTTTTAGTCTAGTCCTACATGATGGGTGAACCTATTGTCAATGCTGCTAACATCGAATGTCATTGCTTGACAAGAGATGAAGAAGTAGCTATTTCATATGTTAAACTTGTGTATTGCTTTAAGACTTGTGTATTGTTTTAGTTTAAAATTGGGGGGAGGGAAGAGTAGGAATGCACTTTCAAGGCCATTTGTCTCTCTAAAGAAGATAAGGCTTTGGCGGTTCTTCTAACGGAAGGGAAACTGATTCTTTAAATTAATTGGAGAAGATGATTAATGACAAAATTAGAAAGGTGGAGAATTGTGTTTTAATATATTGTGCAAGGGGAGGAGATTTCAGATTCCAGATTCCTTCGAGCAAGCATTTGCAGGTGTATTAGGCTATTAAAGGACTTTTAAAGTAAACAATGCCTCAGAGTCACTTGAAAAGCCCATACATCAGAAACTTGACACCTATCTATGTAGGAGATGTCCAGCCTGAGCAGGAGGGAGGCGTCAAATGTTTCATAAGTTCCTGCATGCCCACAAGTGATCTAAATCAAGCCCTAAATGAATTCCTTTCTTTTTTATTATTCCTTTCTTAATTCCCGCTATTTTCCCTTGACCGTTAGTAGCTCAGATTCTTGTAGAGAACTTCAGCTTGCAATAAATCTTTATGCTCATATCAGCTGCCTGAATCTCCTGATTTCTCCGGCGCTTAACAATCAACTTCTTCACTTTCCAGAATCCTGGTGAGAATGACAACTTAAAGCCAGGAGTGAATTTCATGGGGGCTGCATTTTTTTAAAAAGATTTACAATTGATATCTCCTTCAGTCCGGTGCAATAAAGGATGAGTCATTTTTGGGAAGATAATCTCTTTTTTAAACAAACAAACAAACAGAAAGGGAAGACATATCGCACCTGATTTTGGCAGTACTTATGACCACCATTGAGCCCAAAATTTATGTTGCTATGTGAGACGCTTGTTAAATGAGTTTTGCCCCATTTTGTGACTTTGCTTGCTCACTGCGCTTGTTAAGTTAGTAACCCGGTTGTTAAGTGAATCTGGCTTGGCCACTGACTTTGCCTGTCAGAAAGTCACAAAGCGTGATGGAATTCCAGAGTAGCTGCAGTTCCTAAGATCATAATCTTAAAAGAGAGAGAGAATAAGACAGAGGAGGTAGGAAAAAAAAAAACCTGTCAGATACGAGGATGAAACAGAGAATGAAAAATGAGGCAGGATGAGAAAATAAGAAAGAGAAGACACCAGCTCCATAACATTTCTCTGACTTTCTTACTTCCGAGCTCAGGCAATTATTTAAACTACTATTTTAAGTAGTAAAAAATTGCCCTCCATTTCTTCCCTTAGTCCTCATTCAAGCAGAATAATAAGAATGAGTTTTTGATGAATTTATTTCAAAGGAGAAAGCTTGGGAGGAATGTCAATTGTGTGATTCTCTTCCACTTATTTGAACTATAAGATGTCTTATGTTCTTTCTCTAATTGGATAACTCTTTCTCCAGACAGATGCAGCCCCTTGGCTTTCGGTAGATCCATTACATCTCAAGATAAGATCTCCCGAGGAAATGGTTGTCATGAGGCTTCCTCAGAGGTTTGGACAGGCTGGGAGGCTTCGGAATAATGAAATAACATCTTCTAGTCAAACCACACCCATAAGACCTTCCATCCATTCCAACTCTAAAGCTTCATCCAGAGAAATATGAAGGAAATTCTCAAGCATCCTGGGAATAAGGGAGAATCTGAGAAACATCTAACAGTGCAGAAAAGAGCAACAAAGATGATTAGGGTGCTGGAGGCTGAAACGTATGAAGAACATTGAAGGAACTGAGTTTGTCTAATCTGATGAAAAGAAGGACTAGGGGTTACATCACGGGTGTCAATCTCAATTTCATTGAGGGCCGCATCAGCATTGCGGTTGCCCTCAGGGGGCCGGATAGGTATGGCCAGGGTGGGCGTGGCCTACTAGGTGGGCGTGGCTAAAGTGCATATGGCCTAATGGGTGGGCGTGGCCAGCTCTACATCGTTCACATCAAGGGTGCCTATGGGGGCCTGGGCAGGAGTGGGACAGATCTGAGGGTCTCTGGCAGAAGGAGGGTCTCTGGGCCAGGGCCAAGGCAGTGGGGGCCATTCCCTCACTGCTTCCAGGATGGCTTCGCGGGCCGCATGAAACCGCTTCGCGGGCCGGATCTGGCCCCCGGGCCTTGTGTTTGACATGTCTGGGTTACATGATAGCAGTGTTCCAATATCTGAGGGGCTGACACAAAGAGGAGGGGGACAACTTATTTTCCAAAGCACCAGAAGGCAAGAAACAATGGATGGAAACAAATCAAGGAGAGAAGCAACCTAGAACCAAGGAGAAGCGTCCTAACAGTGAGAACAATTAAACTGCTGGAACGGCTTGCCTCCAGAAGTTGTGGATGCTTCATCACAGGAAGCTTTTAAGAAGAGACCGGACAGCCACTTGTCTGGAATGGTATAGGGTCTCCTGCTTGAGCAGGGGTTAAACTAGAAGACCTCCAAGCTCCCTTCCATGATTCTATACTCTATTCAGCATTCAGTATCTGTCCCAAGGGAAAAGAGCTTTTGAGAAAGTGCAAGTCATATTTTGCAATAGCAGTATTTTTCAAGATTATGGGCAAAGCATTCCACGCGCACGATACAGAAAGAAAAATGAGGCTTGTGCATGGAACAGAAGGTTTGACCAACGGGTTTCGGTTTGAAGAATGGAAATGCAAGAAGGGGGGAAAAAGGGTTTGTAAGGAGAAGGAAGTGAAGGATGAGGCAGGCAATACGCAAGACTTTGGAAAGGAAAAAAAAGTAGCATTTCATTTACTATATAAGAAGATATGCTGGATTGTTCTGCACAAGGTCAGTGAGAGGTGTGGGACAGGCTTACTAGAAAGAAATAGAATGCAACAGTATGTATGGATCTAATTATTAAGCTAATTTAAAATTTCATTTGAAACAAGGAAAGCAAATAAGGAAAGGTAGGTAAAGGTAAAGGTTCCCCCGCACATGCGTGCTAGTCGTTTCTGACTCTGGGGGCCGGTGGTCATCTCCGTTTCAAAGCTGAAGAGCCAGCGCTTGTCCGAGGACGTCTCCGTGGTCATGTGGCCGGCATGACTAGACGCCAAAGGAACACGGAATGCATGCGCACACATTTTTTGCGGCTCCCAGTTTTTCCTTTTGTGAGGGAACCAGTTCTGAGTGGCTCTTTCACTGTTTCAGGTTGCTGACCCCTGGACTAGAGCTCACTTTACACTCTGTTATTCTGTTATTTGGTAATATGAGAGTTACTAGCATCTTCTTTCTAAAGGGCTGCGTTCGTAAAAGATCTCCCTGTAATAGGAGATTGGAGAGGCTGTGAGTATGCAGCTAGATCAGCATCAGCATCAACAGCACCGGGATAGGGAACCAAATTCGAATGCTTCAGATTTTACTGGAAGCTACTTGGCACAGCCTAAACAAGAGAAACACAACTCACTTCCGCTTGGAGGCACAGATATGTCATACGGTCAGCGAGGGACAAAGGGAGAGTGACATGATCCTTGCTCACAGCCCGTATGCCATTTAGCCTTATGCTGCTGGTGGATTTAAGCTGCCTTGTTAATCTGTACCCCAAAGCTTTAATTAGAGACTCGCAAACCACCCACGCAATCTTCTCTAGCAATTGATTGCTGACACTTCTTGATCAGTAGCTGGGCAGCAGAGAGAGAAAAGGGGAGCCCGGAGCTCTCTGACTGATCTCAAAGGCGATCTAGGAGAGGAAGTAAGGGAACAGGCAGACACCCCCCCCACCCCCGTGAAGCAAGGCGAACAGAGCAGAAGAGAGAGAGAGGCAATCCTAACGCAAACTGTGAGCTGCCTAGGAGAAACGGCATCTGCTGAGGATGTCAACATCGCACGGCTGGCCCTGCTAAGCCTTGCCAAGCTGGCGCAGATGGGCACCGCAAGCTGAAATCAGCTCTCCATGGAGCTGCATCTGCTCCAGAGATGTTTCAGCCAGAAAAAAAAAGTGCCTTTGATACGAGATCTGTGAGGGGAAAGGTGAAAGAAGCTCTGAGATCAAATGATAAGGCAGTCAAGTCTCTCAGAAAACAAATGTGAACCGAAGTTGTAGAGCAGGGCTGACCTGGATGACTGAGGATATCCACAGACATTCAGCTTGCCTGCAGGAGCTCTGCTTTTATGCAATATTTTTTTTCCCCAAGCTGAGAATGGTTCCTTCCCTTGTGACTTTCTGGCAACTTGTTAAAACCTGGATGTTCCTTATGGCCTTAAGAGATTAGAATAGCACTGTCATGTGGATGGGATGTGGCACCATGTACTGTATTGGATTGCTGGAATTCTATACTGTTTGCAGGCATCCCTTGACCACAGCTGGGACCAAAATTTCTGTTGCTAAGCAAGGCAGTTATTAAGTGGGTCGCACCCAATTTTATCACCTTTATTTCATCACGGTTGGACCATGGTTGTTACGTGCTGTTGTTAAGTGAATCATGCAATCATTAAACAAATCTAACTTCTCCCATTGACTCTGCTGGCTGGGAAGGTTGGCAATGACAATCACATGATTGGGATAGCACTGGGATAGCAATAGCACTTAGACTTATATACCGCTTTGTAGTGCTTTACAGCCCTCTCTAAGCGGTTTACAGAGTCACCATTTCGCTCCCAACAATCTGGGTCCTCATTTTACCCACCTCGGAAGGATAGAAGGCTGAGTCAGCCTTGAGCTGGTCAGGATCGAACTCCTAGCAGTGGACAAGTTAGGCTGAAATACTGTGCAATACTACTAACCACTGTGCCACCACACCTCTTATGCTGTGCTCGGATTCTGCAACTGTCATAAATACATGCCAGGTGCTGGGAACCCAAATTCTGATCATGTGACCATGAAGATGCTGTGATGTTTCTAAGCACAAGGACCAATTGTAAGTCACTTTTTTGGGGGTGTCATTATAACTTAAAAAATCATTTTAAGCCAAGGACTATTTGTATTGTGCATATTGCTTTACGCTGCTTTGAGTCCATTGTAAATGAAACCCTATAGATGATTCATTCATTCACAAAAATGGCATATACACTCTCGAGAATTAACTGTGTCCGTATCTTCATCACTATCAATGTTAAAAACTGTGATGGCACAGTAGTTAGAATGCAGTAATGCAGGCTAACTCTGCCCACAGCCAGGAATTCGATCAAGGTTGACTCAGCCTTCCATCCTTCCGAGGTTGGTAAATGAGGACTTAGATTGTTGGGGACAAGATGCTGACTCTATGAACCGCTCAGAGAGGGCTGCAAAGCACTGTGAAGCAGCATATAAATCTAAGTGCTATTGCTATCTATCTATCTATCTATCTATCTATCTATCTATCTATCTATCTATCTATCTATCTATCTATCTATCAATCAATCATTCCATTGCCAGGAGTTCAATCCTGACCAGCTCAAGATTGACTCAGCCTTCCATCCTTCTGAGATCAGTAAAAGGAGGACCCAGATTGTTGGGGGCAAGAGGCTGATCCTGTAAACTGCTTAGAGAGGGCTGTAAAAGCACTGCGAAGGGGTATAGAAGTCTAAGTGCTATTGCAATTTTTGATGTTATCTTCACAAAGCATTGGGGTACTAAATGAATCATTTTAAGTCAAGGGCTATTTGTAAGAAGTATACTGCTACATGCTGCTTACAGTCCATCGAAACTGAAATCCTATGGAAGATTCATTCAGAAAAGTGACAAATACACTTTCGAGCATTAACTCTCTCCATACCTCCGTCATTATCCATGTTATCTTCACAAAGCATTTCCATTACAACATTGCAGCCCATTCCACTCCAGCCCACTTGGCAGACACAGTGCCATCCATTTTGGTCAAGGGTACACCTTCCATTTCCATAACACAGACCTGGGCATCCATCTGCAAAGACACCACATAAAGAGAGTATCATGCATTATCTTGGCTGCAAAACAATACACCCGTTGACAATGGGGTTTTGTTTAGACAACTGCATTAGGTCCTCTCTTTGGATAAAAGCAGTTCACTGTTCTTCAAGGCCATTCATTAATTTTATAAGGAAATGAAAAACAAAAGCTCTCTCTGGAGCTTGCCATACCATTAAATGTATGTTTATGCAGAGTATTTAACAGATTTTTTTTCCCTCTCCCAGTTCTTTCTGTGCATCATGTATGCAATGTCCCTTAAACTGCTTTTCCCAAAGCCTCAAATGGTCTAAAACATCATCTAAAGTATTTATGTCGGCATCTAAGGATTTCTCAAGAACGAGTATTCACCCATTGCTCACAGTTTTTAATGGGATTTTTATTAGGGATCCAGCTGATCTTTTCATATGAAAAGCCTGGAGATTTACAGATCTAGAAAAAATGGACTACATACATCACTATATCAAAGAACTTCTTTTTATGAAGTTTATCATTGGTTGTAATAATACAATAAGAATTCTCATGCCTTCTTCTCTTAGTAATGCCTTAGTAAAGTTTCAGAATCTGTTCTGGATTTATGGCACTTAAACTATGGAATTTCTTGCCTTAGACATTCTCTTTTGTGTTTTCATTAACTACGACTTTTCTGTCTATGAAGCTCTTCATTTCCCAGACAAATTTCTGCTTACACAGTATTTATTATCTGCTTTCTTTCATGGCATCTTCATATTTTTTGTAACTGAATTCTATTTTCTTTTCCTATTTTTTTTAAAAGTATTGATATGTTCTACTGCTTCCAGTTTTGGTGGCCATCATGAATGATGCGGGCAGAAAGAGAGTAAGTTGCAAATGTTCATACAAATTTCATGATCCCTAATCTGCGTGCTCAAAGAAGCATGGCAATAGCAGAAATTAGCTTTCTCTAACCTTTCACCTTCAGAGAAGACAGTTTCCTAAATCCCTGTATAAATATAATTCTATTTAAACAATACAATATATTGAGATTTATAAGAACAAAATAAAAAGGAAGAAAAAAAAAACATTCCCAGGCAACGCCGCATGCAAATTCTTGAGCGGTGCCATATGGTTCTAAACTATCTTCAGCCTGCTGGGTTGGGAAGTGTGAATTGCAATGCTTTGGTTCCCCCCCCACCCCCTTTCCCATCTTATACTCATTGAAGCCTGATTTTCAATGCAAGAAGATGCATCTAAACGGGAGTTGCTTGCAGTGTTCTGAAGCTCCTTAATTATGCTGTATTGATTAGTATGTCTGAATACTGACAATAAACTGTGAGCCAACAGCTACATCTAAAAGCAAATAAAAAATTAAAATAATGTATTTTAGCATGCTTACTGTGCTCCTCAGTTCCTCATCATAGCAGACAGTATGTCTGGATGCTCTTATCAATATTTTCTTACTAATGGCCAGTCATAAAACACCCATTTACTAGGTAAAGTCATTCCTATCATTTCTCTAGAGCAGCCCTAGAAAATTCTCAAGCATTTCAGCTTAGTTTTGCTGATTTTTCTGTGTGAAATGGCAGAGCTTCTTCTTCTTCCTCTTCTTCTTCTTCTTCTTCTTCTTCTTCTTCTTCTTCTTCTTCTTCTTCTCCTCCTCCTCCTCCTTCTCTTCCTCCTCCTCTTCTTCTTCTTCTTCTTCTTCTTCTTCTTCTTCTTCTTCTTCTTCTTCTTCTTCTTCTTCTTCTTCTTCTTCTTCTTCTTCTTCTTCTCCTCCTCCTCCTCCTCCTTCTCTTCCTCCTCCTCCTTCTCCTCCTCCTCTTCTTCTTCTTCTTCTTCTTCTTCTTCTTCTTCTTCTTCTTCTTCTTCTTCTTCTTCTTCTTCTTCTTCTTCTTCTTCTTCTTCTTCTTCTCCTCCTCCTCCTCCTCCTCCTCCTCCTCCTCCTCCTTCTCTTCCTCGTCCTCCCCTCCTCCTCCTCACTTTCTTTCTTCCTCCCTTCTCCATATGTTGCATATGCAAGACCCAAAGACCATATACTGTAAATAGAGAAAAGTTTTGAAGTTTTGATTCTGTTTTTTCCTACAGTATCCAGGGTGGGTTTGTCTCTATTTGTCTGTTGATGGCTGATTTCTCAGAATGCCAAAGTTCCAGCAATTCCGTAGCATTATGAATGCACTTGGTCTTTATATATATTAGAACTATAAACATGCTATTAAAAATAGCACTCCTAGATGAACACAATAACAAAACAAGCATAGCAGTAAAAAAAAGGAAACAGTGGCCTTGAAATTGTTATAAACAGAACAATTAAAAAAACCTTGGTCACAATTGTTTAGTCATCATCTTTGTCTTCTTTTTTTATTAAAAAAATAGAAGAATCAATTTAACTGTTCATTAAAAATACATACCAAGAATCCAATTTCAGTTTCAAGATCCAATCCAATTTCAAAGTATAGTACTCCTTCCAGAATTGTATAATAGGTTCAACCCGACAAATTCATAATTGCAACACACCAAAGCAGAGAATAACTGGATATGTGATTAATAGACTGCATTTCTGTGTCATAACTTTTGCTAGTGCGTGCCTCATTATTAGCAAAGGATATGCTGTGTACTCTCTAGCATTTTGTAAGGTCAGTGATGGAGTTTGTAAGAGGGGAACTGTCAACTTTATTTTGCAAGAGTGTTGAGCATTATTCTCACCAAGCACCTTAGGCTTTGTTTTATATCTTCTGAACCTGAAAAACACCTTCGAATGAATAATTTATCTGGCAGCTCCTTCAGCCGTGACAATTTAAATACACATTCTAAATGGGTTGTGCGTTCACGTGGGCCCACAAATTCAACTGTGGGAGTGGATCAGAAACCAAGCTACTGTACTTGGGAAGAAAAAAACACACACATGATGTGCAATCAATGCCCACTTTCTAAACTGCAAGATTTTCACTGTCCTAAAACTTCAACTCAGTTACAACATGGTGGGGAAAAAATAAACTTTCAAACGGTTCTTAAAGGTGACAGTTAAATAGTGCCCGGACTTGGATTGGTTGAAACAAGTCAATGAGGTTCCATCCAAATGAAATTTAATTGCAATTAAGTCAAATTAAAACCGGTGCATAAGATTAATCCTCCTCATTAATTTCCCCCTTCCTTCGTATCGACATTGTGATTGGGGACTGATTTTTAGAGGAATTCCATGGGCCACAGTTAAATTTGGAAGTTTCAGATGGTGCCTCCCTGTTCTACAATTGCAGAATTGAAGTTCAGAAAAAGAGAGAAAGAAATATTGTATATCTTCCACGTGGCCTTCTCTTCCTTGCAGTTCTCACATTCACAGCTTTTCAACAAATGGTGACTTTACCACAGAAGGAAGCAGAATGCCAACCCACTACATTTATGTACTGAAATGAAAACAAATAAATCTTTCTGCATTAATTTGCCATTCGGTTGATGGAGATTAAGAGCCTCTGCTGTGTTTTAAACAGGCTATTTACAATCTGTATGAATGGAAACTACCATTAATCTAATCCTGTTACCTAAGTAGCCATTAGAATGGGTTTCCAGTGGAAACAATAAGTACAGTGTTTTTAATCATTGTTGTTATCTGTCTAAGGGTGCTGTATTGTCAGTTTGAAATACAGACTGTGCTCAAGATATACCCAGGCTCCAATTCTTGTATAAGTCTGTGCATTATTAGCCTTCCCCCACACACAGACCTACCCAGAACATACAAGTCTTGAAAAAAAAGAGATGACTCTGTGTAGGACCATGGTGGCGATCCTATGCAGAGCCCTCTCTGTGGGCACGCGCGCCATCGCCCCAGTCCTAGGCCTTCAGCTGGGTTTTATAAAACCTTTTAGCTTGAGGCTTCCGTGTGCAAAAAAAAAAAAGGTTCAATCAATCAATCAATTTCAACTTCTTGCAGGAAAAAAAAAGATGTCACAAAGTTGGAACTGATTGATTGAACCTTTTAGTTCCACCCAGTCTGCTGTTACCACCGCAGCCACAACTACCCAATGGGCCATGCCCACCCAATGGGCCACGTCCACTTGGCACCTTACGATACATAAGTGTGTTTTGTGTTGCAGTTTGAGCACTTGGTCTCTAAAAGGTTCACCATCACTGGCGTAGGAGAAGGATAGGCAGAGCTTTGGGGGTGGAGTCAAGAGAGGAATCAGCCTGGAGTTGTTACATTCCCACAAGCAGCCCAAACTCGAAACTCTCTTGAATTCCATTAACTCTTATCTAGCGCCAATTTAGTAATGATCCCTGCAAGGAAACTTCAGACAACATCCTGCTTCTTATGAAAGAAACCATATTATATGGTTTTGTGCTTCTAACTGTGCACCACTCAGAGTCACTGTCAGTGTGAGATAAGGTAAAAGTAAAGGTTCCCCCGCACATGCGTGCTAGTCGTTTCCAACTCTAGGGGGCGGTGCTCATCTCCGTTTCAAAGCCGAAGAGCCAGTGCTTGTCCGAGGACGTCTCCGTGGTCATGTGGCCGGCATGACTAGACGCCAAAGGCGCACGGAGCGCTGTTACCTTCTCACCGGAGTGGTCCCTATTTTTCTACTTGCATTTTTTTTTACGTGCTTTCGAACTGCTAGGTTGGCAGAAGCTGGGACGAGTAACAGGCGCTCACTCTGCTACGCGGCACTCGGGATTCGACCCGCCAAACTGCCGACCTTCTGATCGACAAGCTCAGCGTCCTAACCCATTGAGCCACTGCGTCCCTCCAGTGTGAGATAGATGGTACCTAAATTTGATCATCTGTTTAAAATTGAACCGAGAAGATAAGAAGTAAAAATGTAGGGCTTTATTTTTTTAATGGAAATCCAGAAATTAAGCAGAAAGAGAACCTCAAACGAAAATGAGCAAACTCCATTCTCTTGATAAAATTCTGGTGTGTAGCCAACTTGTTCTTATTATATTAAAGAGCCATGTTTCCTGCACGCAATTAAAATATTTATAGACAAAAACACTTTGGGAACTCCTGAACAACGATTTGCCAAGACGTACTAGTAACCGACTTGGGGGAAAGGTATTATTTTTCATTAAAATGTAACAATTGTATTTCTACAGCTAAGGAATGCCTTCTGAAAAGATCTGAGAATTTTAGATTTGTATTACAAATATAATTAGAAATTAGCCTTGGGGATAAAGGAAACAAAGATAAATGAACACTTTTAATAACTTGGCTAATATTTAAATCCTATAAAGGCAGAGAATATAAGAATCAGTGTATTTAAACTGTTTCATTTTCTTAAATTAATTTAAAGTGGATATATGTTTTCTAGCTATTCTCTTGATATTGTTTTGTACAGACTCACTATATCAAAGAAGCTCACTTAAGCCGATCTGGAACAAAGGAAGGCTGCTGCATTTAATTTTCAGGATGTCTAGTGAGGATTTTTTCCCCTCCAAAAGTGAGACTTACTTCCCCAAGCAGGGGAAAAATAGGGAGTCTGCGTCTCAGACCTTACCTGGACAGCTTTGCCTTCAGAAATCATGGATGCTCCATCACTGGAGGTTTTTAATAAGCCACTGGACAGTCACTTGTCTAAAATGGTATAGGTTCTCCTGCTTGAGCAGGGGGCTGGACTAGAAGACCTCCAAGGTCCCTTCCAGATTCTGATTCTATTCTATTCTATTCTATTCTATTCTATTCTATTCTGTTCTGTTCTGTTCTGTTCTGTTCTGTTCTGTTCTGTTCTGTTCTGTTCTGTTCTGTTCTGTTCCGTTCCGTTCCGTTCCGTTCTGTTCTGTTCTATTCTATTCTATTATTCTACAGTATTCTACTCTACTCTACTCTACAGTATTCTACTCTACTCTACTCTACTCTACAGTATTCTACTCTACTCTACTCTACTCTACACTCTACTCTACTCTACTCTACTCTACTCTACTCTACAGTATTCTATTCTATTCTATTCTATTCTATTCTATTCTATTCTATTCTATTCTATTCTATTCTATTCTATTCTATTCTATTCTATTCTATTCTATTCTATTCTATTCTATTCTATTCTATTCTATTCTAGAGCCTTGGTGGAGCAGTGGGCTGATGCCTCCTTAAGTAACATCAGCTGCCTGCAATTATTGCAGGTTCGCATCCCACCAGGCTCAAGGTTGACTCAGCCTTCCATCCTTCCGAGGTAGGTAAAATGAGGACCCAGATTGTTGGGGGCAATTAAGCTGACTTTGTAATAATGCCGCTTGGGGTGTGTGTGAAAGCCCTAACAAGCAGGCATATACATAGAATGAAGGCTACTGTTAAGCTTGTAAGCCGCCCTGAGTCTTCGGAGAAGGGCGGGATATAAATGTAATAAAAATAAAAATAAAAAATATTCTATTCTATTCTATTCTATTCTATTCTATTCTATTCTATTCTATTCTATTCTATTCTATTCTATTCTATTCTATTCTATTCTATTCTATTCATAATGGGTTAAGATCCAGAGTGCTGAAAAGTTCAGAAGGCTAAAAACGAAAGCTTCTTTTACCTTCTGAACTAATGCAGTTCGGTGGTTTAAGAGAGATTCTTGAACTCTGGGATTGAAAGTTGGCCAGTGGAGATGACTTTCTGTGGAAAGCAACATTATGTGTCCTCTTGTGAGGACCTGCCCGAATCTTTGTCGCATTGCTTGATGCACACTTTGCTTTCTCCTGGATCTTTTCGTGCATGAAACATTTTTATGGCTGATCTTTGAACTGTTGCTAGAACTCTGCTTCACACCTGGCTGGTGGTTGTTTGGCTAGAAGGGAAACAATTTTCTGCAAATGGCACAGTTTCTTAATAGGGTGTAAGGGGAAAGCTAGTCAATGAAAGTTTTTCCCCCCTACGCATTTCCATGAGCAACTTCGCCCATTAAACATTCTCTTTGCCATTCTAGCTAAGTGACAGAAGCTCTGCAGAAATTATTTTTCACAGGTATCTTCTTCTGACTTCTAAAGAAACAGATTCACTTCTTTCACTTCTTCTTTCCTCAACCTGTTCCACAACCGTCTTGCCTTATGGTTTGAATTCACAGGGATTTGATTTTGTTTTGGAAGTTAAAGCCAAGCCCTTCCTTATCCACAACGATCAGACACACCTTTTATTTGCAGAAATATAGACAGCTAAGAGACGTTTCCAAAAGAAACTGACTTACTAAACTTACAAGGAAACTGCAGAGGGATGATCAAGAACTCTTTTTCATGGCCCCCAAAACTGGAAGTAGAAATTATAGGTACAAGTTGCAGTAACCTAGATTTTGTTGAAGTATAAAGGGAAAAAAAACAACTTTCCAACTGCAAGATCTGTATAACTGCGGAGCATTTTATCTCTGGAGTTCTCCATCTCTGGAGGTTTATAAGAGGCTGAATAGCCAGCTTTGACTGATCCTTTAATTGGTTTTCCTATGCACTGCAGAGAGTCAGACTAGAAGATCTTTGTGCTTCCTTCTAACTCTGCAATTCTGTGGTTCTACATCTGAGCTATTTCTCCCTCTTCTTAATGCCCTGTGAGTTCCAGATGCATAACCAAAAACTAAGCTGCGTTATGAGAGCCAGAAAGACTCAGAGGAGGATAAAATTTAGGCTGTTTTCCACATCTTCTCCATTTCCTTCACTGGCCTTGTTATCCTTTTTCAGACTCACAAGCTGTTTGCAATAGCACCCACCACATCTTTTAGCTTTCAGAAGGACATGGATACGAAATCAGACAAAGTCCTTTCAAACAACTAAGCCAATTCCTCCAAGGAGTTGTGTCATCCACAACACAGCGTCAGCTTAAGCCTTTAGAGAGCTTCTTTCTCTTGCCAGTTACAGCCAAGACGACTTCAGGGAGCTGTCTATGGTGCTGATGTCCCTGACTTTGCTTTAAAGGCACTTAGTTTGACATATCCCAAAGAGATTCAGCCTGACTCCATCCACTGCCCCTTCTAGGCTGGAGACCGGAGAGAATAGTTGGCAGCCATGAAATAATCACGCCCCATCTTCCAGAAGCCAAACTGTCTATTTAACTGCAGCTCTGAAGCTTTTGTTTTCAGCGTGATAGATTTTAGCGTTCTTGATCCAGGCACAGTGCAATCCAAACTGAATCGAGCTACATGTGTCAGGTTTGCAATCATGAGTGGGTACTAGCTTGCTTTCAGGTAATTCCTTGAGCTATTCCAGTTTGGGTCAGGTACACCCAAATCTCACCTATGGTACAGTGGTCTCCTTCCCATCCAGGGCTGCATTCGCATTTCCCATCTTTGCACTTTCCATGCTCTGTGCAGTGAGAGTTACATGCCCGTTCTTCACAAGTGGGCCCAATCCAACCTTCTTCACATTGGCACGCTCCTTTCACACAAACACCGTGGGCACCGCAATCCAGGGTGCAGAGCTCTGTGAGAAATACAAAACAGGAGATCCAGTTATTTAAAGAAATATTTAAAATTGGGACTGTTTGGTGTAGTTCCGTAGTTAAAGAGCTAGCTCAGAAACTAGGAGACTCTGAATTCTAATCCTACCTTAGACACTGGGTGACTTTGGGCCAGGCCCTCTCTCTCAGCCCGGCCCACCTGACAGGATTATTGTTAAAAAAAATCTAACATAAAATAATATTAAACATACTGACTCCTTGGGATAAGAAAAATAAGTATATGTTTCTGAAGTAGTTTAATTTAACCAGCCCTCTAGGAGGTCTATAGGTCAATTTAAACCTGTACAGGATTCTCTAAACAACCCAAAACCAGCAAGTTATTATAGTTTATAATTCATACTTTGTAATAGAAATAAAATCCTATTTCCTTAAAATTTGCCTTATGTTCCCCCCCTTTCCCCCCGCCTCCATGAAACTGTTTTTCTTTTATTAGACTTTGGCATTATCAGGAACAAACCTAATGTCACTATATTGAATTCTACACATCAGTCTTAAAATGTTAACACGTTTTCATGTGCAGATTGTGAGAGAAGGAACAGGAATCACACATACTGGGCCTGACCTTGGATCTTCATTTAGTCAAGTGTTGACTAAATGCACATTGGAATTGTGTATAGAAGTTGTTTCAGTAAATGTGAGCTGTATCCTAAGAAACAGACAAGACGGGATACACATTCAACCATCTATGGGCATGATCCAGCCGAAATCTGTCTCCCCAGGTTTTTAAAAAACTAGGTGTAATGGAATTACTAAAATCAGAATGGCGCTAAATGCCGGGTGTCCTAATCTCAAAGGAAAGAAATTTGGTCTAGTGGTTAAGGTTCCAGGGTGGAAACCAGGAATCTGTGAGTTCTAGTTCCACCTTGGGCATGAAAGCCAGCTGGGTGACTTTGGGCCAATCACTAGGAGATGGTAAATTATAGTCCCACTTTAGGCATGAAAGTGCCTAGGTGAGTTTCAATCAGGGCCTCTCAGCCCGATACACTACACAGGGATGTTGTGGGGAAAATAGGAAGAGAAAGGAATCTTAGGTATGTTTGTCACCTTGAATTATTTATAAAAATAATAATTGGTGGGGTAAAACATATCTAAAAAATAACTAAAGGTCAACTTAAAAAATTTGCAGATCCAGGGCCTTTTCAGAGCAATGTTTCCTGCAGAAAAATTAGTGGGATATAAAACCCCTGTTACAATTTAAAAGGTGAAGCATGAATATATCCTCTATGTTCAAAAACAAATCTGTTTTTTGCCAACCTCTTTGCTGGTCTGGTCTAGTCTAGTCGCTGATCCTGAAATTTAATTTATTTTGCCTCTGGGAGGTCTACTCGGATCCCACTATGTAGGGTTTTTCTCAGCTTTATTAGCATAATAGGAAGCTTTAATTGGTTGAATGATTGATTATTCCATTAAAACTTTACAGTGATTAATCAATAGGGGGCAATTTGGTTTGGATGATAGAGAGTTAACGGCCTTCCTGCTATACTTTTGAGACCTCTTTGTTACTTTAAAGGGAACAAGCTACAATGCTTTAAAGACAACCTTCCCTTTTAAAAAAGAGGCACTGCCCACTTTTTAGGTTTTCCGTTACCTGAAAGAAAGGTGAATAAAGTTTTATTTTTGGTTTAAACTGATTAAGTTAAACTGATTCTCGTGAGGGGGCTGAGTCAGTGAATCCAATATTTTAATCAGCGAGAGCAAATGTTTAGTTGATTAACCAGCTGATTAAAGCTTAATGCATGCAATGTTAAATATAAAGTAAACAACTTTAAATAAGCTTCACCGCACAATTCAGCTTCATTTCCAGTAATTATCAGGGTTTGTTTTTTTTTTAAACTTTAAACTGTCAGAAAACTATGTTAAGATGCAGCTGTAACCACAAGCTAAAATAACAACATCTGTTAGTTTCAAGAGGCAGTTCCTAGGAACTTTCTCCTTCTCATCAAAAAAGTAGATCACAATTATATATTCTCATTTACATGAGCAAAGGAATCTCATATACAGACCTCTGTGTTGTTAAATGTTTCAACAAAACCTGTTATCAGGTGCAGTATTTTTTTTAACAGGCAGCGCAATTGCAATTGCAATTTGCAAAAGTGGTAATGATATTTCAGGTGCCGACAGGTATAGTTGTAACTTTCACTAGGGTTCATTTGGATTTTAAGGATCGTAAGCAGCAACATTAGTTCATGTTGAGAACTAGTGACATATCATAGTTCATGACATATCAAATGATATATATAACAGGGAACTGGACTAGAAGACCTTCAAGGTCCCTTCCAACTCTGTTATTCTATTCTATTCTATTCTATTCTATTCTATTCTGTTCTGTTCTGTTCTGTTCTGTTCTATTCTATTCTGTTCTGTTCTGTTCTGTTGTTCTGTTCTGTTCTGTTCTCTATTCTATTCTATTCTATTCCATATTTTCTATTCTATTCTATTCTATTCTATTCTATTCTATTCTATTCTATTCTATTCTATTCTATTCTATTCTATTCTATTCTATTCTATTCCGTTTTCTATTCTAGTTTTCTATTCTATTCTATTCTGTTTTCTATGCTATTCTATTCTGTTCTCCATTCCATTCCATTCCATTCCATTCCATTCCGTTCTGTTCTCTATTCTATTCCATTCCATTCCGTTCCATTCCATTCCATATAAAGATTCTATTCTATTCTATTCTATTCTATTCTATTCTATTCTATTCTATTCTATTCTATTCTATTCTATTCTATTCTATTCTATTCTATTCTATTCTATTCTATTCTATTCTATTCTATTCTATTCCAATTCCTATCCTATCCTATCCTATCCTATCCTATCCTATCCTATCCTATCCTATCCTATTCTATTCTATTCTATTCTATTCTATTCTATTGCCATTTGAGTAGAAACTACATTGATATGATGCACTGCAGAGTTATTTCTCAACTTACAAATCATTCATTTAGTGTCCATTCAAAGTTGCAACAGCACTGGAAAAAAAAGTGATCTGCAACTGGTCTTCGCACTTATGACCACAGCAATATCCCTGTGATCACATGATAAAAATACAGGTGCTTGGCAATGGCCACACATCTAAAATGGGTTGCAGTGTTCTGGGGTCGTGCGAACACCATATGCAACCTTCCCAGCCAGTTTCCAACAAGCAAAATCAATGGGGGAAGTCAGATTTGCTTAATGACCACATGGTTCACTTAACAACTATGATGATTTGATTAACAACCAGGGCAAAAAAATAGTTGTAAAAATTGGGTGCAGTTCACTTAACTGCCTTGGTGAGAACCATTGTGGTGCAGCAGTTAGAATGCAGTATTGCAGGCTAACTCTGCCCACTGCCAGGAGTTCAAACCTGATGGGACTCGAGGTTGACTCAGCCTATCATCCTTCTGAGGTCAGGAAAATGAGGACCCAGATTGTTGGGGGGAAAAGGCTGACTCTGTAAACAACTTAGAGAGGCTATAAACACCAATGAAGCAGTATATGTCTTATTGCTGTTGCTATATCATCTATCTATCTATCTATCTATCTATCTATCTATCTATCTATCTATCTATCTATCTATCTATCTATCTATCTATCTATCATCGCTCTCTCTCAGATGATAGATATCATCTTTTTCTTTGTATCTATCTATCTATCTATCTATCTATCTATCTATCTATCTATCATCTATCTATCTATCTATCTATCTATCTATCTATCTATCATCGCTCTCTCTCAGATGATAGATATCATCTTTTTCTTTGTATCTATCTATCTATCTATCTATCTATCTATCTATCTATCTATCTATCTATCTATCTATCTATCATCGCTCTCTCTCAGATGATAGATATCATCTTTTTCTTTGTATCTATCTATCTATCTATCTATCTATCTATCTATCATCTATCTATCTATCTATCTATCTATCTATCTATCTATCTATCTATCTATCTATCATCGCTCTCTCTCAGATGATAGATATCATCTTTTTCTTTGTATCTATCTATCTATCTATCTATCTATCTATCATCTATCTATCTATCTATCTATCTATCTATCTATCTATCTATCTATCTATCATACATTGCCAGCAGTTCGATCCTGACCAGCTCCAGGTTAACTCAGCCTTCCATCCTTCCGAGGTTGGTAAAATGAGGACCCAGATTGTTGGGGGCAATAGGCTGGCATTTGTAAACTGCTTAGAGAGGGCTGTTAAGCAGTATATAAGTCTAAGTGCTATTCTGTTTAGCAACAGAAATTCAGATCCCAATTATGGTTGCAAATCAAGGATTGCCTGCAATCAAATGAAGGAAGATTTCCACAAAGGACACCACCAATCTTAAGCATGAACTTTATTTGAAGTAACATAGACAGGACTAGGAATTCTCTTTTTTAAAAAAATGCATCCTAAATTAGTCATTTCTGTTAGACTATTATATACCCTCTTTATCATTCGAAACTTGAGGGAATGTATGCGGCTTATCCTGCCCGTTTCCTGACACAGAATGATTTCATTTTTTCTGGATTTCTAACTTGTTTATGTCAGCATGTTTGCTGTTGACTTGTAAGACTCTTTCTCTTCACCTGCTGCACTAACGTAATGCAAAATTTGCTGTATTAACAAATTTGCTGTTTCACTCTTGGCTGGCTGTTGCTTGGTTAGGAGGAAAACACCTGTCTGCAAAATACAGTGATTTCTTTGTGTGAAAAAGGGGAAAAAATATAGGATGAAAGCGTTCTTCCCATTTCTTTCCATGAACACAATAACAGAATAACATAGTTGGAAGGTACCTTGGAGGTCATCTAGTCCAACCCCCCTGCTCAGGCAGGAAACCCTATACCATTTCAGATAAATGTTTGTCCAGTCTCTTCTTAAAAACTTCCAATGTTGGAGCATTCATCGCTTCTGGAGGCAGGTTGTTCCACTGGTTAATTGTTATAACTGTCAGGAAGTTTCTCCTTAGTTCTAGGTTGCTTCTCTCCTTGACTCGTTTCCATCTGTTGCTTCTTCTCCTGCCTTCAGGCACTTTGGAGAATAGCTTGACCCCTTCTTCTTTGTGGTAGCCCCTCAAATATTGGATCACTGCTATCATGTCACCCATAGTCCTTCTTTTCACTAAACTAGACAAACCAAATCTCTGCAACTCTTCTTCATATGTTCTCATAATCCTTGTTGCTCTTTTCTGCGCTCTTTCTAGATTTTCAATGTCTTTTTTATACTGTGGTGACCAAAACTGAATGTTGTATTCCGAGTGTGAATACTGTATTAGAATATACAACCCGTTAAACATTCTCTTGTACACAATAACTGTGAGACAGAAGCTCTGCAGAAATTATTTTCAGCAAATATCAGTTCAATCTTTTTCTGACTTCTGAGGAAACAAATCCACTTTTCACCTCCCTCTATCTTTCCTGAACTCATTCCACAGCCGTCTTGCACTGAATATTAAAACAGGATTGTTAGGCAACTTCCTAGAGAAATATCTGCCTCACTAAGTTTCTGGTTGGAATAACCAGAAGATGCCCTGCCCAACAAAATGTTTTGAAAGATACCATTTGTACATACTAATGGTGTTATCATGACGTCTGAACGTGGAGAACATTAATCCAGAAATTCTCATTTATTTTGAATGCACTGAAAGAAAAGAGAGATAAGGCACAAGGCACCCAGGTGAGCAGACCTGATTTTACGTCCATTTTTACGATGGCTGGTAAGTGAAACACGATTGATAAGTGAGTTGTGCAGTCGCAAGTGCAGCAAAAAAACAACAACATCTCAACTTGCATTCACATGATCCTCAGATGCTGCAACCAGTTGTAAATATGATCTGGTTGCCCAGCTCCTGAAATGTGTTCATGTGGGGACCATGGGGGATATTTTATAATATTTTACTACTGCTGGAAGTGCTTTAAAGGCTGTAAAGCACCCTTTCCAAGGGTGGCTAGATCCATCTCTCTCTCTCTCTCTCTCTCTCTCTCTCTCTCTCTCTCTCTCTCTCTCTCTCTCTCTCTGTCTTTCTATATCATCTATCTATCTATCTATCTATCTATCTATCTATCTATCTATCTATCATCTATCTGTCTGTCTATCTATCTATCTATCTATCTATCTATCTATCTATCTATCTATCTATCATCTGTCTATTTCATCTCTGCATCTATCTATATAGTTTTATTGTTTTAAACTTGTGAACCTTGTGGCCTTATTGATTGATAACAATCAATAAATACATAAAACCTCTTCTGTTACTGCTCTTCCCCTTTCACACTATGGGAATGTTACAGGTAATCCTCAACTTAAAACAGTTCATTTAGTGACAGTCCAAAATTACAGTGTCACTGGAAAAAGTGACTCATGACTATGTTTCACACTTACAACCTTTGCAGCATCCCCATGATCATATATGATTAAAATTCAGATGCTTCATATTTATGATGGTTGCTGTCATGTAATCTCCTTTTGCGACCTTCTGATGACCAAAGTCAATGGGGAAGCCAGATTCACTTAACAACAACAACTAACTTATGAACCACAATGATTCACTTAACAACTGAGGCAGGAAAGGTTGTAAAATGCGGCAAAACTCACTTAACAACAGAAATTTTGGACTCAATTGTGGGCGTAAGTCGAAGACTACCTGTATATCCTCAGAGGCATTTATTCCGCTGCATGACTTAAATGAAACCAACATAGTTTTTCTTTTCCAAAAAGAGAAAGAAACCAAGATAATTTAAGTTCAAACATCAAAGTACAAAAACAGAATGTTCTATCGCTGCTCCGTTATGATTTCACGTATATATTTGAATTCTGGAAGCTGATTAATTTTTATCGCCATGATAAATATTGATTCTGAAGAGTTCTTGCTTGATTTGTTCTGTTCTTTTTCTCCAAAGGAGACAACTGAACCTGCGTTAATTTAAGAAGCATTAAGAATTCACTTTGGATCCTTCATTTTAATTACTTAAACCAACACAGCTCTCTCTAAGGTATTTCTCCCCTTAATAACTTCTGACTTGTGCAATATATGAAAAGTAAAATTAATGCTAAATATTTTATAATCCATACATAAGAAGCTCGCTCTACCAAAACATTTCCTAGAATACATTTTTATATACATTAAATTCATAACGTTAGTCATTGCCGGTTAATTTATGCATTATTGTACCGAGATAGGAAATTGTGTCCTCCAACATTTTCCATGCTATCTCCATTCTTGTTATCTGCTGTGTCATTCTCTGCAGGTAGATATAGAACGTGAGGTTGTACATATGTGCTTTCATATCAATAAATTTTGCAGAACAGTCCTGGTTATCCGTCTTGCACGTCTTGTGCTTAATTGCCCAGGGAAAAGCAAAATTCTGACTTCATACAATTGTCTTCTTCTTATGGCTTTTATTTCCTGCTTCAGTGAAAATGAGCCAATACCGAAGACGTATACATCCAAAGACAACATTTTATATTCTGACATTCATCCATTCAGAGGAGGTGCTACCCAACTCCTGAATCAACTTGGACTCTAGGTAGCTCACAATACCAAGAATTATTTTTTGCCCTCATGACAGAAGCACCAGAGTGCAAAAGTTGGGTTGAAACTAAACATTAAGAAAACCAAGATCCTGGCATCCGGCCCTCTCAATTCCTGGCAAATAGATGGGGAAGAAATGGAGGTAGTGACAGATTTTATTTTCCTGGGCTCCAAGATCACTGCAGATGGGGACTGCAGCCAAGAAATTAAAAGACGCTTGCTCCTAGGGAGGAAAGCCATGGCAAATCTAGACAGCACACTAAAAAGCAGAGACATCACCCTGTCAACAAAAGTGCGTATAGTCAAGGCTATGGTCTTCCCAGTTGCAATGTATGGCAGTGAAAGTTGGACCATAAAAAAGGCTGAGTGCCAAAGAATTGAGGCCTTTGAACTATGGTGCTGGAGAAGACTCCTGCAAGTCCCTTGGACTGCAAGGCGATCAAACCGGTCAGTCCTAGAGGAGATCAACCCTGACTGCTCTTTAGAAGGCCAGATCCTGAAGCTAAAACTCAAATACTTTGGCCACCTAATGAGGAGGAAGGACTCACTGGAGAAGAGCCTAATGCTGGGAAAGATTGAGGGCAATAGAAGAAGGGGACGACAGAGAATGAGGTGGCTGGATGGAGTCACTGAAGCAGTAGGCGTGAGCTTAAATGGACTCCAGAAGATGGTAGAGGACAGGAAAGCCTGGAGGAACATTGTCCATAGGGTCGCGATGGGTCGGACACGACTTCGCAACTAACAACAACAACGACAGAAGCACCAAAGTGCTTCCGGGTTGAAAGGATTAGCCGGTGACATCACCGTTGCCCTGTGGACGCCCAATTGGGGCTCTTTTTATGGGCAGGAGCTGGAATGAAGGACAGGAGCTCACTCCACCTCACAACAACACTTGGATCTCAAACATGGACTTGTTAACCTCCTGTCCAGCATTCAACCACTTGAGTCATCATGCTTCTACAAGGCAACATTTTAAAAAATAACAAATAAACAGATACCAGATCCAAGTCAATGAAGAAAACCCATATATAGAAAGAACCAAGAAATATTTATAGCTCAGGGTTGAAATGAGAGGTCCCTGGTGCTCTCAGAGCTTGACTGCTTTCTTGTAGATGTTTCATTACTAGGGAACACCATCGGTGCTAGTGCTAAGCATCAGCTCTCAGAGACCCCTCACTCACATATACACCAAACAGAGGCTACAATCACTCCATCCCATACTTTGGGAGAAGAGTTGGGTTTTTAAGGTCCTCTGAAACACCATCAGAGTGGGAAAGACTTGAATTTGAAGGACAACTTCATTCTCAGGAACTTAGGGACAGTGAGAGAAATTTGGCTAGTGCAGATGAGAAAGTAATAGCAAGAGCACTTAGACTTATATACCACTTCACAGCGGTTTACAGCCTTCTCTAAGCAGTTTACAGAGTCAACACATTGTCCCCAACCATCTGCGTCCTCATTTTACCGACCTCAGAAGGATGGAAAGCTGAGTCAATCTTGACCTGGTCGGGATTGAACTCCTGGCAACAGGATAGATAGATAGATAGATAGATAGATAGATAGATAGATAGATAGATAGATAGATAGATAGATAGTTAGATAGTTAGATAGATAGATAGTTAGATAGTTAGATAGATAGATAGATAGATAGATAGATAGATAGTTAGATAGTTAGATAGATAGATAGATAGATAGATAGATAGATAGATAGATAGATAGATAGATAGATAGATAGTTAGATAGTTAGATAGATAGATAGATAGATAGATAGATAGATAGATAGATAGATAGATAGATAGTTAGATAGATAGATAGATAGATAGATAGATAGATAGATAGATAGATAGATAGATAGATAGATAGATAGATAGTTAGATAGTTAGATAGATAGATAGATAGATAGATAGATAGATAGATAGATAGATAGATAGATAGATAGATAGATAGATAGATACTATAGATATATAGATAGATAGATAGATAGATAGATAGATAGATAGATAGATAGATAGATAGATAGATAGATAGATAGATAGATAGATAGATACTATAGATATATAGATAGATAGATAGACAGATAGATAGACAGACAGACAGACAGACAGACAGACAGACAGACAGACAGACAGACAGAATAAAGCAATAGTACTTAGACTTATATACTGCTCCACAGTCCTTTGCAGCCCTCTCTAAGCGGTTTACAGAGTCAGCCTATGGCCCCCAATAATCTGGGTCCTGATTTTACCGACTTCGGAAGGATGGAAGGCCCGAGTCAACCTTGAGCCAGTCAGGATTGAACTGTCAGCAGCTAGGAGTCAACAGAATTAGTCTGCAGTACTGCATTCTAACCACTGTACCACCAGTAAATTCCTTTGGCGGTTCCCTTTATTTTTCACATCCAGAATCAAATCATCAAACTTTCCTTGAAAGTTGACTATGAAGATGAACATTAGTAACACACATATTCGGATGACAATACTCTTCTTTATTCAAAAGTAAACTGTTTTAATGCACTTGAGATGGATCAGAGCCAAGACACCTTACCGGATGAGCAGTCAGAGCCTGTCCACTTTGGGTCACAACTGCACAGTCCTGTCTCCAAGACAAAAGTGCCGTGGCCAGAGCACTGTTCTTGACAGATGGGAAGTGATGTTTCACAGTTGACTCCACCCCAGCCCATGGAGCAATGGCATTGTCCTTGGACACAGACTCCATGCCCAGAACACATAGGATCGAAGCAGTCCTCTGGAAGATAAAACAGGGAAGCAATGACATGAAATAGACCACAGACATCAAGTAAAAGTATCCTTACATTTTCAAGGAATAAGGTTTGAAGACAAATACACCCTTCCTTTTAAGCTTCAGATTGACAAACTCTAAGTCAGGGCTCTTCAAACCTGGCCCTTTTATGACTTGTGGACTTCAAGTTGAAGTCCACAAGTCATAAAAGGGCCAAGTTTGTTCTAAGTCAAACTTACAACTTACAACTAAGGAATGGAGGAAGGGCCGCAGGAAAAGAGAACTTTCATAGCATGGGAGAACTTAGCTGATCTTGAAAGATATTTTGGAAGTCAACTCTCATCAACCCTACCCAGTTGGCTGGATCTGAAGGAACTACAACGGCTTCTAAGACTTCTGATACATTTTACCCAGCTATCGGTAGGAACACAGTTAATTCTTCAGCCAGAAAATTAGTTTCTCCTTTGCTAGAAGTCATACCAAGAGGAATTAACAAGCATACAGTTTTGGAATTAACATGCTTAATTCCGAATAAGCAATGGCTCCATGTCGGCTATATTCACCTCATGGTGAGGTGGGTGGGCAGCAAATAAATTTAATACTTAAATAAAATAAATAAATATTGCTCTTATTTCAATCTGCTAATTCTGAGGCTCTGAATACAAATATTTTTTCTGTATCCTGCATATGGGGAACGGGTGTTTAATGTTCTTCCCTTTAAGAACAAGAAAAAGAGGTAGAGGCAATCCTTGACTAAACGACGTTTGGTGACCATTCAAAGTTACAACGGCACTAAAAAAAGTGACTTGTTACCGCTTTTCACATTTATGACCGTTGCAGCATCCTGTTCTGTACCAGCCTGCTACCGGCCTTGCAGAAAGGCAACCCCTGTACAAACGGCAGAGGCTGGAAAGCGTCTGAGGCTGGAAAACGTCTGCCAAGTTTATTACACAAACAAACAACAAAACATGAAACAAGATACCGGAGCTTTGATCCTCAAACGGAGCGGTTGCTTTCAGCAACCAGCCCTTCCCCAAACACTCCCTTTATTAGAGTTCAGGGCGTGGCCTCCCTGTGCCTCCTTCCGAGAAGTCCCACAGCCTTTCTCTGCTTGCTCCTACTTGACTGCCTCCTGCGTCGGGCGTCCTTGAACAGGGCCAGCTGTGGGTCATCATCATCCGCACTGTCAGGCTCGCGCAGCTGAGTCTCCACCAAGTAAGAGGGGCCTGGCTGGGGGCTCTGCGAAGCCTCCAAGCCATCATCAGCAAGTTCGTCTTCAACACCCTCCTCCTCCCCCTCGTCTGAGTCATCCGAGTCATCCGACCCGGCTGCCGGACCCACAGGCTGACCCTGAATCACAACACATCCTTGTGGTCATGGGATCAAAATTCAGATGCTTGGCAACTGGTTCATATTTATGACGGTTGCAGCATGTCCCAGGGTCATGTGATTCCCTTTTGTGACCTTCTGATAAGCAAAGTCAAAGGGGAAGCCAGATTCACTTAACAACCGGGTGACTAACTTAACAACTGCTTGCGAATCACTTAAAACACTGGGGAGAAAACTCACTTAACAAATGTCTCACTTAGCAACATAAATCCTGGGCTCAATTGTCATCGTAAGTCGAGGACTACCTGTAGAGCAGAGGTCCCCAACTTTTTGGGGCACCAGGGACCGGTTCTGTAGAGAGAGGTTTTTCCACGGACCGGAGAGTGTGTGGTTTTGTGTGCTGCCTGCATCCCGCGGATGAGGCTTTGCTTGTTTGTGAGAACCGGTTGCTGTCATGCCACGGACCGGGCGTTGGGGACTCCTGCCATAGAACATTCCACGAGACAATCTTTCGCGCACCCCTTTCGGCATGCAGTGCGTTGGCTTTTTTAAGTACTGAACTTTTTGACACTTTGGAAGTAGTATTCCAGGAACAAAACAAAACAAGAAAAGAGACCCACCTTCTTCGCATATCTCTCCTTTATAACCGGGGACACAGATGCAAATGCCCATGATACATGTGCCATGCCCAAAGCAGGTGGGGTCAATGCACTGCTCCTCTGGCACATCGCATTCTGCTCCCTTCCACCCGTTGCGACAAACACAGTGACCCTGTTCATATTCCCCGTTTCCACTGCACAAAACTGGGCAGGAATCTGTGGAAGGAAGATGCAACTCGGCGTCAATAATCTGCATCAGATCACGCTCTCATCCAAGAAGCTTCTGCGGTTCTAACGTTCGCAGAGAAGTGAAACATTTTCAAAGTGGGGGGGGAACCCCCAAGGAAGTCCAGTTGCCTTTTGAAAAAAAAAGCATCATTGGGATGGTGGAGAATCTCGATAGACAGGCAGGAATGTTTGTACGTTTGGGTGAGTGGGTTCAGTTTCAAATCCGTACCTCGTGCGCAATCAGGACCAAGGAATCCTGGGAAACAGTGGCAATGGCCAGAAATACATTCTCCATTTCCATTGCAGTTAGTAGAACAGTCATCCATGACTTCTGTTCGGAGAAAGACCAAAACAAAGAAAAGAAGAAGAAATGCACACTTGGTGTGAAAGCTACAAACAAGGCACAGCACACCACACAATCCTATGGCAGGGGATGGCAGTGACTAGTCCCATTCCTAGTACTCAGAATCGTCATAAATTAAGGTATCTCTCCAGCAATGTGAATATATTGTCTCAACATATAACGCCTCGGTTGTCTCAGCCAGTTTTAATTCTAACCTAACTTCGGCCCTCACTCCATCTTTAAGAGGTCACTAAAGGGGCACGCATAAGTGCCCTGGTGCACCTGTCGTCCCCGTCACATTTTGATTTTCTTATTTTCTTTGTGTGAATCTGTAATTTTGTTTCACCAATAAGATAAAATAAATAAACAAATATTGCCCGAGTTTGCATATTTGCAACGGAGCATGCCAATGGTGTGTGTGTGTGTGTGTGTGTGTGTGTTTCTCATCTGGTTTCTTCTATTAAGGGAAGTGGCAAACCACCCAGAACTGATCTGTGAAACATGGGTTGCGTAATCCTGCAGGGACTTACTGTAGCTTCTACTACCCCAGGGGTCTTCAAACCTGGCCCTTTTATGACTTGTGGACTTCAATTCCCAGAATTCCTCAGCCAGGCCCGTACTACTTGTATTAACCTGATGTGGAACTGCTGAAATCTGTAAGCAAAATGGCACTTTTTTTTCATTTCCCCTAAAATATGGATGGGTATGATAATCAAAGATTTCCAAGAGATCATCTACTTTCATTAAGACTTTTAATGCATCAGTGAATTTCAGGCTAATTTGGGGGATGTAGGAGGTTAAGTCTGGAAGTTTGCCTTTCACAGATCTAGTTGCAAATCTCCAAACATTTTGGAGGCCACCTTGGTTCACTGCAGTGGTGCAGGTAGAGCAGGAGTCTTCAAACTTGGCCAATTTAAGGCTTGTGGACTTCAGCTCCCAGAATTCCTCAGCCAGGCACTCTGGCTGAGGAATTCTGGGAGCTGAAGTCCACAAGCCTTAAATTGGCCAGGTTTGAAGACCTCTGAGGTAGAGCATACAGCATTATTGGGGTCCTTTAGAAGCCAGAATCATAAACCAGGATTTCTTGGAGAATGAATTCTGCTGGCGCGGGAGCCAGAAGCCCTGTTTCTCAGATACAGTTGACATTTTAAGCAACCTTGTTCATGGAAAGTGCAGAGAAGCGAGAACCGAAGCTTCCCATTTCATCTGAACGTATTCTGCTGCGTTTTCAATCGAGCCTTCCTATTAAATTAATCTTAAACTGCACAGTACTGAAACCACAAGAAAAAATCTCAAATGTTCCCGCGCTACCATATAATTGCATTTCAGAATTCCACGTTCCCAACAAATCTGGAAAGAAATCCAAATTGTGAGTGGCAAGCAGACTCTTTTTCTATGAAAAAGTATCTGAGTTTATATATCACGCTAGGCCATTTCAGTTTGGCTTAGTCAAGGTATAAATCCTTGCCAATTGCAATTATTCACACTACCCTTGTTTATATAAACTGATTCAGAGCCTTTCCCAACCTAATAAGCCCCCAATATGTGGAGCTGCTCAAATAACAATCAGAGATACATCTGCAGCACACGGTTATGTGCTGAGACCCTACTGACTCCATCAAACCTAAGGGGGGGGGAAAAAAAGAACTATCTCTTACCAATTGCTGTCGTTAACATAAACACTTGCTCCACCTTCTTGCCATCGTTGTAAAACGCCATGTGCCACGCTCCTTGGTCCATATACTCTATGAAGCCAGTTTCTTGCATGGACATTAAAATTAGATTTCTGGGCCCCTGGTGAGATTCTTCAGAATGTCTCGGCTCCTGTTTAATTAGCTGTTTCCCATCCATTAGTTTTACAAAGTCAAACTGAAACAGCACAGATTACAGACATGATCAAATGAATTCTCATTGCCTTTCATCTCAGAGGAATCCTTTATTTATTTATATTCCATTCCTTTTTTTTTTCTCCCCTTGACATGGAGAGCAGGGCGTTGTCTCTTCAAAGTTAGTTCCCAAACCAAATTAAACTCGCTTTAAGTTCACTGATTCCTTCCGTGACCATTAAAAAGAGGCCGATTTAGTGCTTTGTGAATTAGGTACTAATGACCTGACTGTGACTGAAGTATAGATGTATTTGAACAAATATTTTAATCAGTTGGCAGATTTGGGCACAAAGCATTATCCTCCGGCAGAAAATACAGACCTTCTGAGTTGGACACCAATAAAGGTTTTTGCTCTATAGTCAACATAGCACTAGGAGTTAAACTTACAGTATATACCGCTTCACAATGCTTTACAGCCGTCTCTAAGCAGTTTACAGAGTCAGCCATATTGCCCCCACCAATCTGGGTCCTCATTTTACTGATCTTGGGAGGATGGAAGGCTGACTCAACCTTTGAACTGATCAGGATTGAACTCCTGGCAGTGGGAAGAGTTACCAGGGCTCTTCTTTTATCTAACCCTAATATTCTGCTCTCTATATACTGTAGGAATTCTAGGCAGATCCTCATTTATCTGGTCTTGAAGAAGTTTCCCAACATGGAGTGTGATTTGTATTTACTGTTACTTCTTTCAGACCAGAACTCAAAAATACCCTCCCATATTGTCCAGTTTTGTACTACCATCTGTACAATGTTTCGCACCCTGAAATTAAGTTATTAATCACTTTTACTAACGCTATTTTTATTTTATTATGTTCTCATTTATTTTTAGATCTCATTTACTCATTGTATTTCTCTTTTGTATAGCAATTCTACTATTATTTATTTATTTATTTATTTATTTGTTTTTATAAACCGCCCTTCTCCCGAGGGACTCAGGGCGGTGTACAGAATAAGATAGGCATACAGAATGAACCGTAATGAAAAACAAACACTAGTAAAATACAAACTGGGACCCCAATAAGAGCTATGTATTAGCTACATAGGTGGCCCTCAGGTTATGACCATTTATTCAGGGACCTTTCAAAGTTATGACAGTGCTGAACAAATAGTGGTTGCAACTAATTCTTCAAATTCTGACCCCAGCAGTGTCCCCATGGTGACGTGATCAAAAGTTGGGTGCTTGATGACCAGCCTTCAATTTATAATTGGTTTTCATGTCTTTTTATGTTTTAACTGTACTGTACATGTAATGGTGAGATGGGCAGCCAATAAAAGAAGTTCTGTTTTCTCCTGCTAGTGCAAGGATAGTCTGCAGACCCTGGAGAAGGGAATGGACTGACAAGGCAGACTTCGTTCTGATGGTAGTTGAAGCAGGAGTGGAGGCTACCTGGGCAAAGTTGGTGGCAGTACAGGGTGCTGTTCAGGGTGATAGTGGCTCTGGTGGAAGAGGATGGATGAGGGCTTCCTAAAAGTGCAGGACAGACTCTGCAGCTCATGTTGGAAAGGCTGTTGTAAAACCAACCTGTGGGTTTCATCACTGGAGGCCTGTAAGAAGAGCCTGGACAACCACTTGTCTGAAATGGTATAGGGCAGTGGTGGCGAACCTATGGCACACGTGCCAGAGATGGCACTCGAAGTCCTCTTTGTAGGCATGTGTGCCATTGCCCCAGCCCCACCTCCCTCCACGGTCCCCTCACCGGCATCCCCCTCGGAGGAAAGTTGCCCCGAGCACAGCCTGCATGGAGTAACGCAGCCAAGGACATGGCAGCCGGGCATCGGGGACGAGACTCCGCCCTCGCGCCCCGTCATGCGCAGATGATGCTGCAGGGCACGGCTGGAGGGCGAGGCTGCCATGGCGCTGTTGGGCCACGTGGGCAAACTGCGGGCGGACGGGGCAGGGTGGGCTGGAGCGAGGTGGAGGTTGAGCGGGGCAGGCAGGGGGACGGGACTGGTTTGGGGGCACTCAGTCTCTAAAAGGTTCACCATCACTGGTATGGGGTCTCCCACTTGAGCAGAGGGTTGGACTAGAAGCCTTCCAAGGTCCCTTCCAGATCTATTCTGTACAGTAAAGTTTCAAAGAGCATCAGTGAAAAGTTGACGGGAGTCCAATACTAACAAGACCTGCAGGTCTTCTGCTCACTTGGGCCAGCCTTCTTCAAGCAAAGCCT
The DNA here is from genome assembly GCF_947247035.1 of Vipera ursinii. Lineage (NCBI taxonomy): Eukaryota > Metazoa > Chordata > Lepidosauria > Squamata > Viperidae > Vipera > Vipera ursinii. The sequence goes on from NC_139525.1 coordinate 11,994,009, forward strand.
CATGAAGGTCCAGCAGCTTCCAACTCACTGAAGCTTGCTGTTCGGTTCAGAAATTCCCATCCCCCTTAAGGGTTAAAACCTAAGAACTACCTCTATATGGCCTTAGGGTTGTGATAAACCAATTTGATTTGCTCCCTTATCTTACAAGGAAGTAAAGCTCTGAACTGTCCGTGCTGAAGGTTTTCGGTTCAAGAACATCACGGAAACTTTGCATTTCTCTTTGAGAAACTGTAGTCCAGAAAAGGCAGCCGAGAGTGCAACAGCCAGATGTTAATTGGCAAATATTGCCTGCATAACAATCCATAACCAAAATCCCACAACACGTATGTAACACTAGACTGCTTATCATTTCATCCAAAGGGCTGGGATAAAGGGAAAAGTGAGAGGAATTAGCAAAGACAATTTATGATGTCCCCCATTTTTGTTTAATTTGTTCCCTTTCTAAAAAATAGACCGATTAAGTCAGGCAGAAGCTTGGGCCTCCTCTGTTACTTGCTAACTCAGAAATGAAACATGGAAAGCCATGCCATACCATTTAAAAATCATATTTGGGGAAACTTGCACAAAGCTTGTGTGCCGTTAAATGTTCCCTGATCGCTGTCGTCATTCCATGGCTTTTGTAAGAACAAAAGCATTGCCAATTAACAATTTCCACCAAGTGATTTTTCCCATACGCACATAACTATTCCAAAGGCAGAAGAGCACATTGTCTTGGAGAAGCAGCTGGGGGACAAAATGGAAACTTATTTATTTATGAAGACGCCAAAATAAAGGTGTATGTTCAGTGAAGAAAGTTCCCTCACCCTCAGAGAGTTCAAATCTAAAGACGGGCGTGAATCTTTATCCTTTATTGCTAAAGAAAACAGACAATAAAGGCAAATCTCTTTCTCTGTTCAGTGCTATGAGATATTCCTTCAAAAGGCTGTCAAAAGGTGTTAATTAAATGAGGATGATTCACTGTCTGGAAAAGATCTGTATGTGTTTATACATGAACAAAAGACAAAAGTCAGGTTGTAGATGTTTCTGGAACGCTTTGCAATTCACCCCAGCAGGAAGTAGTAACTATCATAAGGTATTCTAAATAGGGGGGCATATTTTTTTTGTTCTTTAGACTTTTCTCTAAATTAGCCAGAGGCTATGGCTAATCTAGAGAAAAGAAGGACTAGGGATGACATGATAGCAGTATTTCAGGATTTGAGGGGCTGACCCAAAGAAGAGGGGGTCAAATTATTCTCCAAGGCACCAGAGGGCAGGACAAGAAGCAACGGATGGAAACTAATCACGGAGAGAAGCAACCTGGAATTAAGGAGAAACTTCCTGACAGTGAGGACAATTAACCAGTGGAACTCCTTGCCTCCAGAAGTTGTGATGGCTCCATCACTGGAGGCTTTTAAGAAGAGACTGGACAGCTACTTGCCTGAAATGGTATAGGGTCTCCTCCTTGAGCAGGGGGTTGGACTAGAAGACCTTCAAGGTCCCTTCCAGCTCTATTCTGCATTGAAATTCAAAATCAAACCACTATCTACCGTGACAATAAAATTATAGTTGGAACATTTCCTCTGTTTCATGGCTCTGACAAAATTCTCCCCCCTCCCCCGCATGCTTACATAAAATGAAGAAAAATTCTCAATTGCTAGGTAAGAAGAATTTTTTTTAAAAAAAAAAAGACTCCCATTAGTTCAGCAGTGAAAAGCAAGGTGGTTCTTGAACGAGCCATTTAAGAGTGAACCTCAACTCTTCCTTTTGGAGAGAGCACAATGCACTGTGAAATAACTAACTTTTTAAAAAAACTAGGCAAAATTAAAGTACCTGGGTGTGGGTGGGAGGAATATTGCGTCTGCCATAAATCCCAAGCAGAGAATCCTTTGCCAGGGAGACATTAAATTTCAAGTACAATGGATGGTGGATCGTGATCTGGAACCGCCAAAAGAGGCCTGGTGGGATGGTCTGCATCACCTGATCTCCAATTTCAATTTCTCCCGTGTCGATGGCCTGTCCTTTCTGAAATACTATATCTCCAAAAAAACAACAACAACAACAACAAAAGGGCAAAACAAGGAAAGTTACGAAGAGAACATGCTTTTCAAAGGCATTTAAAAAGGCATTTAAATGAGCAGCCTGCAATTCAAGGCAAATTTGCTTCTTAAGGGAAAACGCGCTGGAAGCATTTTACATGAAACCCCAGGTAGATGGAGGAATCTTTTGGGCCCAAAGAAGCAGTCCCAAACCTTTGCAGCTGGGCAGCCTGGCTGGGCCGGTGGGCCGTTGTGCACAGGTGCGCACACAGCTCCACTCATGCAAGAGAGAAGAGAAGCCTTTGGTGTGTCACTTGGGTGTGAGGGGAGTGGACCTGCGTGCACCTGGACTGCCTCTTGGGTTTCCGAATAGGCCACAGCCCGGGGACCCTAAAGGATAGCTTTGAATATTATCGGTGCTTGGAAAGAGAAGACCCTTAAAAGAGAATATTTGTACAGTAGCTTAGAGTTGAAATGAGGCATCTTTGGTGCTCTCTGAGCTTGGTTGTTTTCTTGCAGACGTTTCCTTACCCAACTAGGTAACCTCATCAGTGCTAGACTGATCATGCTGGAAGCGTCTGCAAGAAAACAACCAAGCAGCAGCAAACATAAGATCTTGTATTGCACAAATGGACCACTTTCTTTCTTTTTCTTTCTTTCTTTTTCTTTCTTTCTTTCTTTCTTTCTTTCTTTTTCTTTCTTTCTTTTTCTTTCTTTTTCTCTCTCTCTTTCTCTCTTTTTCTTTCTTTCTTTCTTTTTCTTTTTCTTTCTTTCTTTCTTTCTTTCTTTCTTTCTTTCTTTCTTCCTTCCTTCCTTCCTTCCTTTCTCTGTCTTTCTCTTTCTCTTTTTCTTTCTTTATTTCTTTTCTTTTTCTTTCTCCCTTCCTTCCTTCCTTTCCTCTTCCTTTCCTCTTCTTTCTTTCTTTCTTTCTTTCTTTCTTTCTTTCTTTCTTTCTTTCTTTCTTTCTTTCTTTCTCTCTCTTTCTCTCTCTCTCTTTCTTTCTTCCTTCCCTTCCCTTCCCTTTTTTTCTTTTTTTCTCTCTCTCTTTCTCTCCCTCTCTCTTTCTCTCTCTCTCCCCCACTCATCCACCCTTCCACATCCACAAAACTGATCAGCAGAATGACAGTCACAATGGATATGAATCTGTTATATCTAGCGAAGGAATACTTCAGTCCCTGGCTTCAGAGAACTTATCTCTGGGCAAAAGTCTCATTTCAGAACAACGCAGCTGAGCTGGCGTTGGGAGTTCTGACATTACTCCCTAGAGATTAAAGAAGGACAAAGGACTTTTAGCACTACATGGGTGTTAATTAGTCCACAAATGCCTTCTTATTTATATATTTAACACATTTCTATAATGCCTCTCATACCAACACATCTCTAAGCTTTACACTTCTTTTCCTCCACGTCACCCTCTTAACCCAGCTTGGTTCTGGGGTTATCAGCCTTTGAAACAAAAAAAGAAGCAAAGAAAAAAAGAAAAAAAGAAGAAGAAAGGGACTCAACACGTCCACTGATTAATACTATAAATAAACTAAGAAGATACATTTTGGGAAACATTTTTTTTTTATTCCTTGGGCATAATTTGTAGGGACGTGGTGGCTCAGTGGGTTAGGACGCTAAGCTTGTCGATCAGAAGGTCGGCAGTTTGGCGGGTCGAATCCCGAGTGCCGCGTAACAGAGTGAGCGCCTGTTACTCGTCCCAGCTTCTGCCAACCTAGCAGTTCGAAAGCACGTAAAAATGCAAGTAGAAAAATAGGGACCACTCCGGTGGGAAGGTAACAGCGTTCCGTGCCCCTTTGGCGTCTAGTCATGCCGGCCACATGACCACGGAGACGTCCTCGGACAAGCGCTGGCTCTTCGGCTTTGAAACGGAGATGAGCACTGGCCCCTAGAGTCGGAAACGGCTAGCACGCCTGTGCGGAGGAACCTTTACCTTTACCTGGGCATAATTATCAACCTGCAAAATATAGGCTCTTCTCATTTCTTGTCTCAGACCCAGAGTTTGGGCATTTCCTGGGGAATGTTGCTTCTGCTAAAGTAGCAGAGAAGTGGGAAGTGGTGGTAGGGAAGCAACCTGTACATAAACAGGGAGCAAACCCCACTCCCTCCTAGCACTGATGATGTTACCTAGCTGGGTAATGAAACATCTGCAAGAAAATAACTAAGCTCAGAGAACACCAAGGAACGCTTGATATTGTTGTCATCTACAACTCTTCACAACCCCATGGACCTCAGTACGCCAGGCTCCCTTTGTCCTCCCGTCTTCCAGAGTTTGCCCAAATTCATGTTCATTGCACCAATGATACTATCTAACCATCTCATCTTCTGCCGTCCCCTTGTCCTTTTGCCTTCCCCAACATCTTCCCCATCTTTCTTCTCATTTGGTGGCCAAAGTATTGGAGCTTCAGTTTCAAAAAATCTGTCCTTCCAAAGGTTTGCTTTCTTTTAGGATAACTATTTATGAGCACGCAAAGGTTAGTTCCGGCACCTAAGCTGTGTAGATACGTTTAGGTGGCTGAATTTAAGGTCCCAAAGAATTTGCTAAGCCCGTCTCTTTTAGGCTGTTGCTTATTTTCAAGAGTAGCGGCTTGTAAACAAGTTTCTTTTTTTTTTCCCTCCTAAGCCCTGCCCGAAATTACTTCGGTGTTTCTCTTCAGCGAATTTAATCTGAGCCAGAGGAAAAGCTGGAAGATGACAAGACATTTCAGATGTTGTCTGAAACTGTTCATAAGCCTATGCCCAATAGGCCAAGTGGATGTTTAAAAAACATTCTCCTGGTACTGACGCAGCGTCGTTATCATACTGATTACACTGTCTGGGTGCAAAGCAGGAACGCGAAAGTCAAAGATACAAGCCATATTTTTAAATCGAATGTAATGTCAGTCCAGATGGATGGCTTTTAAACGGGATGGTAGCTGTTTTGTCATTTTTCAAAAATGGAACGACCCGGTCTTCAGGGAAATGTATAAACATGTGTGGGTACATATGCCAAATTATACTGGGAGATGTAATTTCAACGTGACACAATCCCATTATAGAAATGTTCTTTCTTGGCAGAATTACCCCCTTACTGATGCTTTCATACTAAGTTTTGCTGTGCTATAACGAAAGGCAAAAATGTTTTCGATGAGCTGATCTCAGCCAGCTGCAAATGTACAGATAGTCCTTGACTTACAACAGTTTGCTGAGTGACTGTTGCAAAAAGTGACTTATAACCACTTTTCAGACTTCTGCCCATTGCAGCATCCCTATGGTCATGTGATCAACATTTCAATGCTTGGCAACTCTCTCATATTTATGATGGTCGCAGTGTCCCGGGGGTGACGTGATTCCCTTTTGTGACCTTCTGACAAGCAAAGTCAACAGGAAACCCGGTTTCACTTAACAACCATGTTACTAACTGAACAACGGCAGTGATTCCCTTAACAACTGTGGCAAGAAAGGTTGTAAAATGGGGCAAAACTCACTTAACACACGCCTCACTTAGCAGCATAAATTTTGGGATCGCCCAGTGCGCTCCCACAGGGAGGGTCTGCTCAGGGTTCCGCCGGTGAGAGATTGCCGGCGGGTGACACCCAGGGATAGGGCCTTCTCAGTGGGAGCGCCTGCCCTCTGGAACCAGCTGCCGGTGGAGCTGAGGACTGCCCCCGACCTCCGATCATTCCACCGGGGCCTGAAGACCTGGCTCTTTGAGCTCTCAGGCCCAGGCTGAGGAGAAATTTTTAATTGGGGTTTTAAGTGTACAGGGTCAATTTAATATTTTTTAATTTGGTTTTTAACTTTTGTATGGTGGATTTTTTAATTCCCTGTAAACCGCCCTGAGTCCTCAGGGAATAGGGCGGTATATAAATGTAACTAAATAAATAAATAAATAAAATAAATCAATAGTTTTAACTCGGGGAAGATGCACGTCAATTGCATGTTAATTGCATGCCCGCCCTACACAAAACCATTCAGACTTCTGGTCTTGCCTGCGAAGCCAGAGCATCTCCCATGATAATTTATACACTTGATGAAAAAAAGCTAGAAAATGAGATACCTTTCCTTTCTGTTTTATCTGACACTTTCCCTCCAATGGGAGCATATGTTGTATCCACAGGTTCTGTGAGTCTGTTTCCTTTACTCAGTCCGTTTTCATACAGCTGTCCATCAACTGGCTGCAACTGCCAAGTCAGGCCACATAAATGTACTGCTGTTAATGAGAGAAAGAAAGAAAGAAAGAAAGAAAGAAAGAAAGAAAGAAAGAAAGAAAGGAAGGAAGGAAGGAAGGAAGGAAGGAAGGAAGGAAGGAAGGAAGGAAGGAAGAAAGAAAGAAAGAAAGAAAGAAAGAAAGAAAGAAAGAAAGAAAGAAAGAAAGAAGGAAGGAAGGAAGGAAGGAAGGAAGGAAGGAAGAAAGAAAGAAAGAAGGAAGGAAGGAAGGAAGGAAGGAAGGAAGGAAGGAAGGAAGGAAGGAAGGATGAGGGAGGAAGGGAAGGAGGGAGGAAAGAAAGAAATAAAGACAAAGAAAGAAAGAATGAAAGAAAGAAAGAGAAAGGAGGGAGGAAGGGAAGGAGGGAGGGAGGGAGGAAAGAAAGATAAAAGAGTGAGGAAGAGAGAGAGAGAGACAGAAACAGAGAGAGGGAAGGAAGGAAGGAAGGAAGGAAGGAAGGAAGGAAGGAAGAAAGAAAGAAAGAAAGAAAGAAAGAAAGAAAGAAAGAAAGAAAGAAAGAAAGAAGAGGGAGGAAGGGAAGGAGGGAGGAAAGAAAGAAAGACAAAGAATGAAAGAATGAAAGAAAGAAAAAGAAAGGAGGTGGGAAGGGAAGGAGGGAAGGAGGGAGGAAGGGAAGGATAGAGGGAGGAATGAAAGAAAGATAAAAGAGTGAAGAAGAGAGAGAGAGAGAGAGAGAGAGAGAGAGAGAGAGAGAGAGAGAGAGAGAGAGAGAGAGAGAGAGATTTAGTTTATTAATTTATGCCCACCTTCATTCCCCCCCAGAATAAGATAGCAGAAAGCTTTGAAGAAGTCAATTATCCCATCCCTCTGTTTATAAGAAATTGAAATTCTAAGTATGCTAATTTCACCTTAAACTAAATGTGTAATTAGTTTCCTCATTTTCATTTGGAGCTCAGCCAATGCAGGATGATGAATTTTATTCAGCAGTTAGCGGGAACGCTTGCTACTCAAAGGACAATGGCTTTGGGAGGAAGAAAAGACTGCACAGAAAGCCAAAATGAAAAGAGACGCATCGCTCCCCAATTTTGCATCCTTACAATCTGGAGCTTCTCCTGCGTGGAAGATGAGTTCTACCTGGTGTGGGCCCAGCACGGAGCATGAAATCCATTACTCTGATAGACAAATCACAATTTTTGCACAAATCTATCCAAGGACACAATAATAGCAAATGCAACCATTCCTAATTAAATAATCCATGGTTTAATATAATGTGCGAACATAGCCCTAGAGAAACATACAGAAGAGAATCTTGGAGTATAGCATAAGAACGAAGAAAGGTTAAAAAAAAGGAAAGGGGCCATGCAACATTTTCTCAGCATGCCGAGAGTGTGTGTTTATGAAAATTATTCCCATTATTTCTAACTTTCCAGGTGCTGTCCTCTTTTGGGCTGATAACGGTGCATCCATAGCTACGTTTCCTTAGTGAATAGGAGCCAACTGGGTATAAGTTGCAATGAAAAGGTTCTGGCAGGTGCTTCACTATAATGCAATTTTCTTCCACATTATATTCCAGGCCCACTTTTGTAGCTCAAATTCAGATTTATCTATGTTGTTGCACTTTATTTATGCCATCTACATGGTCACCCATCTCTGGACTGTGGGTAGCAGTCCAGAAGAAGGGCTAAAATTGCTTCAATAAGTGGCCAGGCAAGATAATAGCAAAGTGATTCCTGTGAAACCAAGAACTAGTGGAAAGATGAAGCACGGTTGTGTTTTTAAAATGCATAAGTAATACTCTCTGGAGCTACAGGTGATAGCTGGAATTCACAATGTGAGTGGTGGGTGATGTCATAGAATAGCCGATATAAAAGAAGATACAGTTGCTATACTGGATATGAATAGTCATAGCTCATCCCTCACACATAGTTTTTAGAATGAGCACTGAGGTTTCCCCTACCACCTTTGTTGTATCTTTTTAAATAAGTCATGCAATGTAGGAGAAGGAGTGGCAGAACCTGAGGGTGGCGTCAAAAGAGGGATCAACCTAGAATCCCTACGTAGCCGCAAGCGAACTAAGTCCAATCCCCCTTGAATCCCACTGACCCTTATCTAAGTCCAAGCAGGTGCTAAGCAGGTGTTAGTTGAGAAGAATCCCATGCATAAGCATGGTTAGCAATAAATCAGTTTAATTGGACCTGCGCAGGTGGACCTGAGCTTTTGTTCCTGATACATAAACATATTTCCAAAACAAAGCATGAGCTTCCAACTCCCAGCCATTTTAATTTTCCTACATTGCCTATGAAATCTCATGTAAAATCTGGGGGAAAAAGATGATTTATGAAATGGTACACGGGAATGAACTCGTGAGATATGGAAAAAAATGCCAGAGCCAGGAGAAGAGTTGGATAAGAGGCACCTGAGGAATGGAGGGTGGCAAACACCTCAGAGACATCCTTAACTTCTTGAACTGTAAAGCTGAAATGGGGAGAGATGTATTGTACTTTAGACTTGCAAGATTCTGTTAATGCAACTTTACAATAAGGTAGAATCCACTGCTACCCAGTTATGTAATTATCATCATTAGTCTCATGAGGTAAGCTAGGTGCTTATTGGGCAGGGCATAAATCTAACATGTAAATAAATATACTTGATTTAAATGCAATTAAACCAAAATGAAATAATCGGAATTTATACATTTACTCTACATATATTTTAAAAAATTCCTTTTTGCCTTGTTAAAAAAAAGTGGCAAGCTATTCTAGGGGATTATAAGCAACTCTGGAGAATAAAATAATCAGAATTAATACAGGATTAGGGAGCCTTTTTTAAAAGGTACGCAGACAAAAACCTTGTGTATCGTTTCTTCAGCAAATTAACACAGCGCTTGAAAGCTGATGAATTCAAAGTTTCCAATATTAATTTTGCATTATTTCAAATGCACTGACATGTGACAAAGCCACCAGTCCATTACTGGTAATTCCCAAGAGTCTGGCTTGCTCCTTCTCTTTTAAATATCCCCATGGCATTCCTCCGAATAAATGGGAAGCCGTGAGAAAGAAGCCATTTGCACAAACGATTTCCCCAGAATGGTTAAGCAGAAAGGAAATGGATGCAAAAACATCTCCTGGTCTGAAGCATCACAGTGCTACAACGGCTGTTTGCTGTAAAATTAGAAAGCCAGAATGATGCTTTTTGCATCGCTGTATGATACCCTACAGTGTAATGGAAACGCTCGGATAACCTTGAAGACAGGGAAGGAGAGATGCTGCCTTGGAAACCGTCAGATAAGAGAAGCAGGAGACCACAGACACTTAACAATCAGAGAAAGATAGTTGGGAGGAATCTGTCCTCATGGATCAAGCATCTAAAAGTGGAGGTGGGAAGTTTGTGTCTTCAGATTTGCAAGGTTCTGTTAATGTAGCCTGTAAGAGAAGGAGCCTAGGAGAGGAATCAGCCTGGAATCTCTACGTTCCCACAAGGGAATCCAAGTCCAAGCCCTCTTGATTTCCGTTAGCCCTTATCTAGAGCCAAAATACTGATGACCATTAGTTGACTAGATTCCTGTGCATAGGGATGAGCAATACATCAGTTTAATTGGAACTTAATGTGTGGCCATGATTTTGCCTTACAATACAAGCCTTACAATAAAGTAGACATAGCTCAGCCAGTTGTGCTTCCAGTCTGGTTTATCTGGGAAGGGCAAACACAGGAAGCACGTTTTCTTAGATAAAAATAACAGGCAACCCTGGAAATCTGAAAGTGGTTCAGGTTAAGGATATAAAAATTTAACTGTCAATGTGTATAAATTTGTTTTAACAAGGAAAATTCAAGAGCCAAACCAAGAATACATTTTACAAAAATGCTTATTGTAATAACAGTATCTACAAGCAAACAGTGTACATGGGTTTATTCCACTGCACAACTCCTTGCCATTCAGGGCAATTCAAAAAGCGCCCCCCCCCCAAAAAAAAAAACCCCAAAACAAAACAAAACCCCAACAGAAAATAGCAAAACCATACCACAGCTATATCCTTTAGTCTGCTGAAATGTTGGAGGCTTTTATTCCAGATGGTTGGGGATTGTGTAGCTGATTCCAGCATAGGAATACTGGAATATATTAAAAGCCATCAGGAATTTTGATACACAAACGGTTGTGATACACACACAGACTCTGGCATGCCCCAGAAGCTGTAGTAGTTTTATGTTGGCAGAAAGAGACAGTTACCCCCAGCTTTGCTAATCAAGAACCCCACTTTTTAACTAACACAAGTGTGACTTTAACAGTTGCCCTTATTTCTATTAATATTTTTAGCAGTTCTGCTGAGGTATAAAAAGGATGACTCAGGTATCCTATATTCTTCTTCTCTTCCCCTTTTTTGCATTAAAGTAAAGGTAAAGGTTCCCCCGCACATGCCTGTTAGTCGTTTCCGACTCTAGGTGCTCATCTCCGTTTCAAAGCCGAAGAGCCAGCGCTTGTCTGAGGACGTCTCCGTGGTCATGTGGCCAGCATGACTAGACACCAAAGGCGCACAGAACGCTGTTACCTTCCCACCGTAGTGGTCCCTATTTTTCTACTTGCATTTTTACGTGCTTTCGAACTGCTAGGTTGGCAGAAGCTGGGACGCATAACGCGCTCACTCTGTTACCCGGCACTCGGGATTCGACCCGCCAAACTGCCGACCTTCTGATCGACAAGCTCAGCGTCCTAACCCACTGAGCCACCGTGTCCCTTTTTTGTATTAGGTGTGGCTAGTTGTTATTTCTATATGGCTTTCTGTGCTATTTTACCCAGGAGCTCTGGGGAGCGTGGTGCCTTCAGCTTTTCAACAAACCATTTTACTTATCTCTACCATTTCGTTCTCGGATGCATCTGGAGCCTGCGTGTTCTCAAATCGTTAATGCTTCGTGTAATTTCCCTTTATAATCATTTTCTGTTTTTATTCAGCATCTTTGTATTTTGGTTCCCCTGATAAGACGGCATTTTTCCCACTTTTGTCCTTTACAACAGGCATCTGATTACATAATAAAGCTGTTCATCAAATTTTTTTTTTAAAAAGCCTACATTATCTGTTGGTTTGGTTTTCTGAATCGCTCCACTGAAATGAAATGGACACCAACAGTGGGAAACCACATGGATCTGATGAGAAAACAACAGATTTGTTAAAAACAGCTTCCCCTTCACAGTCTCCCAATTAACCTCGGACAGATTGTGACATGTGTGCTTGCTTTGGGAAAGAAAAAGTAGCAATAGTTTATGCCACACAGAGGTCTGCAATTATAATATAACGTTATACTAGATGCTGAGGTGAACAGTTAAGATTCGCAATGCAATCTCATCTAGAGAGCATCAAGTGAGGAAAACTGTCTTTATGGAATTAGAAGGTCAGCTCAGAAAGCCAAATGGCATGAGATTCAGGAAAGAATTCAAAAAGTCCTGTCTCCCCACAAGATCAAAAGTTTGGAAAGTGGCTGAATCCTACCGAGTGTGGTCAAAGACACCTGCAAGACTCACAGTTGTCCCAAAGGTTCTTTTTCAGGAGACAACTGGACTTTCTTGTTTTTCTTTGAAGATGTTTCACTTCTCAACCATGACCTGGATGGCTGAGAATCTCCATAGACAAGACTCACTGTTGTATCAAAATGAAGAAAGCGGATTTGCACGAAGGCTTCACCTCTTTCAGATGTCCGTGTAACGTCAGGATGCTCCTCTTTTGTCATTTGTTCTCACACAACCCCCCAACCCATGAACACTGTTGAGTGTAGCAATAGCCACCAAATACAGATAGTCCCCGACTTACGACCACAATGGAGCCCAAAGTTTCTGTTGTTAAGTGGGGGTTTGACCCATTTTATGACCTTTCTTGCCTCAGTTGTTAAGTGAATCTGGCTTCCCCATTGCCGTTGCTTGTCAGAAAAGGTAATCACACAACCCTGGGACACAGCAACGGTCATCGATATGAACCAGTTGCCAAGCATCTGAAATTTGATCACGTGATCACGGGGATGCCGCAACTGTGAAAAACATTCGTAAGTCACTTTTTTCCAGTGCCGTTGCAACTTTGAATGTTCACTAAACGAAAACTGTTGTAAAACGAGGACTACCTGTAGGACAATTTTCAAGAATCCTGGAAACTTACTCATGTTCATTCCTCATAATATCTGATATCTGGGATATTTGAGGGAACACCTGCTGCCGGCATCAAGCTCCCTTCGTCCAGTGCGCTCCCACAGGGAGGGTCTTCTCAGGGTGCCGCCGGTTAAAGATTGCCGGCGGACAACACCCAGGGGGAGGGCCTTCTCAGTGGGGGTGCCTGCCCTCTGGAACCAGCTGCCCGCGGAGCTTAGGACTGCCCCCGACCTCCGTTCATTCCGCCGGGACCTGAACACCTGGCTCTTCCAGCTCTCTGGCCCAGGCTGAGGATTTTAATTTTAGTTTTAATTTTAATTTTAACTGGGGTTTTACTTATGCAGGGACGAATATAATTTTTTTTAATCTGTTTTTAACTTTTGTATTTTTCTTTTTAATCACCCTGTAAACCGCCCTGAGTCCTTCGGGAAAGGGCGGTACATAAATGTAATAAAATAAATAAATAAATAAATAATGGCTCTACCTTCAGTAATAGAGCAGGCACTTGGGAAACCCAAATAAGTAAAAAAAAAAAAACTTACACCTTCAAGTAGGATTGCCAGCATGGGATTAGAACACACAAACAGACCAACTTTACTAACTTGTCAGTATCTTAAGTAAAAGTCAATACGGAGACTTAACATCTGCCTGTGTACTGGAGTGTTTGGGAATTTGGAGACTGAAAAGGCACAACGAGAATGAGGAAAAAGATAAGATGACAATTACCTGATAAAGAGAAGGACGGTATGATTGTATGTTTTCTTTTCTTTTTTTAAATTCCTTGTTGAAACTGTCTTTTTCTTACATCCCATCTTTTTGTTTATTTTCATTGGATTGGAAGATGATACCTATACTTCTGTGTATCTATAGCCACTCCATCTACATCCAAGTTGAAAATTATGGGAATGAAAGGAGGAGGAGAAGATCGTGGTTATCTCAATATAGGTACCTATCTCCAACTTCCCTTCTATATTAACAAAACAACGATCAGTTATCTGAGTTTTCAGCTGTAATCTGAATAAGCATACATAAACCTATGTATCACAGTTCAAGCATCGGTGAGAACAGGAAAAGTAGAAGGCAAGCTACGAGCCCTGGTGGTGCAGTGGTTAGAATGCAGCACTGCAGGCAAACTCTACCCACAGTCTGGAGTTCGATCCTGAAGGGGCTCAAGGTTGACTCAGCCTTCCCTCCTTCCGAGATCAGTTAAAATAAGGACCTAGATTGTTGGGGGCAATAAGCTGACACTGTAAGCAAAGAGTGCTGTACTTGTCTAAGTCTAAATGCTATTGTCCCAAAGCGGCTTTTTCAAAAGGCAACTGGGCTTTCTTTTTCCTTGAAGACATTTTGCTTCTCCTCCAAGAAGCTTTCTTCAGCTGAACTTCCAACTTCTTGGATGGGAAGCGAAAAACCTTCTGAGGAAAACCAAAATCCAGCTGCCTTTTGGAAAAAAAAAAAGCACTTTTGGGACAAACGTGACCTGGATGACTAAATCGTGAAGACTGGCACAATGGCTGAATGATGCAAAATGAATATAAAATAAAATAAAATAAACCCAAACCAGGCCCACGTTTCCTTCAGCAATTTCTTCCCTGCCGAAATAACGACATTAGATGCTGCAAAATTCTATTTCCGTGCTACCTGTTATTTTAGCTTGTGTTGCCTTTTAATGTGATAGAGGAACGCAGTTGGAATTGACAGCACTACATCTTGACAATTTAAGAAAAGGGGTGCTAGCCGGCATTCTCTCTCTTTTAATCATTCCCTCCCTTATCATGTCTGGATAATAGGTTATTTCTCTTACATTGTGAGTGATGTGCTTGGGGAAAGGGTTGGTTGAAAAGGATTTTAGTTTTTGAATGGATGCTTGCATGTTTTTTTGCAGATTACATTTCATAAACTGGATTAACCCAACATCTGCTACAAAGCCAATGATGAAATTGAATTTATTCTTATCTACCTTCTGTGTCGGCACAGCCTGTCAACTTCTACTTTGAAAAGTTTGGCAGAGAACAAAATATAACGCTTGGCTGAAACACAAGGGACTCCCCGCGGTGGATCTCTACACCGAGTAACAGCTGCCCCTCCAATATATATTTATCCCCACCCCCCAGATGGCTTCTCCTTCAGGTGAATAAAGGAAACACAACCAGAATGAAATGTTTACAAATCTGGGTTGGGTTGTTTAGGGGTTGTTTTGTTTTCATGGATTGGTTTGTTCAGTCTAAAGCTACATTTCCCATAACTTTAGGAAATTTAATTGCGAAATGTCAAATTAGGATCAGGTCCTAAAAGTTCAAATGGTGGGAAAGAATTGAGGAGGAGGAGGAGAAAGAAAAAGAAAGAATAAAAGAAAGAAAGAAATATAAAGGACAAGGATTAACAATATATACTTAATAGGTACTTAATGATAGCAGCTGTGTTTTTTTTTTGCTTTCATTATTTTCTCTCTCTCTCTTTCTCCCTTTCCTGATCCTTAAATCTGATTGGATATGCCACTTTGTTCCGAAGTCAATTTCTATGGATTCCATCAGGATTGCTCCCCAATATGAAAGAATTGCTGCCTTTATTTATTTGTTGAATTTGTACCTCACCTTTCCATGTAGAACTGAAGGCAGTATATAGGCAAGTCCCTGTTGTTATTTTACCTGAACTTCACCCTCTAGAACAGGGGTGTCAACTCAATTTCATTGAGGGCCGCGTCAGCATTGCGGATGCCCTCAAGGGGGCCGGGTGGGCGTGGCCTGGGTGGGCTTGGCCTACTGGGTAGGCGTGGCTAGAGTGTGTATGGCCTACTGGGTGGGCGTGGCCAGCTCTACATCGTTCGCATCAAGGGTGCCTATGGGGGCCCGGGCAGGAGTAGGACAGATCTGAGGGTCTCTGGCAGAAGGAGGGTCTCTGGGCCAGGGCCAAGGCAGTGGGGGCCGTTCCCTCACTGTTTCCAGGATGGCTTCACGGGCCACATGAAACAACTTCGTGGGCCAGATCCAGCCCCCGGGCCCTTGTGTTTGACATGTCTGCTCTAGAGGAATACTGGATGGAGAGAGAAGTCCTTCATGAAGCCTCCATGGCTAAGTGGCGCCCAGAACCAGGATCTCCCCATTCCTATTCTAGTACCTTCAACATGACATCATATTGCCTCTTGGATTGAGAGGAGGATGTAGGAGATGACCAGGCTGAGCCCGAGGGAGGGGTCAAGCGTGTCAGTAGTCTCCCTTCGTGCCAACAAGAGTTATAAGTCCAGCCGTCCTTTAATTCTGTTGACTCTTATCTCCCGCCATAGTTAGCAGTTCAAATTCTTGTTTAGACAGCACGGGATAAACCTGTTCCTGATTTCTTACACCTGACAGTGTCTGATCCAAAGCCATCCAGGGATCTTCCATGGTTGCATACTGGAACTCAGGTCTCCCAACTCCTGGTCCATCAGCTTCACCACTAGACCACACTGGCTGTCCAATTTCATGGGTAAGAAATCTGAGTCCTTTTGAAACCCCCCCCCCTTGATTACAGGTGTAGAAAACATTTGCCATGATTTCCTGCTGTCATAACCTATACCGTAAGCCACAAACTCCCATCTAGGGTCACCCCCAAATAACAAGACGGGTGGCATATAAATTTAATAATAAATAAAATTAAATAATAATAATATAGGGCGGGTGGCATACAAATGTAATCATAATAAATACAAATAAACAGGGATAATGTAGAATAATATAAAAGTACCTCTCCCCCCCAAATCCCAGCCCTTTTCATTTTGCATTACAACCCTGTTTGTTACGACTTCAATGTCAAAAATATTAAGAGGCGCTTCCAGCTGTCAACAGAAGAAGAGGTTTTCAGCTCTAATATTATTTTTTTAATTCAAATATTTAAACTTATAGAGTCCAAAGAGGTACCACCTTAGGGAAAGCGCCATTGATAATGCATAAAAAAGAAGGGAGAAAAGGAAGCTGTTCTTTCATTTGCAAACTTTTATGATATTAATCTACATAATGCATGTTAATGCGCCTAACTGATCAGTCATTCAAGATCAACTGATCAGATGTATTTGATTAACCAAAAGCTTTGGAAGATGGCATTTCCCTTATCTAGCTGGCCACTGCTGCTCTGAGCCAAGGCAGATTTTTTAAGATGGTGTTAAATTCAGAGAGAGGAACCATTTAAAAGATTTCCACAAAAAGAGAGATAAATTTCTTTTGCCTACAAGACAGACGCATGAAAAGGATTTAAAGTATAGAGAAGTAACGTCAGATTAGATCAAACATTCTAATCAAATGAGGTGTTAACCAAACAGAACAAGGAGGCCTGTGAAGATGTCAAATTGCCTTCCCCCCCCACCTTTTCCCCCCTTCAGTGCTTTTATCAGGAGTTTGGTTAAAAAGTTTGGTTTCAACTGAAGAAATCCATCCTCAGTTATGGGACTAAAACTATATGTAAGGATATGTAGGGATTCTATGCCACATTTTGACTGATCCTTACATATTTGACTTTAATCAAAGGACCCAGATTGTTGGGGGCAATTAAGCTGACTTTGTAATAATGCCGCCTGGGGTGTGTGTGTGTGAAAGCCCTAATAAGCAGCCATATACATAGAATGAAGGCTACTTGTAAGCCGCCCTGAGTCTTCGGAGAAGGGCGGGATATAAATGGAAATAAAATAAATAAAAATAAATAAAATTATCACTGATATACAATTTTGGCTTTTGCTCTGCCTAACAAAAGAAAAATATTCCACTCTGCAAATGTCAGGATTTAACTACCTACTCTTCATTCATCCCTGCAATTCAACTGAACAAGAGGCCCATTTGTAAAATATATGCAGACATTGGTGTATGATTTTTTTTTCTAATTCTGACACTTGAAGCTTCTTAAATACTTTTAAGAGTTTGTCTAGAGCTGAGGGGAGAGGACAAAGGATTTTTAAATTATTATTTCCCTTTGTTACACCTTCAATGAACATCATCCACAAACTTGTAATCGAGAGGGGGAAACAATGCCAGTGGAGGCAACTTTGACAATGTAAATAGAACTGAGAAGATTTTCCTCTGGATCAAATCCCTGCCTGCATAATCCTGAGGTGCCCTCCTTCTCCATGGTTACTACCTGTAGTCATGTAATGAACAGCAGTCCATTTAGAAGAGGAACAGCCTGGGGGAGGAGTCAAGAGGACACTCAGCCTAGAATCACTGCATCGCTGCAAGTCCATTCCCCCTTGAATTCTGTTGACCCTTATTTAGTGCCAATTTAGTGCTGCTCATTAGCTGATTAGGTTCCTGTGTATAGGCGCAAGCAATAAATTCTCTTAACTTTTTGCACCTGAAAATAACCTTCTTTAGTTTCACTGTCCACTCTTAATTTCTAAAGAATGAATTAAAGCAGTGATGATTCCTTTTCCACCCAGCAATTTGGGTACTTTCCGGGGACAATTTCACAATATGGTTGTTATTTGTTCTGCTTTCATTGCTTAGTTTATGTGACATTCCCTCCCAAATCAGTCTGTTGAATCGGAACAGGATATAAATTTATTCAATAAAATAAATAGCCTCACAACATCATGTAGACAAAATAGCACCCTTTTGGTTTTCCAAACCTATCAGCTGATTTTGAGGCCAACCTCTGAAAAGGCTGACCTAAAACTGTGTAAGAAAACACAATAATGGATCAGTGTTAAGCATATCAAAGTTAGATAAACAAACTCTTTGGTGTGGCGACAGTACATGCCTCACACAACACAACTCCCTTTTTCATCCTCCCCATTTCATCTCTAATGCTGCAGGTTGCGTTAATGAGGATTTGTCCTCTGGATGGTGGAAGCGAAAGATTTAATATTAAAAACTACAAAATCTTGGCTAGTTTCTTTTAAAGTATGTGAACCAAGATAAAGATAATACTGACGCTATTAATAACAGCTACAATGGGAGTCTAATTAAAATAGTGAGAAACATACAGGAAATAATTGGCAGATTGAAAAGACTTTTTTTTGGGTGTCTGCCAAGTTCTGCATTGCCTTTTTTTTTCTTGCAAGAAAATCTTTTGCTAGCTAGAGATTTCTGAAACCATTAAAAAGTTGGCCATGGTTTCTTTATGGTGCGCAAAGTATTTTAGTAAATCGGACCTTAATTGGAAACTTGCCCTGTAAGGCGACAGCTGTTTCTAGCATCCAACTGAAGGGTTACTCATTAAAAATGATCAAGGGAATGGATTATTCTTCAGACAATCTATGTGCACTTGCTTGTTTCAACCGAATGGAATGAGGATGAGTGAACATCCTTCAGCCCCTCTTTTCCCTTTCTCGTTCTCACCACCATTCTTGGTAAATGTTTAGGATTCAGCGCTGTAGGAATTGACTTCTGTAGCTGTAGGCCTTCCCATCTGTTCATGAAGGTTGTCAAGACCAGTGTTGCTGTTGTTAGTTAGTGGCTAAGTCGTGTCTGACTATTCATGATCCCATGGACCATAGCATGCCAGCCCCTCTCCCCATCCTCCATTGTCTCCCTGAGCTTGCCCAAATTCATGCACCCTGTGTTGATGACACTATCTAACCATCTCTTCCTCTGCCATCCCCTACTATTTTTGCCTTCAGTCTTTCCCAACATCAGGGAGCCTTCCCAATGAGCCTTCTCTTCTCCTGGCTTCAATATCTGTCCTTCCAAAGGGCCAGCAGGGTTGATTGAGTTCCTTTAGGATTTAAGATTGACTGATTTGATCTCATTGCAGTCCAAGGGACTCTCAAGAGTCTTCTTCAACACCACAATTCCCTTTCCAGTGGAACTGAGAGGGAATTCTCTTTTCTTGAACTGTGGTGTTGAGAAGACTCTTGAGAGTATATGTAGATATCACATATATGTAAACTCTTGAAGGAAGCTTGTGTACTCTCTGCATAAAGAGAGTACATTTTGGATTTTATTTTGCTTACTCATTAGTGTAAACTCACACTTCCTACAAAGGTTCTTGGAGTCAGTGTAAGATCGGTCAATAAAATGCAGAAAGAACAGTAATGCTACAGTAATTGCAACATATAAGCCTATATTAGACCTGACATATGTTTAGATCATTGCTTTCCCCTGCCCTTGTATTTGTTTTATTGATTGGTCCTTGGTTGTAGACCCTATCCTTTTTTAAAAAAAATCTACTAGGTTATTGAATGTTAAACAATTAAACAGATTCTGGAATCTTCCTGTTAAAGACATGGGGGAAAAAAATGTCCGTTCTGACTTACAAGATTCTGTTATTGCAACCTTACAACTTGACATAAAGCATAATTAGCTCATCTAGCTGTGTCTTTTCTCTGGCCTGCCTTACAAAGTTAACATTAAACTTGCAAGTCTGCAAGTAAAGGTAGTCCTCAACTTACGACCACAGTTGGGCCCAAAATTTATGCTGTTGAGTTTTGCTCCAATTTACTTCTCTTGCCACATTTGTTAAATGAATAGTTGAAGTTGTTAAATTAGTAACACAGTTATCTGGATTTCCCATTGTCTTTGCTTGTCAGAAGGTTGCAAAAGGGGATCACATGATCCCAAGACACTGCAACCGTCATAAGTATGAACCAGTTGTCAAGCATCCAAAGGTAAATCACATGACCATGGGGATGCTGCCCCGGTCATAAGTGTGAAAAATAGTCATAAGTCACTTTTTTCAGTGTCATTGTAAATGAACTGTTGTAAGTCGAGGACTTCCTGTTTCTTTCCCCTTGTCCCCTATACATCCCAAGAAATTAGGAGGGTGTCCTCTGAGCTTTTTGCTCTATCCAGATTCCTGATGTGGGTTAAATTGGCTATATCTCTTTGACCTGTCTCCTAAGGCAGGGGTCCCCAACCCTTGGGCCGTGGACCGGTACCGGGCCGCATCATGCCAGCAACCGGTCCACACAAACAAGCAAAACCCCATCCATGGAATGCAGGCAGCACACAAAACTACACAGTCTCCGGTTCGTGGAAAAAACCTCTCTCCATGGAACCGGTCCCTGGTGCCCAAAAGGTTGGGGACCTCTGTCCTAAGGTCACATACCATTATGGACATAACATTTATGTCAGTACAGAAACAGCTTGGAAACACTCATTAAAGCAAAAGGAACAATAAATGCAGGAAAAACATCGCAGCCGCATTCTCGATTATTGATAAGATTTGCTTCTGAATAATGAGCTAAGCATCTAATTCTTCCTCCACATCTCAGCAACAGGAGTGGGAACGAGAGATGCAATAAAGCGAAACAGGACTTACCAATAACATAAGCAAGCAACAATGCCAGTGTGACTGTGATTGCTGTAGCACTCAAGGCGGTGCACTTCCAGTTGCAACATCTATAAGGCTTGTTAAAAGCGAAAGCCGGCCGCGAAAAAGTCGTTCTAGGAAGTGGCCTGGGAGGTGGTGAGTAAACTGTATTAGAAGTCAGAGGATAGTTCTGACTGGCAGCGCTGAAGATAGCTGAAGACCCAGATCCATGTTTAAACAGGAAATGCCTAGGTAAAGAAGACAAAGGGCTAAGTTGGAAAAACCAGATTCACTTGCAGATTGAGGAAGGCAGAACAAATACTGGGGGCATTTGCAGAAAGGACCAACAAGGAAATGCAGAATGGGACAACTTGCCATAGCCAGCTCGCCGCGGCCAAACTCACCATGGCCAACTCAACACTGGACAACTCACCATGGCCAACGTATCATGCGACAACTTACCGTGAGACAATTTAACAATTCTATTTAATTATTTAAAATAAATTCTACATTTTTTTTAAAAAAAAATGCCATTCACATTTCATTCTTCCCCTCCTTTTGCACCCTTTCTTTAATGATTCTATTTCACCATTTCTTTGATATTAGTGTAACTCTTGTCCCACAGTGAGTTGTTCTGTGAGTTGTCCTGTGAGTGAGTTGGCTGTGGCAAGTTGGCCATGGCGAGTTGTCCTGTGGGTGAGATGGCCATGGTGAGTTGGCTGTGGTGAGTTGGCCATGATGAGTTGGCTGTGGCGAATTGTCATAGACCCAATGTAATTTGTGTAACAACCTCATTGTGCAAATGCTGTGACTCAGGTATGCAAATCAGATAGGCAGATGCAAGTTCATAAGCACAGCATTTAAATGATGATGTCATTAGGTCCAGTTTGCTGTCCATGGTGCAGGAAATACATTGCACGGTTCAAATGGTTTCCCATAGAGAGAATGCTATGAGATGAGATTAACTGCACATTCCTGAACATGTTCCCTTAATAGTTAATTTAATTCCATTCAATAGAGCTTACTACCAGAAAAATCTGTTTCTGATTGCATTTTTTAAAGTATAAAACACATCCTTCCCCATTCATTATGCATTTATAATAAACATAAGCTGCAGCCTATGCAATCTGAGTACGCCTTTTACTATTTTCTTTTTAAATTAGATTTTGACAAATCTGTTTAACTGGCATTAGGCCAAATGCATATTTCACATTCTGTGGCCTCTTTCGTTCAATAAATTTTCAGAAGGCTGTGTTAAGAGTTTATAAAACTTCTGATGCATACATAGGAAGAGACAGATCCCTGCAGTTACCTTCTGGCCAGGGATGGACAGCCTTCAGACACTAGGCAACCTCATATTTGACAGCTCAAGTGTAATCTCCTCCATGTAAAAATAATTCCAAGTTTCAAGAAATGGTAAACATTTATGAGACTTTAGCAATCAAGTCCTTTATTTATTTTTAGTGTACGGCATACAATATCAGGGAAATCTACAAATGCTAGACAGTGTGCAGTCCTGACAACCTAACTGCTAGTTCATTATATCCTTGCTGCACCGCAAGGAACAAACTAGCTTTACACTAAGTGACTAGTAGTGTTCAGGTTGCTGGCTCTTCTCGGCTCCTTGGCTGATCTCACCTTGCCACTGATCTCAGGGGCTGCCACAAAGAAGAGGAGGGCGTCAACCTCTTCTCCAAAGCACCTGAAGGCAGGACAAGAAGCAACGGATGGAAACTAATCAAGGAGTGAAACAACCTAGAACTAAGGAGAAACTTCCTGACAGTTAGAACAATTAACCGGTGGAACAACCTGCCTCCAGAAGTGGTGAACGCTCCAACACTGGAGGTTTTTAAGAGGAGACTGGACAGCCACTTGTCTGAAATGCTACAGGGTTTCCTGCCTGAGCAGGGGGTTAGACTAGATGACCTCCATGGTCCCTTCCAACTTTATTATTATTAGGACACCACAGTTCAACCCTGAGCTATGAATATTCTCTTCTATTGCTACTCTCATCCTTGTACTGTGGGAGTTGAAGTCCACAAGTCATAAAAGGGCCAAGTTTGAAGACCCCTGCTCTAAGAGCATCATAGGTGTCTGGCCACCTTCAACTGCCATAAGCTAATTGGGCTTTGAACCAAAACTCCAGAATGCTCTTTATTCAATTAATGCAAATCATTTCCAGTGAAGAACTAATAACAATTACAAATCCTATAAAGAGAGGTTGATTGCTGTTGGTTTTATTTTGCAGGACATAATGGTGCAAGAGAGTAGCGCTGATCAAAACACCAAATGTACAACAAACTAGTGAGGAAATAATAGGTGCTTTATTTATACAGGATGTAACATTTCATCATATCTTGCTGCAAACTCTGTTCAATCTCTCTGCAGATGTATTCTAATCCTCAGGGCAGTTTTGGACTTCACCCAGAAGAAATACCAACTGCTTCTTAATCTCCATTGTGGTAGTGCAGCTGTGCTTCATGGTAAATTTACTTTTAGATGCTGATTTATTCTCAATATGCTGCAAGAAGCATCCCATCAGTTTGAGAGCATATGCATCTGTGGGCACGCAGATTCTAGGCCTACACAAGTACATGTTGACAATTTGCAGGGGTGCTGTTTCAATGCAAGCCAGTGCCAGCTTCAGCATCCCTTTCAATATTATTGCATACTGAATGCTAAGTTCTGAAGGAGTCCAATATATTTGGGAGTCATCAAATTCTGGAGCAAGTTCTATTCTAAATTCTCTGCAATTGTGTTGTGCACGTCTAGAAAGATATTCCTTGGTTTACAATTTATAATAGTTACTATTTCTTTAAAAAAAATTAAGGCAGAAAATTGACCATCTTTACAGTGCCTTGGGAAATAATCAAGATATTTCCCACCTTTTCCAGCAAGCAGGTAAATTGGCTACTGCTAGATGGAGAGAGCAAGGGATTGCAAGAGTGGCTGGGAAACTGTCACAGAACATTCAAAGTGAGCATCACACAACTGCAGCACCAGTCCAGCAGAGCTGAAGCAGCTACAACTTTTTTTTTAGTTATTAATCAAATGTAGTTTCTCCAAACTTCACTCCCTCTTGAATCATGGGTCTTGGATTTTGTATGCATTCTGTAAGTTAGCCCATTTGAGGTGGGAGCAACCTCAAGGAGAAACCTTAAGGAGAAACTTCCTAACAGTGAGGACAATTAACCAGTGGAACAGCTTGACTTCAGAAATCATGGGTGCTCCATCGTTGGAGATTTTTAAGAAGAGACTAGATAGTCACTTGTCTGAAATGGTATAGGGTCTCCTGCTCAAGCGGGGGGCTGGACTAGAAGACCTCCAAGGTCCCTTTCTATTCTATTCTATTCTATTCTATTCTATTCTATTCTATTCTATTCTATTCTATTCTATTCTATTCTATTCTATTCTATTCTATTCTATTCTATTCTATTCTATTCCATTCCATTCCATTCTATTCTATTCTCCTCCGTTCAAAAATTGTTGCCTTGTTATGCACTGTTTTTCCTAATTAAAATGATAGAAACAAGAGTTTTAGTGGTATATACATTATGTTCAACGTTTTGTGGCTTGTTTACATATTGATATCAACATGTATCAAAGAGGTATTAAAATCTGGAATAGCCTTATAGACAGGGCTAGCTAGATTTTGTCTTGGATTCAATTATTATGAGATAATAGCTCATAATAATGACAATGTTATTATGTAATGATGACAATGTTAATTAAAGCAATATTAAAAGTAGACTCATTATCTGTTGAGAGATCACAAGATGTTACTAACATTGATAAAAGTAAGGGGAAGTTCTCATCAACAATTTGGGCAGGAAATTACTGGGAAGTTAAGAGTATGAAATACATGTAACAGAATATTAACTGCAGCTATTTGATTAGTTATTTACACAGTGGATGTGTTTCCAGGTGTGTGAACAAGTTAATATTGCATAAAGATTTAATCTATATTTTCAACAATTAATTTTACATTTTTGAAACCAACGCAATCCATTTACACACTGAAAGAGTGAATCGGGGTATTGAAAAGCCAATAGTTACCTATTTTAATATATGGATTTGCTTTCACAGCCCATGAAAAAGAACTTAAACCTGAAGATATCAACGTGTTGAAAAACACAAATCTTTGCTTTTTACCTGTTTCACTGTAATTAATGAGATTTAATAGTTCTTAACTTCTGCTACATTATGCCTTATATTTTATTAATTGTATATATTTCCTTATGCTTCACAGGATAGTTCAAAAACTGCAAAAATGCATAACAGTTGTTAGAATATTTTAACTCATATTCTCTGGGAGAGTAAATCTCAACGTTTCAAAGTATTAGATGCCTTATATTACAATCCTAAAACATTCTTTTAAAAAGATATTCACTTAATAATGGTTATTCCAGGGGAATGATTCTACATTATTCTGCATAGTTACTTAGTCTTTGTAGGATACAGTTCCATATATTAATATACATAATGCAGATGCATAGAACTTTACTGTTAACTTTACACAAGTATACGAAAGTGAACGTATTGAACAAATAGTGTTTATTCCATGTGGAGTAAATTTGTTGTAATGATGGCTTCATGAGAATGGATTTAAAAATTGAGGCACTATTAATATAATAAAAATTAAGAACTGGTCATTTTCTTTTGATAAGTGTTCACTCAGAAACTCTCAGAATGTACAATAGAAACAGACATTGTAGGTTACTTAATCCAGGGTTCCAAAGTCACAGTAAGCCATAACCCAGCAATGTGGTTTATTCAACGGAGCATAATTAAACAATCGACAATTTGGCCAGGTTGATGATGTGCTTGTAATGTTGGTGGCTTCCCTACCACAGCAGGAAAATGTGAGATAAGATTTTGGTCAACGATTCCTAGATCAAAAGGTTTTATTTAGGCTTCCTTAATATGAAGAAATGTAGCAAGGAGATGGGCCCATTCCAGAGGAGCAAGAGGCAACTCAACCCAGATATTATGTGTGAGAGAAAGAGGGTGAAGACAACCCTTTTCTAATAGTTCCCAGAATATGTTGTAGATGCAGATAATAGAGTCCTCAATCTGGCAAGATTTTTGTCTATAGGCGTGAAGCAATAAAGAACTCAGCTTGGAAGAATGGTTCCTGGTTTGGGGCCTGACTATGGAATTCTGGGAGTTGAAGTCCACCAATGGTGGCTGAGGGATTCTGGGAGTTGAAGTCCACACATGTTTTGATGGAATGTAGCGAGGAAATGGATTCACTAAGTGTTGTATCTTATGATTTATGATGAATGTTTTTTATGATTATAATCATGATTTCTCACTTGTTATTTGTCTGTACACTGAGAGCTTCTGCACCGGAGACAAATTCCTTGTGTGTCCAATCACACTTGGCCAATAAAGAATTCTATTCTATTCTATTCTATTCTATTCTATTCTATTCTATTCTATTCTATTCTATTCTATTCTATTTAAGGAAGCAACATCAGGAAAAGAATGTGGAAAAAGGAGAATAAGGTAAATTCTTTTTTAACTTTCGTTCCCATTCCAAGAAATGTTTTAACAATTTTTGGAGAAAAGATGGCAATCTGATGTTATTCCCCATTTTCTTCTTCCATCAACAAATGTCCAGAGTAGATTGCTGTCAGTCACAGGCCAATCAAACATTGAGCTTTTTTAAAAAAGAAGAAGAAGAAGAAGTCACAAAATTCTGAATATATTTGCCACTGAGGTTTACTGCACTCAGTAATGAACAACAACTACAAAATTAGTTTAAAATGATCCGGAGCTGAACAGCAAGAATTCAAACATAAAAACGGTTTGAAAATAGCTAAGGAAGTGTGTCAATCAGAAACAGTTTCATTAGTCCTTTAAAGTAGAGATTTGAACGGGTCGATATAAGAAGTGGCAACTGTATTATTTCTAGAAAAGCTAAGATGATCATTAAGTTAGGCCTCTCAAGAAGCTGCTGGCTACAATTGGCTTTAAATTGCTAGTTTGATGGAGTATTAGCATTCCATAGCCAGGACAATGTTATTTATTTTCTGAGTATTAGAGGTATAAGTGGTGATGCTTAGATAGTAACAATATTCTTATAAATCCAAACTTTATCTCTCTGGATGAATATGTGCAGCATTGTTTTAACATATCACTGATGCCTTTTGCTATCTGCCTGATAAAATGGGGCAATCTTTATATAGAGCAAAATGCTGAAAATAGCAATTCAGGAGTTTAGATAGCTCGGCACACTTCAATCTTCAGTCTACAAACACAGCAAAAATGAATAACAAAATCCACACTTCCCCACCCCCTCCCAGTAGTTCCTGGAGAGGAAGAATTTCCAATTTATCCAACAGAACCTTTTTTTTTCCTTCTTCCATGGTTTACAAATATAACCTATTGGTAGATACAGAAACAACAAACTGTGATGGAAAAATGCGGAACCTGAGTTTGTATTCCATAATCCAATACGTGTGTGTGTGTGTGTGTGTGTGTGGGTGTGTGTGTGTTTCTGCTTTTTTCGCTTCTTTCTCCCTGTTGCTAGTTACTGACATTAGAAACCTCTGATAAACGTGACAACACAAAGGGAGCAGGAAGTGACATTCATAGGAATATATAGCAGGAAATACTTGAGCATAAAAACCTGGGCGCGAAGATGTATCTAATACTTCAACATTGTTTCTGTCAGTGCTTTTTTTGTAAAAGAAGAAGGTGCCGGAACTCACACGTCATACAACCCGCCTTGCCTACCCTACAAGGTTCCATCCAAAAAAGGTGCCGGAACTCCGTTCTGAGCGTTCTATGAGAAAAAAAAAGCCCTGTATCTATCTATCTATCTATCTATCTATCTATCTATCTATCTATCTATCTATCTATCTATCTATCTATCTATCATCTATCCAGTGCTTTTTTTGTAAAAGAAAAAGGTGCCGGAACTCACACGTCATACAACCCGCCTTGCTTACCCTACAAGGTTCCATCCAAAAAAGGTGCCGGAACTCCGTTCTGAGCATTCTATGAGGAAAAAAAAGCCCTGTATCTATCTATCTATCTATCTATCTATCTATCTATCTATCTATCTATCTATCTATCTATCTATCTATCTATCTATCTATCATCTATCCAGTGCTTTTTTTGTAAAAGAAAAAGGTGCCGGAACTCACACATGTCATACAACCCGCCTTGCTTACCCTACAAGGTTCCATCCAAAAAAGGTGCCGGAACTCCGTTCTGAGCGTTCTATGAGAAAAAAAGCCCTCTATCTATCTATCTATCTATCTATCTATCTATCTATCTATCTATCTATCTATCTATCTATCTATCTATCTATCATCTATCCAGTGCTTTTTTTGTAAAAGAAGAAGGTGCCGGAACTCACACATGTCATACAACCCGCCTTGCTTACCCTACAAGGTTCCATCCAAAAAAGGTGCCGGAACTCCGTTCTGAGCGTTCTGTGAGAAAAAAAGCCCTCTATCTATCTATCTATCTATCTATCTATCTATCTATCTATCTATCTATCTATCTATCATCTATCCAGTGCTTTTTTTGTAAAAGAAGAAGGTGCCGGAACTCACACATGTCATACAACCCGCCTTGCTTACCCTACAAGGTTCCATCCAAAAAAGGTGCCAGAACTCCGTTCTGAGCGTTCTGTGAGAAAAAAAGCCCTCTATCTATCTATCTATCTATCTATCTATCTATCTATCTATCTATCTATCTATCTATCTATCTATCTATCTATCTATCTATCATCTATCCAGTGCTTTTTTTGTAAAAGAAGAAGGTGCCGGAACTCACACACGTCATACAACCCGCCTTGCTTACCCTACAAGGTTCCATCCAAAAAAGGTGCCGGAACTCCGTTCTGAGCGTTCTATG
This sequence comes from Vipera ursinii, assembly GCF_947247035.1. NCBI lineage: Eukaryota > Metazoa > Chordata > Lepidosauria > Squamata > Viperidae > Vipera > Vipera ursinii. The sequence goes on from NC_139525.1 coordinate 12,022,390, forward strand.
AGAAAAAAAGCCCTGGTTTCTGTGAATTAATTGCTCTTAGTGTTTATGCTCTGGCAGCCCATAGGTTTCACACACCACCCTGGCAACATATGTCAGGACTAAAAGAAAAAGCAAAGATGGTCTCTTTATTTTTACAGGAGATTCTTTCCGCCCCCCCCCCCACTAATCCGAAGAGCATTTATCATATTAAATACAATGGAATGCTGCAATGTTTTATTATTTCATATCTTAAAAATATACAATATTGTAGAAAAGCTTTTCCTCTTGCAACAATTTCATTCATCCATTCATTCCCATTTCTATATGCTCAACTCAACCAAGGGACTCTGGGTTGTTTTACAATTCAAAGATGATAAAACAATTAAAACATCCACAAAGTTATTTATGTTATACTTAAAGTTATACTTAAGGGTTTCAGATAAACCTTCCCACAGAAAAGATGGTAGGTAAACAACAAAGAGTAAATAACTAAATATGTATTATTAGTTTCATACAAAGAATGACACATCTCTCTCTCTCTCTCTCTCTCTCTCTCTCTCTCTCTCTCTCTCTCTGTGTGTGTGTGTGTGTGTGTGTGTGTGTGTGTGCGCGCATGGGTAGATCTACAGGTATGATCTTTACACAAAAAATACAAAATTATTTATTAGACTTATAAGATTGCCCATGTCAGATGAAGGAGTCTTTTGCCAATGCAAACAAATCAATAAGTATTTAAAATCAAGGGAATATTTCGTGTAAAGATTACCATTTCCACAAGTTCTACGTGCTGCGTTGACTTTGTAAATAAGGCTTCACCCAAAGCTTAGTTTGGTTTAGCTGATTTGTTTTCCTTCTTCAGTGTTCAGTTTCATAAGTTTGCATATGAAAATGCATGAAAGCGGCCGCTCCGATTGAACTGCAGTCAAGTGTCTGCTTTTGTTTCCCTCATTCTAGGCTTCCTGTGGAAGGATTTTCTAAGTAGCACAGGAATAACTGAGGACTCCAAAAATGGTGGAGCTGATTTGTTTTCTTTGTAACAAAATGGTGGTAATTCTTTTCAAAGTCAAACCCGGTTCTACGTACATGGGTTTGAAAGGATTTGATTGAAAGCTGCGGTGCTACACAATGCTAGCCCACCTTTTCTCGTACCTACAGTACCTTACAAGACAATGGAAAACTGTTTATTTCCAGTTTTAAGTCTCAGTAATTGCATTATTTTACCAACAGTTTCACTCTTTATGCCTCTGCCTCCTTTAGAGATAATTATGCCAGAAACAGTTTGACTTTTTAAGCGTATTTTTCTCTGCACTCCGGTTTTCAGTTCTAGCTAGCGCTAAGCTTTTATGTATTAGCAAATTATGTTTGATCTTAGCACATGTGTATGCCTAGCCTGTACTCTCTAAATGGTGAGGCTGATGATAACTTGAACACCAACTTTCATGCTAGTCTGGGGATAAATACAAAAACCTGGAAATTGCAAGAACAATTTCCAACTCTTCTTTATAATGAGTTGGTTCAGGTGGAATCTCTTTGATCTGAAATCTTTCTTCCCAGGTTTATCATCACGTGGACCAAGTTGCTGTTTATGAGCTGAAGGTATCAAGTGGCTCTGTTTCTTTTGTCCCTTTGCTTTCCTCTCTGTTTATTTCCTAGCTTCCTCACAATCTCCTAGTAGAAGATGATAGATAGATAGATAGATAGATAGATAGATAGATAGATAGATAGATAGATAGATAGACAGACAGACAGACAGACAGAAAGACAGAAAGACAGACGGACAGACAGACAGACAGACAGACAGACAGACAGACAGACAGATAGATAGATAGATAGATAGATAGATAGATAGCAATAGCAATAGTGCCTAAACCAGGGCTGTCAAACTTCCAGCCCACGGGCCAGATGCATCATGCCGAAACCGTGCCCGCCCCATTGCTGGCAATGGAAAAAAAGTTGCAATATGTCGTGACACGTCATGTGATGTTGCGAGTTTGACACCCCTGGCCTAGATTTATATACTGCTTCACAGTGCTTTACAGCCCTAAGCGGTTTACAGCAGGGGTCTCCAACCCCTGGTCCGTGGACCAGTACCAGGCTGCGGCATGCCAGCAACCGGCCCGCACAAACAAGCACAACCCCATCCGTGGGATGCAGGCAGCACACAAAACCACACACTCTCCAGTCCATGGAAAAACCTTTTCTCCACAGAATCAGTCCCTGGTGCCCAAAAGATTGGGGACCTCTGGTTTACAGAGTCAGCATATTGCCCCTTAACAATCTGGGTCCTCATTTTACTGACCTCAGAAGGATGGAAGGCTGAATCAACCTTGAGCTGGTGAGAATCGAACGGCTGGCAGTCGGCAGAATTAGCCTGCAATATCGCGTTCTAACCACTGTGCCACAATAAACAGACAGACAGACAAAGAGGGGTCCTTGTTGCTTTCTGAGCTTGGTTGGTTTTTTTGCAGACGTTTCATTACCCAAACTAGTTAATATCATCAGTGGCAGAGAGGTATCAATATTAGCTAGATAGATGATAGATAGAGAGATCGGTAGATAGAGATGTACAGATAGAAAGACAGATAGAATGAACTACTCAGTAACAATTTGCTGTAGCATGAATTAAAAATGCTTAATCCAGAGGCATATCCAATACATTTTTCAACTTAAAAGAATGAGATTGATGGGGCAATGATCAGGTTTAAAGCTTCTGCTTTATAGCAGAGAGTTTTGAACTATTTTCAGAATCCTTCTTCCAACTGGGACCCATGAAAAATCTCAATACAAGGATTGTCAGACAGAACTTCTAAGTCTCAGCATGCCTTTTAAAAAGGTGATGCGCCCCAAGTGAGGTTAGAGTTATTGTTTAATTAGGCAGAAAATGCCATGTTCGAGAAGCATGTCAGAATAACACATATTGAGTCAAAAGCGCTGCAAAATTAAGCAGTGCCACCATTTTTATTTCAAAATAGAAAAGTAATGACTCATTAAGAAAAGTGTCACATCTGCCTGATAATTACCTTCAGAATTTCTAGTTCAGGAGAATATTGCAACTGTCTTAAGTTGTTGTAAATAAATCACTTGCTTCATTTCATACACTCAATCCTGGCCATCAGTACGGTGCAGCAATGGATTTTGGAGAAGAAACAGACCCAACACATATTTTCCACTCAACCATAAAATGTGTAATTTTATATAATTTTTGTGCTTACTTTGGGCCACCTCTCTAGTGAATTAGGATGTCTTATAGAATATGATGGATGAAGATATTGTTAATGATTATTTGTGGGGAATTTTTTTAAAAAAACTATATTAAAGCAGTGTGTGTGTGTGGGGGGGGGGGGCTTGCATGCAGTTGTGTGCATGCCCTTGAGTTAGTCTTAACTATAAAGACACGTTCCTGCAGTTTTCATGACAACATTTGCTACTGCCTTCTGCATTACACTGAGAGGCTCTTGAGTGGCCCAAAGCCATCCAGTTGGCTTCCATTGTCTAAGGCAGGAACACAACACAGATTGTCCAACTCCTAGTTCAGCACCTCAAGTACAGTTGGCATAATTTGAAACCTGGACAGAAAAACCAGGTTTGATTTGTTTAGCCATTCCCATGGCTATTGCTATCCTAAACAAACCCCCAGGAAAGATATCCTGCGGCATCAACACACTTGCTCATTTCTGGTAAGTCGGAATGCTGAAGGATGTTTTACCACTGTATCTACAGAAGTCTTCAAAATATAATCCCATGCTCTTCCGTTCAGAAGGAATTTCTCCTGTTCAGTAGGATTTTCTCCCTGGCAATTGGCTAGCGACTAAGAAACTGGAATGTCAATCAGAGTGACAGCTGATGGAAAGCACATTCCGCTTAATAGATAGTTTAAGGATCCTCTAAAGACAGTAAGCCGGAGTGACGAAGCAAATCTTATGTGTCAACCACACATGCTTAGCAGAAGGGAGACAACAGAATCTAAGTTCTTTGTTCTACAGCACGGGGGAAGTGTGGAAATTTATACAGGTAGTCCTCAACTTACAACCATTCATTTAGTATCCATTCAAAGTTGCAACGGCACTGAAAAAAAAGTGACTTAACGACCATTTTTCACAGTTATGACCTTTGCAGCATCCCCACGATCACGTGATCGAAATCCAAAGGCTTAGCAACTGGTTCATAGTTATGTCCCGGGGTCACATGGTCTCCCTTTTGTGACCTTCTGACAAGCAAAGTCAATGGGGGAAGCCAGATTCACTTAACAACCAGATTACTAATTTGATCAGCTGCCTTGATTCCCTTAACAACTGTGTCAAGGAAATGTTGTAAAATGGGGCAAGACAGGCAACTCACGTCTCACTTAACAATGGAAGTGTTGGGCTCAAGTACGGTCGTAAACTGAGGACTAGCTGCGTAACATAGCCACAAGAATGTGCAGAATTGAGCTCTCTCTTTATCCTGGTTGCCCGACACTGATTTTTTTTTTAAAAAAAAATATTATCCTTGCGCTTTGCCACAATCGTTATCTTCTTAAAACAGTTGTGGTACTACTTGTCTTTGAGAATGAGATGCTCCTGGTGTCATCAAAAGGATTGGAAAAGGTTAGGCAGAACTTTGCTCCAGGATGTCCATTTTCTTCAAAGTTAGGGTGGATAAAGGTTGAATTAGAGCTTTTTCTGTCCCTGGGCTTTGTTTATATGTTCCTACCTGGAGAGAGAGATGGGCTATCTTCTATCACCCTTTAGGCATCGGTTTAAACACGTTTTATTATCCCAAATGTTCAAAGGACAGAAAAGCTCTCCATTTATTTGTTCATTAATGCTGCCTGCCTGCTGTATTTATGCGCTATGATGTTACAGTTTTTAAACCTGCTCTGCTAACATTTTCTTTTGCATTTCCCTTGCATCTTTTTTTAAAAAAAAACAAACAAACTTTGCTATTAAGGATTATCCCCGATGCTACAATTTACTTCTCTTGTTATCCTGGCCACCTGGTGGCCCTCTTTAAATCCTTGCATTGGTTTCCTGTCTCTTTCAAAGCTTTGTAAAAGGCTTTATCCCTTATCTCCAAAACTATCTTCCGTTAGATAAAGCTTCCCAGCATCCTGAAACGAACCAAGGTTTTCGGTTTCCTGTTTCCTATGCCTATATAAGAAGATCTGGCTTCCACCTTCCAAATTCCTTTTTAATGCTCAGCTTTCCCAGAAATGAAGCCAGTGTTGTGATTAAGCAAAGAGAAACAATTACTGCAGGCTACTAATGTTAAATGATGGGCAGCAAAGAATTGGAAGAGAAAGTTAGGTGAGATGCATTTTCAGCCCCTTCTCCTAAGCTAGCCAGTTATCTCTGAAGCAATGAAGGATCTTGCTTCATCACTAACACTAAACCAAGGAATCATTTCCAGGCGTTTATACAATAAATGGAAAGGCACCATTCAAATCTTTACTTCTACAAATAGTCAGTTTTGGGTTTTCTCTAGGAACACAGTTCTAGAGCAGTGTTTGTCCTACTTGGCAACTTTAAAATGTGTGGACTTCAGCCCCCAAAATTCAGAATTCTGGAATAATCAGGGAGCTGAAGTCCACACAATTATTTAATTTGTATCCCGCCTTTATTATTTTTACAAATAACTCAAGGCAGCAAACAGACGTAACATCCCTTCCTTCTTTTCTTTTCCCCAAAACAACAACCCTGTGAGGGTGAGGGTTAGGGCTGAGAGTGTGACTGGCTCAGCTGGCTTTTATGGCTAAGGTGAGACTTGAACTCACAGTCTCCTGCTTTCTAGCCTGGTGCCTTAATGCACGGCTTTTCAACCTTTTCACCCATTGTACCACTTTTAGGATATGGCAACATCTGAGGACCACCAGACGCCTAGCAAGGTGTCAAAAACCTAATGACCAAAAAAAAAAAGGAAAAAAGTGATGAAGTACAGGTAGTCCTCGACTTACAACAATTTGCTTAGTGACTGTTTGCAGTTACAATGGCACTGGAAAAAGTGCCCCCCAAGCCACAGCCGAGCAAGACACCTGCCTGTCTGCACGGGGGTGAGGTAGGGGTTGTTTGGTTTTTATTTTATTGGTCTGCTGGGTGGTTGCAGTACTTCACATGATACTTCACATGACCCTGGGACACTGTGACCATCGTAAATATGAATCAGTTGCCAAGCATCTGAATGTAAATCACAAGACCCTGGAGATGCTGCAACATTCCAGCTGATCGGTGCATCTTCTGGGCTCAGCAGAAGCGCCAGGATCAGTGCTGAGCTCCAGCTGGTGCCTGGTGCTGATCCTGGCGCTTCCGCTGAGCCCTGACAGCCCTGCAGCTCCAGCCGTCTCTCGCTCAGGCTTGTGCAGTGCTGCCACCGGTTCAGCTCATTCCCCTCGCCCGCTACCACTTTTTTAGGATGGTCGCGTACCACCTGCCAGGTGCCAATGTACCACAGGTGGTACCCGTACCACTGGTTGAAAAGCCCTGCCTTAACGAAGCTGACTCTCACATATCTTAAAACATTGTGCCTGATGAGTTCCTGGAGTTGAAGTCCACCCATCGTAAGGTTGGACAAAGTGGAAAAACACTGTCTAGAGCAAGAGAAGTGGTTGTTGGTGCCGCCTTCCAGAGGTTTGAAAAGACAGCAATATGCACCTGCCAATCCATTCTGCTGATCAAGGTAAAACTACAGAATTATAAAGCTGGAAGAGATCAAGCATCATCCAGTTTGTTCTAGATCAGGGGTAGGCAACCTCGGCTCTTTTATGACTCATGGACTTCAACTCCCAGAATTCCTCAGCCAGCCATGCTGAGGGGAAAGGGAGAGGTTTCCAAGCTGAGCCATGCTGACTCAGGAATTCTGGGAGTTGAAGTCCATGAGTCATAAAAGAGCTGAGGTTGCCTACCTGTGTTCTAGATACAATATTTTCCTACTCTGACAAAGATTATTAATATATAGTGGATGTAATTTTTTTCCCCTGTTTCGTATCCTAGTGTCAGTTCCCTCTTTTTCTGTTACTTCCTTGAATCTATTTTAGAATATAACCCATTTAGTCCAGGAATTATTTAGACATGTGATCTTTTTTTTTTAAAGTAATACGTTCCCATAAAACCATGTGAAAACACTTAATAATAACGATGGGTATCACGAGCCACGAATATCGTCAGAACTGCAGGGTGGAATAGGAACATATTAAAGAGATTATAAAAACAAATGAAACCAGTTGAAAGAAAAACAGCCCTGACCTGATTTTTTTCCAATAAATATTTAATATTTTAATATATCGAACGCTAATGGTAACCAATCAGTTTAAGAATCAGATTTGGCTCCCTAGGAGCACACAACATGTACATTACGAATTATCTCTTCTCTGTATTAGAGGGGGGACAGAAATAAATGCCTTTAAATCTTCTTTGAGATTACAAAAACATCCAAACAGACAAAATAAATAAATAAATAAATAAATACCCAGCTTATAGCTGTTAGATAGATTTCAGCATATTACACAACAAAGATTTTAAACAGTAAAACAGCTGCCACCCCATGTGTCTGATGTTGTAAGAATCCTGCCCACCCCGTCCCTCCTTCACTTCCTATTCATGCCGCTATGCAAAATGGGGGGGGGGGGGAAGCATCTGTCTTCCGATCAATTGTCATGGCTGAGTCTCATTAAATCATTTTTAGAAGAAAAGAAAAAAAGAGAAAGACTTTCCTTATGCTCAAACAGAAAAACAAACAAAAAAAACCACTCTAAGCATTCTGCTTAAGCAGAAATTATACAGGCAGCTTCTGGAAAGAGATTATAGGTCATCTGAGGTGACCAAGATGATCAAGTAATGGATAGTGCCATTTTTGCTCCATAACATTAGATTAGACTTAAGAAGTCAATCTCATCTTTGCCAAACACAAATGTATTGGATAACCACCAGTATCTCTTGGTCTGATTCATTTCAGAGGCCTGATGTGAAGCTGAGTTTGCATGGAAGAAGGCAACCATCTGTTTTTCCTTAAATTTAAGGCCAGCCTTATTATTCGGTTAAGTAAAACAACTGCTTTGCTTAAGGAAAGAACAGAAGATGGGGTAAGATGGCAACTGAGGGGGTCCCTGGTGGTCTCTGAGCTTGGTTGCTTTTTTTCAGATGTTTCATTACCTAAAGTAGATAATGAAACATCTGCAAGAAAACAATCAAACTCAAAGAACCCCAAGGGCCCCTCACTTCAATCCTGAGCTACAAATATTTTCCTTTATTGGTAAGATGGTAACTGCCCAGCAATTGTCCTGAGCTCTGTACGCTGGGTTGTTCCCTGCTACGATAGTTGCAATAAACCACAACTCTTTGCATTCAGACATTATGGAACCTCTGTTTTGTTATTTGCATGCTTTTGTAAATGAAAAGATGTAACATCAACATTTCACTCAGTTTACTGATGTATTGTAAGCATCCACCTATTAAAACATCCATTGTTTAATATTTCTACAAAGTCACTCAAAGTACAAAAAAATCGGAGTTATGATCATGATGCTGGCAAAAATAAGACAATGACAGAAAATAAGTACATATCTCAGGAAAGTTAGAAAATACATGTTGGATTGTTGAATTCTCCAAATTAATGGTTTGGGGTTGCAAATGTTTTATTGCCATACTAAATATTGGTTGATTAATGACTGTAATGAAGAATATTTATCTCAGAAGATAAAGGACCAATAAGCTATTGGCTGAGAAGGGTTAGAAATAACTTTTACTCATATCAGCTGTGTGCATATTTTTATCTTTGTTGGTTTAGAACTGCAACCAAACAAGACAGACACAGACTTCAATGGGTAGTTAGAACTGCAGAAAAAAACAATTGCTGCCAGTCTACCTTCCATTGAGGACCTGTATACTGCATGAGCAAGAAAGAGGTCTGTGAAAATATCTACAGACCCGTCACATCCTGGACATAAACTATGTCAACTTCTTCCCTCAAGATGATGCCACAGGGCATTGCACACCAGAACGACTAGACATAAGGACAGTTTTTTTCCCCAATGCCATCACTCTGCTTAACAACTAATTCCTACAATTCTCTTTATGTCAGCATAAGAATAATAGAATTGGAAGGGGCCTTGGAAGTCTACTAGTCCAACCCCCTGCTCAAGCAGAAGACCCCATATGCCAGACAAATGGCTGTCCAATCTCTTTGTAGGACATTATTTTAATATTCCTGTGCATATTGAGTTGCATCCCTATTTGAGTCAACCTTGAACCAGTGAGAATCGAACTACTGGTAGTCATCAGAATTAGCCTGCAATGCTTCATTCTAACCATTGCACCACCACGATTCTACAAAGATGAGGAGATCAAACTATTTTCCAAAACACCAAAAGGCAGGACAAAAAAACAATGGATGGAAACTAACCAAGGAGAGAACCAACCTAGGAGAAATTTCCTAGGGATAAGAGCCATTAACCAATGGAATAGATTGTCTTCAGAGATTGTGGCTGCTCCATCACTGAAGGCTTTCAAAGAGAGACTGGACAACCATTTGTTTGAAATAGTACAGGGTCTCCAGCCTGAATAGGGGATTGGACTAGAAGACCTCCAAGGTCCCTTCCAACTCTATTTTTCTATGGTCTATTGTATGTTTTATGTTCAAAACTATTGTCCATTATCTGTTACTACATCTACTTTTCCAAAACCCAAGAGACAGATTTTTTGCTATTTTAAGCAACATTGGGATAATTCTTCTGAAACCAGGATTTCTGAACACTTCAGAGAAGCTTATCCATATGTTACTTTTACAGCTGCACCGTTTCCCTAATGTACAAGTTGCAATTAGCTTTCAACTCATTTTGAAGGTATAAAACCATTCCACAAATGTTTATCGTAGTGGCTTTTAAGTAAATGCAGATTCAGGATATCTGATTGATCTCTGCCAACACTGGTTGAACAAAACACCACGTCTTGGGATTGGTAAACTGCTTAAAAGGAAATTAGAAGCTTACAGTACTCTTTATGGTGCACAGAATAAGAAAAGAGAAGGACGCTATTTGACCCAGATTTAAACATGCTTTTTTATCAAGGTTTCTGAAGAAAAAAGAACTGGCACAATTAAGAGTGGACCGCATATTGCTGTATTAGAGACACAGAATATACAAATACTAATTCCTTCACCTCTTTCTTTTAGCTAAGTTATTTAAAAAATGTCTACTTTCCTGTGGTCTACTAAGGACTCCTAAACCATCAATGAAGCATCTTTCCTTGATCCCACAAATTAAGATGAGTTTGAGATCAATAATTAATTCTGCTTTCTGTATGTAACTCAGGTCATGAAACCAATCATCCATGGATTTGAAGCATCTGAAGTTCAGAAAGTGATTAAAAACATAATCACCTACATCAGGGGTCTTCAAACTTGGCCCTTTTATGACTTGTGGACTTCAACTCCCAGAATTCCTCAGTCAGCGTGCCTGGCTGAGGAATTCTGGGAGTTGAAGTCCACAAGTCATAAAAGGGCCAGGTTTGAAGACCCCTGAACTAGGTGTTTCACAATATTGTAACATGAAGCCATTCCTTTTTCAGATTGTAATGCTTTATATTCCACGTTTGTATGAACACCTTCATTACATTTCTGAAAGCTGCCCAGAAAAGCTAAGAAAATAGGGGGCATATAAAATATTCCTGCCTGGAATACAAGGTTGCAATTATAAATAGTCCAAGATTTATGACCATAACAGATCCTGCCCATCATGGTTGCAATTTGTGACCCTAGTAAAATGAGTTGGACACACGACTAAGCCCGATTTTTTGACCATGTTTGCAGTGGCCGTTAAGTGAATCACTAGAGTCGTCAAGCAAATCCACACTCACTAAGTGAATAAGCAAAGCAATGGTTTACTGCTGGAACAGGTTTGCAAAAAAAAAACCAGAAGTAAATGCCAATTTTGGGCAAAAAATGTCATAAAGTGCAGTAATGTGACAGCAGGATGCTGCAAAAGAACATAAATGCATCCGGTTTTGGTCACCATACAATAAAAGAGAGGTCGAGACTCTAGAAAGAGTGCAGAGAAGAGCAGCAAAGATGATTAGGCGCCAGGAGGCTAAAACATAGGAAGAATGGTTACAAAAACTGGGTGTGGCTAGTCTACTGTAGTGAAGAGAAGGACCAGGGGTGACATGATAGCAGTCTTCCAATATTTGAGGGGCTGCCCCAGAGAAGAGGGGGGGTCAAACTATTCTCCAAAGCACGTAAGACAGGACAAGAAGCAATGATTCAAGGAGAGATTTAATTAGAACTAAAGAGAAATTTCCTGACAGTTAAAACAACTAATCCGTGGAACAACCTGACTCCAGAAGCTCTGAATGCTCCAACACTGGAAGTTTTTAAGAAGAGATTGGACAGGCATTTGTCTGACATGGTAGAGCACTTCCTGCCTGAGCTGGGGGTTGGACTAGAAGACCTCCAAGGTCCCTTCCGACTTTGCTATTCTATTATTCTCTTTTGTCATGCTGCTTTCTTTCATTCCTGCCCATTTTTAGCTTACAGACTTGTTCAAGAAACAACTTTGAAATGCTTTACCTGGTCTCCAGCGGTATGTTACTGTTCAGAACCCAACTGTTATGAAGATGCACAGAGTCCTGGGTGTTCGGGGGCGACGGGGCGGCTGGATTCGGCTGGCTGCGGGTGGTGAGCGATCTGGCCTGGAGGGAGTTGGCTGCCGAAGGAGGCTTTCGGCTGCAGGTGCACGCGTGGGGGGGCGGCGGCGGAGGTGGCAGGGGTCTGAAGGTAAACTGGTTGCGTGGGCTCCCTGGCATTTCTAAAATCGAAGAGAAAGCAAACAAAACAAGAGGCCAAATTATTATTTTCCAGCAACGGATGGAAACCAATCAAGGAGAGAAGCAACCTAGAACTGAGGAAAAAAATTTTTCCTGACCGTTAGAACAATTAACCAGTGGAACTCCTTGCCTCCAGAAGTTGTGGCTGCTCCACCACTGGAGGTTTCTAAGAAGAGATTGGACAGCCATTTGTCTGGAATAGTATAGGGTTTCCTGCCTGAGCAGGAGGTTGGACTAGATGACCTCCAAGATCCCTTCCAAGTCTGTTATTTTAAGCAACAAAAATAGAGTGCCTTGGTCCCACAGGATTATAACATTGCCTAGAAATTTAAGTCAATGTATCAAAGGTGTCACATTTTTTTTTGCATCCTGACTTTATTATTTTTTTTACAAATAATATAAGGGGACAAATATATCTAACATACCTTTCTCCTATTTTCCCCACAACAACAGTCCTGTGAGGAGGGTTTGGGCTGAGAGAGAGGAACTGGCCCAAGGTCACCCAGCTGGCTTACATGGCTAAAGCAGGACTAGAACTCACAATCTCCCGGTTTCTAGCCTGGTGCCTTAACCACCAGACCAAACTGGCTCTCAAAGAGTTGTTGAAATGCTCACAAAATGCATGCCTACGAAAGACCGTTCTTCTTGCATGGATCAAATTAAATCAGCATATTACAGCACTAAGGGAAGAACCAAGAAAATATCTAGCATAGTGTAACTAGTCCTTAATTTACAATCATAATTTAGCCTGGAATTATGGTGGTAAATCATGGAGATTGTTAAGTGGATGACCACGTCTGATTTTATGAACTTTTCTGTGGTGGTAGTTACGCTAACGTTACGTTTCCCACAACAGGTGTGTTTTTGCTAGAATCTTGAAGTAACTTCCAGAAACTGGCAAAAGGCAAAACTGGCAAAACTCTTGCACAGTTCTTTAGTTTTTCAACAACAGAAAAATAGTAAGTATATTAAGATCTAAAAATGATTAAGAACAGATACCATAAAACAAAACAGAATACAAATGGTCTTGTAAGAAGTTCTAAACTGAATGATAGGTGTGGCGTGTTTTGTATAACGGCAACACAAAACTGGGTGACTTGGAAGAGATTTTTGAGTCCCACTTTGAAAGAAGTAACCCTTAATCAAAATCCTGCTCCCTACCCAGAAATTTCTTCAGCATCAAATTAATGAAGGTCTGTCTAGAGTCCCTGTACACGGAGTAACATAGTAGCATATGGGTGTCTAGGCTCTTGGCTTGCCTGGGCGGCAATGAGATAAAATATGTGATATAGTTAAAGTATTTGAACCACGTGGTGTTAAATGTTTACGATCTTCTGAGCCCGCATTACTAGTTTTCCAGGGCTGCATGAGGCCTGCAAGTCAAGGTTGGACACATCTGGTTTCTATTGAGCCATGACTCATGGAGATAACCATAGATACTTAGGAGTTCCATTAAAAAGGACCAAAAAGATCTGCTGGGAACAATGCATCTTGCTTGGATCTGAATTTACAGCATACCACAGGAATCAACATAACAATCAAGTGAATGATGAAGTTTGTAGAAGGTTTTCTGGTATTGTTTATCCTTTGGAATAAAGTCAGAACTATTATTATTATTATTATTATTATTATTATTATTATTATTATTATCATCATCATCATCATCATCATCATCATCATCATCATCATCATCACCATCATCATCTTCTTCTTCATCATCATCATTATTATCACCATATGGTGTTCTTTCAGTAGCCAGGAGACTACAATGCTATTGCACAGTAGTAGTCTGGGCTGCCAAGGTACCAGCCCTGTTATAGGACACGCTTGCGCGCTTCCCAAGGTATACCACAGGAGTGTGAACTGGCTTCACACCAGAGAGAAAGGTGAGGGGCTCTTCTTGCATCATCATTCAAGGCCCCCTCCCTTCCTGGAGTTGTCTTGCAAATAGGTGCCAAACCCAGGAAGGTTCAGAGCTGACAGGTATCTGACTGCCCACACAGAACACCAGCTCATCTCCTCACTGAAGTGGTACCTATCTACTTGCATAGAACACACTTTCAAACTGTTAGGTGGACAGAAGCTGAGGCAAGTGACAGGATCTCACCCTGCCATGCAGTGCTAGGACTTGAACCTCTGGAGCTGAGAGTCCAGCGTCATTAAGACCCTGAGCCACTGCGCCTCAGCAGATCTGTCACAACCCTGAGAGTATACTACTACTCGGTCAACCCAACACTTCCTTCACCACCAACACTGAATTTAATTTGGGAGGAAATCAAACTGTGAAAGAAACATTCATATTGCAAACATTGACATCTTTAAAATTAAGATAGAAGAGGAGAAAGTGTTTAGTTCTAGCAAACTCTCTTCCTCTTAAGAAACTTTTTCAGGAATGAATCCATTGTTGAATGAATGAACTGTTTTACTGATGTGCAGTCTCTTTCTCGCTCTGAAAATGAAAGGAAAGAGAAGGGAGAGAGAGAGAGAGAGAGAGAGAGAGAGAAAATGAGAGAATCAGCGACCAAGAGAATGGGGAAAAGAGGAAGTGGTTATCAGAGATGGAAATCTTTTTCATGCTAAATTAATTTGGAAGATGTTCTTTGAGAAGCTGTTAATATTAATGCATAATAATAAGCAGTATAATCGGAGCCTGGTAGATTAGATTAACTGGCAGCATTAGTATGATTCTTTCCCCAGTTATCGGAAAAGAAAAATTAAAACCTCCTTTTTAGGACACAAACATGAAAACTAAAGATAAGAGGCAGAAAGATTTGGCCATCACTAGGCACAAGTGCCCAATTTCCCTCACTTTATTGAGTCTTCTCAACATACATTTTGACCGATAAAAAGCTGAAGAACTAGGTCATGACAAGGATGCCTCACAGGAATGCGAGACTCTGCCCACATGGGTGCCTAATCCCCGTGGTTTTCTCGGGAACATCTGCAGTCTCCTACCGCTCATTGCATTGGATGAAAAAGAACACGGTTCAGAAATTAGTTCAAAGCATTTGAGGTCCTGGGTGAAATTCTTCTAACTGCAGTGCAGGATTTTGCAACAATTGAAGCCTCCCTTACAGCCCCCACCCCCCTCCAAATTAAAGATTTAACTACTTATTTATCTTTTTATTGTATTTATCAACTTTATTGGCTAACCCTATTTGTTTAGAGTAGTACCATGGCAGTAACATAAAATATTTCACACTGCATTGCAGTAAAAAATCATCAAACGCAGGCCTTCCTCAACTTACAACAGTGCCGTTTAGTGACTGTTCAAAGTTACAACGGTGCTGGGAAAAAAAGACTTATGACCGTTTTTCACGCTTGTGACTGTTGTAGCTTCCCCATTGTCCCGTGATCAAGATTCAGACGCTTGGCAACTGACTCGTGTTTATGACGGTTGCAGTGTCCCAGGGATCATGTGATCCCCTCTGGCAACCTTCTGACAAGCAAAGCCAATGGGGAAGCCATATTCGCTTAACTGTATCACTAATCTGTCAATGGCAGTGATTCGTTTAACAGCTGTGGCAATAAAGAGGAGTCCTTGGTGCTCTCTGAGATGGCTTGTTTTCTTGCAGATGTTTCATTACGCTAACACTGATGATGTTACCCAGTTGGGTAATGAAACGTCTGCCAGAAAACCACTAAGCTCAGAGAGCACCAAGGAACCCTCGTTTCAACCCTGAGCTACAAATATTCTCCTTCAGTGGCAATAAAGCTTGTAAAATGTGGCAAAATTCACTTAACTTTCTCACTTAGCAACAGAAATTTTGGGCTCAATTATGGTCGTAAGTTGAGGTTCACCTGTATTTCAGTCTGGATCATACCAATTATATCCAACAGCATAAACAGGACACCGTGGCTCTCTAACACAACTCACCCACCTCCATTTATACATACATACACACACACACACACACACACACACACACACACACACTGAAAAAGAGTCCTTTTGTCAACAAATAAGTCTTTTGCACTTGCCTTGCTATTGGTTAACTGGAAACCTATTTGTAAGCTTGGCTAAAGCTAAAATGGAAGCATTTCCATAGCACATTTGAAGAAATTACGAATTACTGTATCTTCTCCACCCCCCAAACGTGAAAATAATCAAACTGTTCCATCATTTTTTTGACAGCACTCTAGTACCATATTGTTTGCTGTTGAAATTGCACATTTAAAGTAATGCATTAAAAAGTGATGAACCTTAGACATTTTGTATTTAACACGCAGGGCTCCACAAGACACGCTCATTTATTCCTTTTAAAGAGCTCCTTTTTTATTTGCAAACTATTAGGCATGCCCAAAGCTTCAGTAGGAAAGTGATTTCAATCTAATTACTTCTCCAGATTGAATCCCTCAACTGCCAACTGGTTTCATTGCAAAGTGGGGGCTTTGGAATGGATTAGAAGTTCCAGGCCCGCATATGCTTTCTAATAACTCTTCCAATCAAACCAGTTGGATAGCTCAAGTGGATTCTAATCGACTTCATCGAATTGCAAATATGAACTGGGTTTTGGATTCAGCCATAGTCAAAAAAATATGAATTGATCTGGTTTACTAAGAGTAGAAATTCCCTTCTCCTCCCTCCTTTTACCTCCTTCTCCACCTTCTTCCTTCTCCTTCTCATTTCCCTCCCATCCTCCTTCTTCTCTTTCTCCTTCTCCTCCTCCCTCCTTCTCTCCTCCCCTTCCCCCTCTTCCCTTCTTCTACAGGGTCTTCCATATTTTCAGCCCTCATTTCCATATATTTCATGGTAAAAAGGTAAAGGTAAAGGTTCCCCCGCACACGCGTGCTAGTCGTTTCCAACTCTAGGGGCCGGTGCTCATCTCCGTTTCAAAGCCGAAGAGCCAGCGCTTGTCCGAGGACGTCTCCGTGGTCATGTGGCCGGCATGACTGGACGCCAAAGGCGCACGGAACGCTGTTACTTTCCCACCGTAGTGGTCCCTATTTTTCTACTTGCATTTTTACGTGCTTTCGAACTGCCAGGTTGGCAGAAGCTGGGATGAGTAACAGGCGCTCACTCTGCTATGCGGGCTCATATTTAATGCACGTTATCAAGATTGCTAAGAGCAGTATGCATAAAAATCAACAACAAAAACAGTAGGAAGAGGGTACTGAGTAGAAGAGGAACTGCACCAGGAAGGGAAGAAAAAAGAAGGAAAAAAGGAAGAGAAAGGGATAAAACTGGGAGGAGGATTGGGGAGAGAAAGTACCAGACCAATAAGAGGGATTAAAAAAAAAGATGAATGAGGCAAGGAAACCCCTCCCTCACCAACCGAGGCTCTTTTTCAAAGATATCTGTGGCTTTTCAGAAGCCATGTTTGCAATCATTTGTGCCTCTTAACCACTTCCTTATTTCTGACAGTTTCTTCAATTCTTAACAGGGAATGTCCTCAGGTGAAGAAATATAAGTTGGGCCTCTCCGTTTAAGGTAATTTTTTGGGTTGGGGAGACTTTTTCTTCCAGAACTATTATGCTATTATTTCTTTTTCCAGGTAGGTACTGCTCAAAGTGTGGAGGGACGCGGTGGCTCAGTGGGTTAGGACGCTGAGCTTGTCGATCAGAAGATCGGCAGTTTGGTGGGTCGAATCCCGAGTGCCGTGTAACAGAGTGAGCGCCTGTTACTCGTCCCAGCTTCTGCCAACCTAGCAGTTCGAAGGCACGTAAAAATGCAAGTAGAAAAATAGGGACCACTCCGGTGAGAAGGTAACAGCGTTCCGTGCGCCTTTGGCGTCTAGTCATGCCGGCCACATGACCATGGAGATGTCCTCGGACAAGCGCTGGCTCTTCGGCTTTGACTAGCACGCATGTGCGGGGGAACCTTTACCTTTACCTTTTACTGCTCAAAGCATTTCAGGAAGTGAGTTTGTTCTGCTAGTTTTAATTTATTGCGCTGTCTTCTTTGCCAGACAGAAGGCTACTAGCACATGACTTTGCTTCAGATCATTTAGGTCTTACTCATTGCTACTTTTCCCCCACAAACAGACATAATGTCTAATGTATCCATGTTTCCTTTAAAACCCGGCATTCTAAGTTACCTTACTTTTCAGATTTCTACCATTAATGTTATGACTAATGTATTAATATAGGCTCACCAGTCCATTGTGGTCACAGAACCTCATGATCCATTTGAAGATCTTTCACCTATCTTCACTATTTCATTCCCATTTTGAGGCCAAGATGGGAGAGTGGTGGACAGTTAGAGTCAAAGTATGGAGAAAATCCATTCTTATAAACGACAGGATTGAGAATTGGGCTTGGAGTGGTCATGGATACATTTAGAATAAGGAACTGTCAGCATGTAAGTGATACACAGTTCTTGAGGTCATCATAGTGATACCACTGCAGTCTTGACTCTCTCTGGAGGTTGACACAGGCTGACACAGAATTATAGAAGAAAAAGCGGCCGCTTGCTCACTGTTTATGCTGCTTAAACTCTGAATTAACTATGGATCTTAACAACACTCCACCTGAAATAACAGATGTTTGAGCTCTACTAGATAGCCAGGAGGAAGCTGTGTCAGGAGGAAGTATTGCCCAGTTTTACCTGGAACATCAGTTGTCGCCCACCTGGAACAGGAAGCCTTGGACACATGGTGTCTCATGCCATGACTACTGCAATGCAATCTACATGGGGCTTTCCTAAAGACTACCAAGAAGTTACAATTAGTGCGAAATGCAAGGACTTATTTTTTGATGAGTGAGAATATCTGTGCTGTGAATCTGGCATTAGTGTACAGGTGGTTTATGAGCATTAGATTTAAACTATCACATCCTATATGACTTGATTTTTTGGTACCTTCAGGGGAGCTTCTTCCAAACAGAATCAACCCATCCAATCCAGGATAAATTATTAATTTTCAAGTGTTACATCTCATCTTATTATATACATACGAATCTTCCCTGTTCTGGCTTCCCGTGGCTTTTCTTCTCCAGCATTACCTGGTCTTACTCTTGAGAAAATTATAGTTAAGTCTTCGGCAGAGAACTTGGAACTTAAATCTCTAAACCAGGGGTCTTCAAACTCAGCCCTTTTCTTACTTATGGACTTCAACTCCCAGAAGCTCTATTTTCCCTACTCTCCTACTACTCTGATTCATCCGTGCCTAATCTCATATATTATCAAGAAATTATTTTGGGATAGAAATACAGAGATACAGATTCATAACATTTTAACAGATAGTCACTTCACCTCTTTTTCCAAGCATGCCCACTCTCACCTTTATTATGACATCAAAGCAACATTCCAGAATTTCAAACAAAAAATGTTGGGCATTAAATACATGAAATTCTCCATAGAATTAATCCAATAACAACAGCTAAGCATATAAACACCCTAATTAAAAAAGATCTGAAACAATCTTCAAAAGAGTAAAATTTTATAGATTGGGTGTGAGTGAGATAAAAGAGAAGAGGAAATAGGTTTGCTAAAACAAGATTAATTTACAAACAGTAGTTATAATTAAAGACAAATTCTTTCTAGGGGTAATTTGATATAAAACATTGTGGCTAATGAAACACTAACCATTTTCAGGAAGGAGGAATTTAATGTGTTTTAAAGGGACATTAGATTTCTCACTATTACATTAATACATTGTTCCAAATCAGAGTTTAATATTCATTGTAAAGGTTTAATAAAATATTATGGAATTTTGGAGCTTAAGTAGCTTTTAAAACTGTTTAGTGCTGCTATAAGGTTTGCAAATTCTGCAGGAAATAAGCACGGCTATACTTAAAATTGTATTAGGACCTGTAACATATGTTTCAATGCTCAGTATCAGTTTAATGCTCTTATTTATTTCTCCTCAAAGCCTGATTTTTAGACAGCAAGTTTTGGGGTTTATTTCACCAACTTGTCTCAATCAATATAATTGCTATTTTTCTGTTCACACTTGGTTCTAGTTTTTAAACACAGCCAAAATTTCATGAAACTTCACACAAGTAGCTCAAAATCTCCCGAGATCTAGCAGGCTGGTGGAATTGCAGTGTTGTTGTTTTATTTTAATTCCATTTATATCCCGCCCTTCTCCGAAGACTCAGGGCGGCTTACAAGCTTACAAGTGTTCATATCTTTGTGTCTATAGGTACAGATCATTTTTATTTCATGTTTGGATGTCATCCAAGATGCAACAAGTATTCTTCCCAACCCTGTACCTCATTCCCTGGGCACTCTGTTGACTTGGAACTGCATTTAAATTTCTTGCAATATCTAGAGTACTTAGACAAGTTCTATTATTTTGTTTGCCAGAATTCCCAAGAGCAAACAGCAGTTGTAAAATACTACAGAGATTTTTAGATGACTGCCTATCAAGAGATGGGACGCGGTGGCTCAGTGGGTTAGGACGCTGAGCTTGTCGATCAGAAGGTCAGCAGTTTGGCGGGTTGAATCCCGAGTGCCACGTAACAGAGTGAGCACCTGTTACTTGTCCCAGCTTCTGCCAACCTAGCAGTTCGAAAGCATGTAAAAATGCAAGTAGAAAAATAGGGACCACTCTGGTGGGAAGGTAACAGCGTTTTGTGCGCCTTTGGCGTCTAGTCATGCCGGCCACATGACCACGGAGACGTCCTCGGACAAGCGCTGGCTCTTCGGCTTTGAAATGGAGATGAGCACCGGCCCCTAGAGTCGGAAACGACTAGCACGCATGTGTGGGGGAACCTTTACCTTTACCTTTATCAAGAGATGCAACTTGTCTTTTTCTTGTGAGAGACCTTTCTCTGATCAAGGAACACGCATAGGAAATAAAAAACGAAAAAGATGTTGAGACTTTGGAAAAAATGCAGAGAAGAACAACTAAACTGATTAAGGGCCTGGAGACTAAAACATAGGAAGAATGGTTGCAGGATTTGGATATGGCTTATCTAGAGAAAAGAAGGACCGGGATGACATGATGGTTGTGTTCCAATATTTAAGGGGCTGCCACAAAGACAAGGGAGTCAAGCTATTCTCCAAAGCATCAGAAGGCAAGACAAAAACAAAACAAAACAGCAATGGATGGAAACTAATCAAGGAGAGAAGCAACCTGGAATTAAGGAGACACTTCCTGACAGTGAAAACAATCAGTGGAATGGCTTGCTTTCAGAAATTGTGGGTGCTTCATCACTGGAGGTTTTTAAGAAGACACTAGATAGCCACTTGTTTCAAATTGTATAGGATCTCCTGCTTGAGCAGGGGCTTGGACTAGAAGATCTCCAAGGTGCCTTCCAGCTCTTTTCTGATAGATCAGGGGTCTTCAAACTTGGCCCTTTTATGACTTGTGAACTTCGACTCCCAGAATTCATCAGCCAGGCATGCTGGCTGAGGAATTCTGGGACTTGAAGTCCACAAGTCATAAAAGGGCCAAGTTTGAAGACCCCTGTGATAGATTGACTGATGTGCATATTGAAGGATATAGTATATACATCTCTACCCCAGGCTGATTTTCCAATGACTGTGTTATGCTAAAAGGGTACCTTGGGAATCACTTGAAAATACCTGGAAAGATCATCTAGGTAAGATGACTGGTCAATTTGAGCCAAATCCCATCCCCTTTAGAAAGCCCTTTTTTGATGAAGTTAATTTGCCTTCAAGTATAATCTTGTTGGGAAGTCCCAGAAAATCACGTTGTAAGTAAAATATCCCTCAAGCAAACTCAATCCTCGAATGGACACATCTATGTCAAGTTGTGCTTTCTTTGTTTGTTTGTAATTGCCCACTTCAAGATTTATGTTGGTATGAATTTATATGAGATTTAAATTATATCAAAAGTAATCATCTAAGATTGAGAAATATCTTGCTGACCAGTTGCTTAAGTGTAGCCAAAGATTACGGTTTCTTATCAGGTTGAAATTATGATGCTGGATACATCTTAATAAATAAATTCTGCAGCTTTACTTATCTTCAGATAGACTGTGAGTATCCCAGATGACCCTTTTCTCAAAGAGACAAAAGGAGAATTTAAAAGAAACTCTTAGCTCTGGATGAACATTTCACAGCAACTGCCTGTGAAATATATTGCAGAGGAGGTTGTCTACTTTACAAGACTGGAGGCATAGACACCAAACTGTAACAACAGAACACATTCTTACTGCAGTGAATCTGGGTACAGCACAGAAACCTATCAGGATAATTGTATGATACGTTTGCTTGCCAGTTACTACAAGATTGTTGAATTACATACATAGGTGTTGACTTATAAGTTTTTGGTGGATATGTATGTATGTATGTATGTATGCATGCATGCCTTGGTGGAGCAGTGGTAGAGCAGTGGGCTAATGCCTCCTTAAGTAACACCAGCTGCCTGCAATTAGTGCAGGTTCGCATCCCACCAGGCTCAAGGTTGACTCAGCCTTCCATCCTTCCCAGGTAGGTAAAATGAGGACCCAGATTGTTGGGGGCAATTAAGCTGACTTTGTAATAATGCTGCTTAGGGGGTGTGTGAAAGCCCTAATAAGCAGGCATATACATAGAATGAAGGCTACTGCTAAGCTTGTAAGCTGCCCTGAGTCTTCGGAGAAGGGCGGGATATAAATGGAATTAAAATAAAATAAATAAATAAATAAAAAATGTATTTCATTCCTTTGGATTATTGATATGGTTGCCCATTTCTGAGTGGTATACAAGAATTAAACACACACACCAGCACATATAACCCTGGGCACCCATACATGTATGACTTGCAATGGGACCATCTCACCATCCCATCAAAAACTAACAGTCTTGAAGCAGTTTCCTATTAGTGATACAAACTGAGAAACAAATTAATAAATCTTAAAAAAATACAATAAAATGTTCAGATGTTTCTTTTATTAAATATCAAATGCAAACTGGGATAACAAAGGCATAAACAAGATGTCCAGGGATTTTTTTTAAAAAAAATAATTAGCCAAGAAAATATTTATAGTGAACATGAATCTATTAAAATAATTCCCGAGGTAGTGTAATTATTATTTATTTCTACAATTGTTTCACCAGGAAGCTTTAGAATTCTATAGAGATTTCATGTTTATGTATTGTGATGTTTGCATTGACTATTAAAAAGCAATTTGGCTGACATTTTAGGTCTTTTGTTGCTAGTGTTAATTGGATTGTTCATCAAGCATCAACTCTCCTGTTGACTGCAAAAACTACAGCCCAACATCAGTTTACAGTAATGTCTCTTTAATTATTTCGTCCTGTCAGAAAGCCAACTTCATTGGGATAAATATACGCTTGATTTCATTTCAAGATCAGCATGTAGATAACTGAAGACTAAATCAAATCCAGATTATTCCCTTTGGCAGATATCCACCACTCCCCAACCTGTTATCCCCAGATGCGTTATGACTACAACTTCCAGAATTCATTAGGGTAGAACTGTCATGTTAAGGCCTGCAGGGGAGTTGTATCACCTTTTAGCTACAAGACTTTTGACAAGATGGATTCTCAAGCTTATTAGAATTCTTCACTTTGAGAAAATATTTAAGAATTGTAACTACATGTGTTTTATCAACCTGCTTGAAACTTTAGTACTTAACACATGACTCTCATGGCTACATTTGGTCCCTGAACAACTTGGTAAACAGTATCCAAAAATCTCCAGGTGTGGCTACCCAATTGTCATTTTTTTAAAAAAAAAAATCTGACGTATGGAATTATTAAATTCATGGCTGGAGAGTAATCGTACTAATTAAACTTCAATTTAATTGAAATGGCATGAAATTTCAATTTTGTCTTCAGCTGGGAAACGTGCTGCCCCGATATAAGGATGAAAAGACCTGTAGAGATACTGGCAGGATACCTTGTCTTCATCCCAGTAACCTTTTACTATAATGAGTGAAACCTGGACCACTGTAGAGGATCAGAATACAGGAGCTATGCCTTTGATACAAGCCTTTGTAATCCTCAAATTGGACTACTATGTAATAGAAGGACACTCACTGGAGAAGAGCCTCATGCTGGGAAAGGTGGAGGGCAAGAGAAGAAGGGGACGACAGAGAATGAGGTGGCTGGATGGAGTCACTGAAGCAGTAGGCGTGAGCCTAAATCGACTCCAGAAGATGGTAGAGGACAGGAAGGCCTGGAGGAACGTTGTCCATGGGGTCGCAATGGGTCGGACACGACTTTGCAGCTAACAACAGCAATGAATGACCTTGTATGTACAGATGAACAATAAAAATGCCTCCTTTTGGGTGATCATTTCTTGGTAAGAAGAGATCCTTAGTGTTCCTATACTGTATACACTAAAAAGCAGAGACATCACCCTGCCAACAAAAGTGCGTATAGTCAAGGCTATGGTCTTCCCAGTTGCAATGTATGGCAGTGAAAGTTGGACCATAAGAAAGGCTGAGCGCCAAAGTATTGAGGCCTTTGACCTATGGTGCTGGAGAAGACTCCTGCGAGTCCCTTGGACTGCAAGGCGATCAAACCGGTCAGTCCTAGAGATCAACCCTGACTGCTCTTTAGAAGGCCAGATCCTGAAGCTAAAACTCAAATACTTTGGCCACCTAATGAGAAGGAAGGACTCACTGGAGAAGAGCCTAATGCTGGGAAAGATGGAGGGCAAGAGAAGAAGGGGACGACAGAGAATCAGGTGGCTGGATGGAGTCACTGAAGCAGGAGGCGTGAGCTTAAATGCACTCCAGAAAATGGTAGAGGACAGGAAAGCCTGGAGGAACATTGTCCATGGGGTCGCGATGGGTCGGACACGACTTCACAGCTAACAACAACAAATAATAGAAGGACAATATAGTAACTTCTTGTACCTTGGGCTATTTTTTAATGATATTTAGAATCTGAAACTACAGAATTGAATGTAATTACACCATCTATTAGGCAGGACCAAGGAGAAAGAGAGTAGGAGCTCCTTTGCATGGAGAAATGCCAAAACCCCCGTATCATTTATGAAATGCTATAAAACATTCTCTAGCTTTATTTTTTTGCATTATGATGGAAATGCGTTTTTAATTTATTTTATGATTGCTGACTGCCCAGAGTCACTTTTGAGAAGGCAGGCATGAATGAAGAATGAAAACCTTATTTCAATTCAAGTGTCAATGCAGAAGGGAAAAATGTTCTTAGCACTTCTACTTCACTTTTTCGGAAATCTAATTTAAATCTGTCAATATATATGGCATCCTTTAATTACCTTTTCCCAACTTTTCAGCAACAGCCCTGGGAGTGTGACACAACAATGTAACTTTCATGCTTGATCTGTAGGCTACGAAAGAACAAATAGAGCTGATTTAGTCCTACTAAACCAAATATCTTGTTTGAGAAAGAGCAGTTTCTTCAACCAAGTAAATTCCCATGTGCTATGGGAACAGAATGTCTCTATTCATGATAAATCATTTCCTTTACGTCAAGAGAACAGTAGCAGAAAAACAGAATAAAAGAGTTGAAAGGAGATCCTAAACCATTCCAGACAAGTGGCTGTCCAGTCTCTTCTTAAAGGCCTCCAGCGTTGGAGCACCCACAACTTCTGAAGGAAAGCCTTTCCACTGGTTAATTGTTCTCACTGTCAGGAATTTTCTCCTTAATTCTAGATTGGTTTTCTCCTTGGTGAGTTTCAATCCATTGTTTCTTGTCTTCTGGAGCTTTGAAAATTAGGTTGACTCCCTCATGTTTCTAGGAGCCTTTCAAATATTGGAACACTGTTATCGTGTCTCTCCTATTCCTTCATTTCACTAGATGAGACTAGCCTAATTCCTGCAACTGTTCTTCATGTGTTTTAGCCTCCAGCCCCTTAATCATCTTTGTTGTCTTTTCTGCACCCTTTCTAGAGACTGTACATCTTTTTTATAATATGGTGACCAAAGCACCATGCAAAAATGATGTGGAGACTCTAGAAAGAGTACAGACAACAGCAACAAAGATGATCAGGGGACTGGAGGCTAAAACACATAAGGAACGGTTGCTGGAATTGGGGATGTCTAGTTTAATGAAGAGAAGGACAAGGGGGGACATGATAGCAGGGTTCCAATATCTCAGGGGCTGCCCCAAAGAAGAGGGAGTCAAGCTATTCTCAAAAGTGCCCGAAGGCAGGACAAAAGCAACGGATGGAAACTAATCAAGAAGAGAAGCAACCTGGAACTAAAGAGAAATTTCCTGAGTTAGAACAATTAACCAGTGGAAAAACCTGCCTCCAAAAGCTGTGAATGCTCCAACACTGGAGGTTTTTAAGAAGAGACTGGACAACCATTGGTCTGAAATGGGCAGGGGGTTGGACTAGAGGACTTCCAAGGTCCCTTCCAACATCATCATCATCATCATCATCATCATCATCATCATCATCATCATCATCATTATTATTATTATTATTATTATTATTATTATTATTATATCATCATCATCATCATCATCATTATCATTATATAACTTTTATTCATTAAACATGAAAGTCAGTCAACTGAAGACTCAAATTGACTGGCGCTAATGACTGCCAGCATCTTAGGTATCAACCAGGTATCTCCTTAAAATGTAAGATGATGATGATAACGATGATTGTTGTTGTTTTGTTATTATTGTTGTTGTTGTTATATTATTATTATCATCATCATTATTATTATTATTATTATTATTATTATTATTATTATTATTATTATTATTATTATTATCAGAATTCTAAGTGTACACTAGCCTGTTCTAGTTGTTGCTTTTCACATACTTCGGCTGCTGGTCTCTTACATCTGATGAACTTGATTTACTTTATGAATTATTTTTGAGAAACATGGTGTTTCCAGAATAGAACATGAAAGTGTCTTGAAGGAACTAAGTAAATGAAAATTGATAAAACATCTAGATGAAGGCTTCCCTAGTGTTGTTCATCAAGAAATCAATTTTAATGACTTTCAACCCCCCTCTATAAACCACAACTGAGATGTTCTCTTTTTCTCCTCTCTGATGCTACATTCCAGTCACTCAGAACTGTTCAGCGGGGAAGGGTGTTGCTTTGTTTTACAGAATATTTTTTTAAAAAAAATAGATCACCATCATCAGTGAAATGAAAGAGACAAACATGCATTGCCTTGGCTATCATTGTTTCCTGTTCCTCTTAGGAGAAATAGTTTATTATTGTTTTCTTTTTTTCCTATTTACCTTTCTTATTTCATGCTTTGAACTGAAAAACATGAAATAAGTTAGAGCTAATCTACAAGAAACCCACAGCTAATGTACAAGAGCCCATTCATAGCTAAGCTACAAGAAACCCATTTTTAAAAAAGTTTGAATTCTCCTCAACATCAACATCATAACCAGTTGGACCTAGCGTTTGAGGCACCAGGCTAAAAACCAGATTATGAGCTCAAGATTAGCCTTAGCCACGAAAGCCATCTGGGTGACTTTGCACCAGTCCCTTTCTCTCTCAGTTCAATTCACCTGACAGGGTGGTTGTTGTGTGGAAAATAGGAGGAAGGTGTGTTGGATATGTCTGGTGTGTTGGATATGTCTGGTGTGTTGGACATGTCTGCCACCTTGAGGAAGGTGCTTTGGATATGTCTGCCACCTTGAGTTATTTGTAAATGTAATAAAGATTGGATGTTAAATAAATATCTGCAACCCATTTTGTATCATAAGCTCAGCCAGCAGGGCCCTCAGTTATCACAACAATTCTGTTTTTACAAAACTAGCCACCTTCTAGATGTGAAGGCTTCTCTCCCAGAATTTCCTAACCAGCACGACCGTTGCTGGTTGTTCGAGAGTTGAAGGCTACAGTTCTGGAGGACACCCAGGTTGGGGAACAATGCAATCCATCAAGTCCAAGTATGTATGTGTGACGCAAAAATGAATTGTCAATACCTTGGACAGTGTACAGTGAGCAGTAAAGGTTGATGAGTCTTCTGAGAAAGAAGCATGGAAACCTTCATCAATCTATCTGCTTTTCTGCCAGGCAAGTCAAATCTCATCAAATCACTTTATTTTGGCCTGGGACCAGAACTATACTTTCCTTTCTGTCAGAAGAAGGATAAGAATAAAAAAGCAGGGAAATGCCAAACAAAGAGAAGGTGCATTCTTCAGCGTGATCCTGGAATGGAGTGACAAAATATTCCATTCCTGAAGAATATTTTCTTGCCTTTGGAACTTGGATAAGCCATCAATGCATGTTAGTGGCAAAACGATTGTGGTTCATTTGCTATGAAAATATATTTTTATATTAGAGAATAGAAATAGTATTGGGGCACTTGAAAGATCAAGATGTATTACTGAGAATGTTCTGTGGGGTCCTTGGTGTTCTCTGAGTTTGGTTGTTTTCTTGCAGACGTTTCATTACCCAACTAGTTAACATCATCAGTGCTAGAAGGGAATGTGGCTTGCAGAGAGGAGGAGGAGGAGGAGGAGAACTGTGGGGTCCTTGGTGCTGTCTGAGGTTGGTTGTTTTCTTGCAGACATTTCATTACCCAACTAGATAACATCATCAGGGGTTTGCTCCCTTTTTATGTATTAGTGGCTTGCTCAGTCAGTGTTGTTGTTTAATTGTTTGTCTGAGTTATCACTTTCTGAGTTACCAACTCAGTAAACAATAGCCTAATCAAGGAACCCCCAAGAGCACTCCCACCATCCCTGAAAAAGCAAGCCAACTGTCAATAAACAGAGAGAAACCCTACTTTCTCCTAGCACTGATGATGTTATCTAGTTGGGTAATGAAACGTCTGCAAGAAAACCATGAAGTGCAGAGAGCATCAAAGATCCCACAGTTCAACCCTGAGCTAAAAATATTATCTTCTGTGAGTATGTTCTATTCCCCATTTCTTTAGATGCAAGCTAAACTCTAAGTCAGGGGTCTTCAAACTTGGCCCTTTTATGACTTGTGGACTTCAACTCCCAGAACCTCTGGTCTAGGTTATGAAAGCTAATTCTAGTTATGAAAGTCTAAGACAGACATGTCAAACTCGCGACATCATGTGACATCGCACAATGTATCGGGAGAGTTTTGCCATTGCCGGCAATGGGGTGGGCACGGCTTCTGAATGAAACATCTGGCCCGCGGGCTGGCAATTTGACACCCCTGGTCGAAGAGAACATGAAATTCTATGACAATATCCTAATATATTCGATATGTTTGTTAAGGTGTTGTTAAGCTGATATTTTTCTGTTATATGTTTATTCTTTTTTTTAAATCCCATTTATATCCCGCCCTTCTCCGAAGACTCAGGGTGGCTTACAATTTAAAGCACAAATTAATGTGCTTAGCAGTAGCCCTCATTCTATGTATATGCCTGCTTATTAGGGCTTTCGCCCCCCCCAAGCGGCATTATTACAAAGTCAGCTTATTGCCCCCAACAATCTGGGTCCTCATTTTACCTACCTCAGAAGGATGGAAGGCTGAGTCAACCTTGAGCCTGGTGGGACTCAAACCTGCACTAATTGCAGGCAGCTGGTGTTACTTAAGGAGGCATTAGCCGACTGCTCCACCAAGGCTATTCTATTATAAATATATTCTATCTTCTATAAATATATTCTATTTCTATTCTATTTTGGACTGCTCCACCAGTAATGATTTCTGGATATTGTTTCATTTGTGTGTGTAGATACTATGCAGGTTCAACTTTCTTTTTTTAACAATAGCTTATAGATACCTTAGAAATATCAGTAAGAAATGTTCATATTGTATGGTAAATATACCTATGGCCATACAAACATGCCCCTCCCCCTTTTTGGCCATATAGCATTCAGAATCTTATTCAGAGCACAAATAAAGTTTATCAGACATGAATCATAGAAGCTTTGAATATCCTATATGAAACTCTAGCTATATTTCTTATCGAACGCGACACTATTCAATCATAGTGCTCTCTGGAAATTTACTCTTTGAGGTACATAAATACATTCCAGCCCTCAAAGGAAATAACTTTATCTGGAAACATTTCAGACTCAAATCAGAAAGAGGAAAATGCAACATTTCAACCACCAGATTTGTAGCAAAGAGCTCTCTGCCCCAACATTCACGGAAAGCTATTTTCAAAAATTTGGAATCAACACCGACCAAGAGATACCACAAATAAACAAGGCCAAAGTTTGAGAAAAATGTCATGAATGAAAGGCGGGGAAAAGACATTTGACACAGTGAGAGTTGTTGTTCTTGCAATGGATCTCATGGGGAAAAAAAAGATAAGCTGACAGTAGTTGTTTTATTATTTATTTTCATTTCAAGGTTGTCTGATTCCACAACAATTTTGGGCAGCTTAGACATGAACAAAAATTAAAAGAAATGTAAAAGAAAACAACACAGAGAAAAGAATGCAGCTGACCGGAAGGGTGAACTAAAACACACAAATGTACACAGGGGCTTACCCTGGCCTAGCCCAGATCTTTAACAATTTGTGCAAAGCTGAAAGGATGGGATGACAGCCAAGAAAATAGGAGGACTCCATGAATAACTCGTGATCACTGGGAATATTATTCACTTGTCTCTGATGGAGGTAGATGGGAATAGGAGAAACAACGGTGTAATTCAAGGATCTTGTGAACAGGGGAAATTGGGTGTTCCAAGCCTTTGACTGGCTATCCTCTCAGGGTTCCTACATGTCCTAAAAATTAATTGATTTTGACACATGTCAAAGATAAAAAGCCACCAACCGTCAATTGTCAGTCCCTAAATGTTATTGAATATCTGTCATGGGTGATCAGATACTAAACACAATTAAATGTCAGCTGTCATATAGAATCAAGTAACCCTCCAGGACTTAGCGTTAAATCTACTGGTTAAGTGTTAAAAGTAAAAGTTTGCAGCACATATTTAACCATTTAAAGAATAACAGTAACATTTGTTACTGGGGGCTGAAATCCTCTGGAGAAAAATAGATAGATAGATAGATAGATAGATAGATAGATAGATAGATAGATAGATAGATAGATAGATAGGTAGGTAGGTAGGTAGGTAGGTAGGTAGACAGACAGACAGACAGACAGACAATGGATGGATAGATGGATATAGAGATATATAGACATATACGCATACATACTGCACACACAGAGAGTGAGAGATACATTGTCCTCTCTCTCTCTCTCTCTCCACACACACACACACACACACAGGCACACACATACACACACACACACACACACACACACACACACACAGAGAGAGAGAGAGAGAGAGAGAGAGAGAGAGAGAGAGAGAGAGAGAGAGAGAGAGAGAGAGTATCTCTCTCTCTCCACACACAGTATATATATATGTATATATATCTCACAGTGAAGATGTAATAATAGCATGCCACTTTTTTCTAACCATAAGCAATGGCCATCTGCTAAAGCTTCCTCTGCTAAAGCTTCCTCACAGAAAGAACTGATATCTGTCAGCCTTGAAAAGATTTTTTTTTTGCAAAAATCAGTGCCTGTCTGGGGAAATGCATAAAAATTCAAAAACAGGATTTACCGCATTAAACAATTCTTGCACTTAACATCCTACTATTTCCTTAAGGAGTAGCAATATTCCCAAGAAATAGATTGAGCTGAAAGCATGTTCCACTTTCTTTCATGGGTCAGGGAAGAGTTTAGTCTGGATATCCTGAGCCAAGTATTCTTGTTAGCTCTGGGGGGGGGGGGGCGGGGGCACCTTGTGTTAATATATGTTTGGGCCAGCTGCAAAGAAAGGAAGAATGCATGCTTGTGCACTGAAGGTTGTCTTGTCCACTGAATGGAAAATAAAGAGGAGTTTTGAATTTCCCAATTAAAAGAGGTTGTTTATAGGAAGAAGAGAACCAAGATATGTAATTTGGAAGAACGGAGATTATTATGCCTATAAATGCTGCAAAGAAGATCAGAAATTGCTTCTTTATATAGTTTTTGTGAGGAGGGGAGGGGAGGGGAGGGGAGGGGAGGGGAGAGGAGAGGAGAGGAGAGAAGAGAAGAGAAGAGAAGAGAAGAGAAGAGAAGAGAAGAGAAGAGAAGAGAAGAGAAGAGAAGAGAAGTTGAGTTTCAGGAAAATATTATTATTATTATTATTATTATTATTATTATTATTATTATTATTATTATTATTATTATTATTATTATTATTATTATTATTATTATTATTATTAAAATTTATATACCGCCCTATTCCCGTAGGACTCAGGGCAGTTTACAGGGAAAATTAAAATACATAGCATACAAAATTAAAATCAGTTAAAACTATTAATTAAATTACAGTCCCTGAAGTTAAACTAAAACCCAATTAAATTAAATTAAATTAAAACCCCTCAGTCTGGGCCAAACAGCTCGAAGAACCAGGTTTTCATGTCCCGGCGAAATGAGCGAAGGTTGGGGGCAGTCCTGCATATACGAATCCCTGTCCAACATGCATTAGACCAAATGGAATGCCATTTGGATATATGAAGTACTGAGCCATACTAGGTTTCTGCCCACTCGGTTTGGGGCATCAGTAATCTCCTAGACATCACAGGATGCCAATGCTCATCAGGCCCAGTTTTGCACGACCAGCAGTCAAAGCTAGTGGGTGTGGACATTACAGCATTATCTAGATCAGCATTTCTTGCCCATGGCAATCTTAAGATGTGTGAACTTCAACTCCCAGAATTCCTCAGCTGGCTGAATTTTAGAAGAACTAACACTTCTCCCCGTCCCTCCCACCCCAAGCAGTTTCCACTAGTTTCCTTAGTTAGTCCAAGCTCCTAGTTTGGAGGCTTTCCTAGATGTGGCTGGAGATATCGGATTTAAATAAGACGGGGGGGGGAAGAGAGAGAGAAAGAGGGGGAGAGAAGAAGACAGAGAGAGAGAGAGAGAGAGAGAGAGAGAGAGAAGAGAGGGAGAGAGAAAGAGGAGGAGAAAGAGAGAACATACACAGAAAGAAAATAAGGGAGGGGGAGAGAGATCAGAGAGAGAGGAAGGAGAAAGAGAATGGGAATAATGTTTCTATCACGGATTAAAAATGCCCTATTTTGGCAGAAGGTTTTGGAGACTATTCCTTTCTTTTAATGGCTTTAAAAAGCCCTCCTATACGGCTTCTCTCACAGGCTTTGTGTTTTTCCAGCTTCCAAATGTAAAGAAGCTCTGCCACATTTTTAAGCAAGAGAAAACAATGGAGCACAATTCATCGGATAACATCTGAAAACCACATTATAAAACTTGAACTTAAACTACAGATAAAACCTCCCTACAGAGGAGAAACTCCACTTCCACTTTATTTTCATTGATATGCAAAGTTTCCTGGCCCATCTCCGTCTCTTCATTATTACCATGAACCAAGACATCTCTTATGCTCATTCACACACAC
Organism: Vipera ursinii; assembly: GCF_947247035.1. Lineage (NCBI taxonomy): Eukaryota > Metazoa > Chordata > Lepidosauria > Squamata > Viperidae > Vipera > Vipera ursinii. The sequence goes on from NC_139525.1 coordinate 12,055,325, forward strand.
ACACACACACACACACAAAAAAAACACCCTCAAACCTGGCTCTCTCGTTCAGAGATGACAGGATAATACCTCCAATTATAAGCCATTAAAAACATGAAGTGAAATACGTAGGTGAATTTTTTTTGTCTCCCACGTCACACAACTGTACTGTTTTTTCTTAGATGATAATGGCAAAATGCGTAGACCTCAGACTTATCACAGCAATGTGGAACGATATCCTGGCTCAAATATAAAGGAATTCATTGAATTCCCCACTCGATATGCGGTTATTCCTCAACTTATAACAGTTCATTGAGTGACGGTTCAAAGTTACGAGACTGAAAAAAGTGACTTATGACAATTTGTCACGCTTGCAACCATTGCCGCATCCCCATGGTCACATGATCAAAATTCGGATGCTTGGCAACTGACTCGTACTTATGATGACTGCAGTGGCAATTTTAAAACTTCTGGACTTCAACTCCCAGAATTCCACAGTGGCTTATCCTCCTAATCAATAGATGTGGTACCTGACATATGAAATATATACACATATTACTTGTAAGAGTTAGTGGTAGATTTCCACATTTTAAAATGGATGGGGAAAACATGACTTTAGGTAATAGAAGTTTAGGAAACAAAAGATTAATTCAAGTTGTTTCAGCCTACTGCATAGCCCATATTGTTATCTTCTAACAAACCATTAGGGGACGCGGTGGCTCAGTGGGTTAGGACGCTGAGCTTGTCGATCAGAAGGTTGGCAGTTTGGCGGGTCGAATCCCGAGTGCCACGTAACAGAGTGAGCGCCTGTTACTCGTCCCAGCTTCTGCCAACCTAGCAGTTCGAAAGCACGTAAAAATGCAAGTAGAAAAACAGGGACCACTACGGTGGGAAGGTAACAGCGCTCTGTGCGCCTTTGGCGTCTAGTCATGCCAGCCACATGACCACGGAGACGTCCTCGGACAAGCGCTGGCTCTTCGGCTTTGAAACGGAGATGAGCACCAGTCCCTAGAGTTGGAAACGACTAGCACGCATGTGCGGGGGAACCTTTACCTTTTTAACAAACCATTCCACCAAGTTGCTCCATTATAAACACTTACACATTTCCAAGGTACAGTATGTACGTTTTCCTTTTATTGTTTAAAGAATAAAATATTGAAGTCACTATGTATAATGAAAGATGCAAACAGCATGAATTTTTAAAACTATTTTCCTTAGCACCTTAATTGTGGCTTGCACAGTGTGGCTCAACCAGTGGGTGATTTAAATCATTTAAATTCACTTTTTTTTGGTTGGGTATAATTAAAGGGAGAGAAAACAAAGATGTATGTAAAGTCAACTTTAAAGAGCAATTCTTTGCCTTTATACTATAGCACTACAGATATCAGAAGCTGGGATTAAAAGTAGGGACCTGGGGATTTTTGATATACTTCCTATTATAGTAAAGCACGTTTTCTGTTTCCCCCCCTCTCTCTCCAGATTAAAACAACAGGAAAAAATGGTGAGCATTTATATTTATGATATTTTGAAACCTACAGAGGCTTTGATGACAATTCAACTCAACTCACCCTTTTCTATGCATTGCTGTATTAATCTCTTTGATCCAAGTTTCTCAAATGTAAATTCTTCAGTGTAAGCTTTGTTTAAACAAGTACATCTGTTTGTATGCAACTTGCAGCAGCGTACTTTTTTTTCCACACCACTTCTGCAGATTTGTGATCAGAGTAAGTTGAAGATTAGGCGTAACTGATACTAATGTGGTTGCTGTGAAACTCGTATTTAGCGGAAGCCCATCTTTACTCCTGGCACGATTTTTCTACAGTTCTAAGAGAAAGGGTTGTATCTCCATAATAACTTTGCAGGTGGAATATCCTAAGAAACGCAATGCTAATGACACTAAAATCATAAGTCTCTTCAACATGTCACAGATAAAAGTAGGAGCGGTGCATGAAAGAGAGAAACAGCTGTTTCCTACCCACCAAACCACTGGGCTCCAAATATTTCAAATTTTCTGAACAGACATTTGTCCTAAAACAAAATATTAACGGTTGAAAAATTATTTCACCAGATGCAATCGGTGAAGTGTTGGAAAAAGGATCATCAGCCAGGAAACATTGTTCAATGGTTCATTTCTTGGCTGCTTTGTGTTTAATGTTTCATACCAAATAGGTGAGAATTCATGATAGAGTTTCTGAAGATTCTGAAATGGTGAACTGGCAGAGCAGTATAACTATTTAATGTAGATACTATAGAAGTTAGGACGGGGAACACTTTGCTAAAACTGCTTAGAAAATAAGCATAATTACTCCTAGCTGTAATTTGAAGTGCAAAGAGAAGTGCAGAGAAGAGCAACAAAGATGATTAGGGGGCCAGAAGCTAAAACATATGAAGAACAGTTGCAGGAATTGGGTAAAGGTAAAGGTTCCCCCGCACATGCGTGCTAGTCGTTTCCAACTCTAGGGGCCGGTGCTCATCTCCGTTTCAAAGCCGAAGAGCCAGCGCTTGTCCGAGGACGTCTCCGTGGTCATGTGGCCGGCATGACTAGACGCCAAAGGCACACAGAACGCTGTTACCTTCCCACCGGAGTGGTCCCTATTTTTCTACTTGCATTTTGATGTGCTTTCGAACTGCTAGGTTGGCAGAAGCTGGGACGAGTAACAGGGGCTCACTCTGTTACGCGGCACTCGGGATTCGACCCACCAAACTGCCAACCTTCTGATCGACAAGCTCAGAGTCCTAACCCACTGAGCCACCGCGTCCCTAGTGGTATCTCTAGTGAAAAGAAGGATTAGGGGACATGTGATAGCAGGGTTCCAATATTCGAGGGTTGCCACAAAGAAGAGGGGGAGAACCTCTTTTCCAAAGCACCCGAAGACAGGAGAAGAAACACTGGATGGAAACTCAAGGAGAGAAGCAAGGAGAAATTTCCTAACGGTGAGAAAAATAAACCAGTGGAATGGCTTGCCTTCAAAAGTTGTGGGTGCTCCAATACTGGAGGCTTTTAAGAAGAGGTTGGACAGCCATTTGTCCGGAATGACACAGGGTCTCCTGCTTGAGCAAGAGGTTGGACTAGGAGACCTCCAAGGTCCCTTCCAACTCTGCTATTCTGTTCAGTCTGAGATGGAATTGGTTGGGGTGGGGGGAAGTACAAGCATGCCAACGTCTCATACTAATGAAATGGTCTAGGTTAATGATGGAGAAAATCAGCTGAGGCTTGCAAAATTATGAGCTGAAGTAGATCCTCAGCCTGGGGTGCGTATTTAGAATTCTAAGTGCTTGAACAAGATGGAGATGTGCATGCAATGTTGCTCACCATTTCTCTTTTCATTCTTCCAGGGTTTCCCCATTCCATATCTCCTCACTGAAGTAAGAATTCCTACATTAAATACAACACGCTCGACTAAAGAAAGCCACATCCAATTTATTGGGCAATACGGAGAATTTTCTGGTTCTCTCTCAGTCCAAATTCATATTCGAAGAATCTCTTACTCAAAATATAACCTTTGGAGATTTTGAGGTGTACAGCAGATGGCCAGGGGTTCTTCCCTAGAAAGGTCATAAATATGCTAAAAGAGACATTAATATCTATTTTCAGCTGGAGAGATGAATGTTGCAACCAGCCAACAGCAATTCTAGCCCCCAAAGAATCCGTAGGCAAGGGGATACACTAGATCTCCAAATTTTATTTCAAGGCTCAGGAAATCATTATGGGATTATTGCTCTTGTTTACTTACATAAATAATTCAAGCTAATGGCAGGTATTAAGGCAAAATGCAGTATTAAAGAAAAGGAAAAGCTCAAGAATGTCCACTGCATAAAACCATCTTCTCTCACATAATAAATATTATCCGTCCTTTCTTTATTTTGACTCCTTCAAGGTTTCCTACTTGAGCATAGGACTAGGGTAGGCAACCTTGGCTCTTTTATAACTCGTGGACTTCAACTCCCAGAATTCCTGAGCCAGCCATACTGGCTCAGGAATTCTGGGAGTTGAAGTCCACGAGTCATAAAAGAGCCAAGGTTGCCTACCTCTGGTATTGGGTTTCCTGCTTGAACAGGGGGTTGGACTAGAAGACCTCCAAGGTCCCTTACAACTCTTTTATTTTTTTTATTCTGTTAAGTGTAATACCCCATTATTGTCCTTGAAGAATGATGGAGTATCACACTTAACAGAAAAAAAAAAGAATAAGAGTTGGAAGGGACCCTGGAGGTCTTGTAGTCCAACCCCCTGCTCAAGCAGGAAACCCAATACCAGAGGTAGGCAACCTTGGCTCTTTTATGACTCGTGGACTTCAACTCCCAGAATTCCTGAGCCAGTATGGCTGGCTCAGGAATTCTGGGAGTTGAAGTCCACAAGTCATAAAAGAGCCAAGGTTGCCTACCCTAGTCCTATACCATTCCGTATAAACTGCTGTCCATTCTCTTCTTAAAAATCTCCAGTGATGGAGCATCCACAACGTCTTGAAGTAAATCATTCCACTGATTAATTGTTCTGTCAGAAATATCACCTTCGTTCTGGGCTGGTTCTAGGTTTCTAGATTGCTTCTCTCCTTGATTAGTTTCCATCCGTTGCTTCTTGTTCTGCCTTTAAGTGCTTTGGAGAATAGATTGACCCCCTCTTCTTTGTGGCAGCCCCTCAAATATTGGAATGCTGCTATCAAGTCACCCTTAGCCCTTTTCTCCCACTTCATTATATTTGCACAACCATTTGTGCTAAATGAAAGATTGTTTCTAGGCATTTTTCCACACATCACTAAATTGGGGGAGAGGCCTATTAAAATCAATGAGCCTTATTTCCAAATAAGCATGTTCAATCACCAATGACAATTCATTGTTATGTAATATTACTCTGTAACATCTAATGAGACATTTGTACTCATTGTTCGCTTCCTAAAGGGAATATCCAGGAGGGATGGATAAATTTTATGTAAACTATCTTTTTTCAGGTGATACAATAACATTAAATGCTGCTAAATGTTCTCAAGCAGCGAGTTAAGATTTGATATAAGGTTATTTTATTAGCGGAGGCCTAGATAAATACGAAGAAGTTTCTACGTTGATTGCAACTGCTGGTATGATGTATTTCAGGTCTGCTTTTATATTTACGCTTTTATACTTAAGGACAGTGGCCAAAATAAGCGTTCTTCACCAGGTGGAGTTTCTGGATGCTCTTCAAGGGCAGCCCCCATGTAGACTCCATTGTAGTAATCCAATTGGGACATCACTAAGGTATGAGTGACCATAAGCGGATCTCTCTAATCTAGGAAAGGACCCAACTCACACACAAAATGAAGTTGTACGAAGCTGTACAGAACCGAACCGTTACCTACTCCATGATCAGGAGTGTGAATCCTGGATGGATTCTTTTTTGGGGTAGCGCAAAGATAACCCACAGACTCTGAAACACAAATGGCTTTTGCTTCAGGACATGGGCTGAAAGTTCACCAAAGTAAGAGTTTAGACAATAAAAATGATTTCAAAAGCAGGTCTTCTCAGACGAAAACAAGAAAATGCATACGCTCCACTACAGGGTAATCAGCCAAATCACCTTAGAATATTTTAAGTGAACTGTTGAAAACGACGTGAAAAGAAGCAAGCGAAACAGAAAAGACAAAAATAGAAAAGAGAGCTTATTCGATCGAGCCAAAGGTTTATTTAGTTCAGCGTTCTGCTCTCCCAACAACAGAGCAGATGCAAGAGAGAACCCCACAAGCAAGATTTGGGAAAAATAGCAGACACCATCTGCCCTACCATTCAGTCTTGTGCAGAACTACCGGAGAGAAATGAAGCTTCAATTCAAAAGGGTTACAATCAATTTGATTTGATGCATCAAATTAAGTTAAGTGCCATTCAATTATTGATTCGGACTTTGGCACGAGTGCATATTACTTTTTCTTGAGTCGAATATCTGTATCAATTTGGGTTGTGTTGTTTTTTTAAAAAACCTCCTTATATGATATGTGGTTGGCAACCCTTATATGCCAATATGCTGGGACAGAAAAAGAAATTGTCCACTTTCTATAGTCAAACTTTTGAATGAAGAATTTCCAGGAATGTCACCAAGATCTGCTCAATGGCTTCTGCCTTTACATTCTGCTTACCCTTTTAGAAGGAATAGATAATCTCAAATGCATTATTTTCTCCAATCTTCTTTAGTTAGATAAATAAATAAATAAACTTGATTCTACAAATCAAAAATCTGAAATGTAACTTGGCTGATTTGCACAAAACGAGTAAACCAAATGTTTTGTTTTTTTTAACTCCACTATAAAGCTAAGATATATTTGGTAAACGGGACGCGGTGGCTCAGTGGGTTAGGACGCTGAGCTTGTCAATCAGAAGGTCGGCAGTTTGGCGGGTCGAATCCCGAGTGCCGCGTAGCAGAGTGAGCGCCTGTTACTTGTCCCAGCTTCTGCCAACCTAGCAGTTCAAAAGCACGTAAAATATGCAAGTAGAAAAACAGGGACCACTACGGTGGGAAGGTAACAGCGTTCCATGCGCCTTTGGCGTCTAGTCATGCCGGCCACATGACCACGGAGACGTTCTCGGACAAGCGCTGGCTCTTTGGCTTTGAAACGGAGATAAGCACCGGCCCCTAGAGTTGGAAACGACTAGCACGCATGTGCGGGGGAACCTTTACCTTTACCTTTATATTTGGTAAGTAAGCATCCTTTGGCAATGCAGAAATCTCTATTTAAAGCTGTTGATCTGGCAGAAAAAAAAATGAAAGGAACCAATCATTGTTTTAAGTTACTTGTGCTATGAATTCTCGCATGGTAAAACTGTCATTATATTTATATTTATATTTATTTGATTTATATACCGCCCTTCTCCCGAAGGACTTATGAAAAGAAGCTGAACTGGACAATAATCCATTTTCACCACCTTGTGATTTGAACAGCTTAGTTTTTGAATATCTTAATTTGTTTTCATTCTGCATTATTTTCCTCACTTTCTCTGCCTGAATTTCCCTTTTTTAAGAAAAAGAAGTATGAAATGCTTGTGCCTTCATTTCTACCCAAATACAGATTTCCCCCCCCCCAAACATATACAATTCTGCGTACATTTCGCCGGGACCTGAAAACCTGGCTTTCCGATCTATCAGGCCTGGACTGAAGGGTTTTTAGCTTTTTAATATTGTTTAATTGTTGGGCTTTAATTAATTTAATTCATTTTAATTTTATATTATCTTTTTATACTGTCTTTCATTTGCTGCCCTGTAAACCGCCCTGAGTCCTTCGGGAATAGGGCGGTATAGAAAACTAATAAAATAAATTTTATTTTATAAAATAAATTTTGCAAACCTTTTAACAGAATAACAGAGCTGGAAGGGACCTTGGAGGTCTTCTAGTCCAACCCCCTGCTTAGGCAGGAAACCTTACACCATTTCAGGCAAATGGCTGTCCAGTCTCTTCTTAAAAACTTCCAGTGTTGGAGCATTCATGACTTCTGGAGGCAGGTTGTTCCACTGGTTAATTGTTCTAACTGTCAGGAAGTTTCTCCTTAGTTCTAGGTTGCTTCTCTCTTTGATTAGTTTCCATCCGTTGCTTCTTGTCCTGCCACATGACTTTCTATTTCTTCTAAGGGTAGCAGTGATCACAGCTGTTCACCATATTTAAGAATTTATTGAGTACCATTAAAGTACAGGATACTATCAATAATAATAATAATAATAATAATAATAATAATAATAATAATAATAATAATAATAATAATAATAATAATAAAGTTGGAAGGGACCTTGGAGGTCATCTAGTCCAACCCCCTGCTCAGGCAGGAAACCCTGTAGCATTTCAGACAAATGGCTGTCCAGTCTCCTCTTAAAAACCTCCAGTGTTGGAGCATTCACCACCTCTAGAGGCAGGTTGTTCCACTGGTTAATTGTTCCGTCAGAAAATTTCTCCTTGGTTCTAGGTTGGTTCTCTCCTTGACTAGTTGCCATGCACTGCTTCTTGTCCTGCCTTCTTGTCTCCCGTCCGTTGCTTTTTGTCCTGCCCAAGATGCTAAACAATGCTGCATTTGTAGAACGGCTCTTTCTTCAGATCCAGAGAAAATTTTAACGGGAGACGAGAATAGATAGCGCTAATCTGTTGAGCCCTCAAAAATTAAACACTGTTTAAACACAATTGCCAGCCCGTGCTTATCCTCCTCTACAGACAACTTATATCCCCTGAGTCTTTGTTTATTTAATATAGTGTACTTTGGATTTATTTATTTATTGTTTATAAATAAATAAAGATCCGTGGTCTAGTGGTGAAGGCACCAGACTAGAAACTGGGAGACGGTGAGTTCCAATCCTGCCTTAGGCATGAAAGACAGCTGGGTTTTCTTTTGGCCAATCCAACCCACCTCACAGGGTTGTTATTGTGGGGAAAACAGGAGGAAGGAAGGACTGTTAGGTATGTTGGCTGCCTTGAGTTATTTATAAAAATAATAATGGTGGGATATAAATAAATACTCTAACATGCATTCTTTTTGCTATAGTCTTTTTTCTCCAGACGGAGAGTTTTTTCATGATGTTCATGTAAACCAGGGGTCTTCAAACTTGACAACTTTAAGACTTGTGGACTTCAACTCCCAGAATTCCTCAGCCAGCTGGCCAAGGAATTCTGGGAGTTGAAATCCACAAGTCTTAAAGTTGCCAAGTTTGAAGACCCCTGATGTAAGCCATTCAACTGCACAAGTGACCTGCATTCAAGAAGCGAGGAAGACATTCTAGGGAGAACCACACAAGTATCCCTTGTCCGTGACTCAAGCGTCTCATCAGAGTTGCAGGACGGCAAAGCGCAGACAAGTCAAAGAGATAGAAAGAACCAATGGCCCGGTGATGTATTCCAGTCACTTGTATAAACTCAGTTAAACATTAATATGCCGCGGCACTGTTAAGATGCCACTTCCCTTTCGCATTGGAGTTTTACTTCCCCAGCCTGGAGCGAACAAAAGCTGCATCTGATTTGCTGTGTCGGTTTCAAGGTGATTTAAATTCCTCCACTGGCAGATCATAGAGGCGCCAGAGAAGAACACAGGCGAGGAAGATTAGCATTTGATTTTCCTTTCCTCCCATAAGGTTTTGGAAAAAGTAAAGGTCGCACTTTTCAGACTGAATTTATGTCAAAAGGGAAGTTAAAGATTAGCATAGAGATAGGCAGACAAAGGCAGACGTACATCAGAGAGTGCCAAGCTCCCTTCTCCACCAAGAATTTTTATGGGTCAGGAAAAAAGGGCGTACAAAGCAGGTGCATTACCATGTCAGAAAACTGATGGGTGTTATCTACTCTTCTCAACTTCCGTCCCATCTGCAGGTTGCAACAGAACCTGGAGGAAAAGTGGCTTAGCATGATCAAACCGCTTCTCCTTTCTTCCCTTCTTCCTGCGCTCATCCTTCCTGTCAAGTTAAACTAGGATTTCCCAGGTTGCTGCTACTGTAACAAGCCATGTTCTTAAGAAAGTGCATTAGATTCCACATTGTGTTAGGTCGGGAGAATTAACCTGCAGCCTGGAAATCGGAATTAGAAGAGAGAGCGAGAGAGAGAGCTTGTTTAATGTTGTTGTTTTTGTTTTTTAGTGTATAGGATGTTTTGGTGTTTTTCTATTTGACACACTTTTCAGTACTTTGTAATAATGTTCTTGTTGTTTTTATTTAAAACTTGTTTAATAAAGTATATATATATATATATATATATTAAATAATAATAATAATAATACAAAAAAAGAGATTCAGGACCATTTGGCTGTCACAATTTTGACTGCTTGTGGATCTTGCCCTCATTGCAGTGAGTAATGTAAGTATTCTCTGTTCTAAATGTTCAATAAAACTTCTAAATTCCAAAAGAAAAAAGAGAGAGGGAGAGGGGGGGAGAGAGGAGAGAGAGAGAGAGAGAGAGAGAGAGAGAGAGAGAGAGAGAGAATGCCAGTCAGAGAATGCCGGCTGGTGGCCCCCAGGGGAAGGGCCTTCTCTGTGGGCGCCCCGGCTCTATGGAACCAACTGCCGGTTGAGCTCCGGATGGCACCGGATCTTCGCTCCTTCCGGTGCAGGTTAAAGACCCATTTATTCGAACAAGCTGGCCTGGCCTGATGGGGGAACGTGAGGGTTTTAATAGGTTTTATATTCTGATTGTTTTAATTGGGCAATTATTTAATCCTTCTTTTAACTTTTGTATTTCTATTTATATGCCCTGTTCACTGCCCTGGGTCCTTCGGGAGAAGGGCGGTATAAAAATTTAAATAAAATAAAATAAATAAATAAAATAATAGAGTTGGAAGGGACCTCAGAGGTCAGGAGACCTCAGGAGACCCAATATCATTTCAAACCAATGGCTCTCCAGTCTTTTTTTTTTTTTTTTTGAAAGCCCTCAGTTATGTAACACCCACAACTTCTGAAGGCAAGCTACTCCTTGGGTTAATGAAGAGAGAGAGAGAGAGAAGGAACACCATCACAACTTAATGTTAGTTTTGCTTTCTCTTTTTTCCAGCTAAAGCAGCCATTTGACAAAGTTGGAGCCCTCTACAAGCTCGCTGCACGTTGAGCTCCTCCTAGGACGTGATCAAAGAAGCTAGATTCCCCTATTGATCAAATCTGATACCAGGGAAAAGGGATTATATTTTACAACCTTGGAAAGGGAACGATAAGTATACTCCAGCCTCTCATCGATGAGTAGTTATGTTATGACTTATCTGAGTCTCTTTCTCACCATCTCTGGAACAGATGGACCATGCTTGGTTTAAGAAATGAGACTGAAATCTGCTCCCTCGTCTACCATGCTTGGGAAAAAAAATGTTTCTTTTTTTGTGTTCTTACACACTTACTGATGTAGTGGAATTAACAACTGAAAGGAAGGAATTAGTTTTCTGGTTATTTTGTCAGATGGAAAGTTGAGTGCATTTATAAAATTATAAGCTTTCTATAAGCGTCTTCCTTTCTGGATTACTTATTCACTATCGCTGGAGGGAATGAACCACTGATAATGACTCGATGTGTTCTACACTTCTTCATCCTGCTCATCAACCAGAAACCAGGATTCCCTGGAATCCTGGTTTATTGCTGTGGAGGAAGCAGAGCAAGGAATAGCATTGGTTCTGAGCACAAAGCCTTGCCAGCCCTGCCTGGAGAGACCATGTACTGATTCTGGGGCTTTCAACATGCAGGATCTGTACCTTTCTCTGAACTATGACCTTTCCTTTTTGATAACAGATTCTTAGCTTCCAAAAATCACACAAAGTGATTTCGACTGCAAGGAGGTAGTGATGCATATGTTGCGTCACTGAAATATATGGCAATACAGTAGTGGCCAAAATTGTGGAAACCTTTTGGGAAAAATGTGCAGTAAAAATGCCACCTGTGGTTAAGTTTCCACCTATTTTTCTTCTAATTTCTTTATAACTGTAGCCTTCTTCACTTAATAATGCTATTTTCCAATGCTTTCTGGGTGACCAGTCAACTCTTTGCACCATTACTTTAATTTTATTACGTTTTCCAAGCTCACTAAGTGAAAGAACACAAAAAAAAACCCCAACCAACTTGATAGCGATCACATAACACACTGACAAATGTCCTCCTCTCGGCTTCAATGCATGACATCGATAACTGAATCCTACTGGGATCTGATTGGCTCATTGCCAAAACAAGATGACACCTGATTGGCTCTCTAAACGCTCATGCTCATTGGCTATAATCAGATGAAGGAAAGCTTCCTGAGATCAACCTAAGCAAGTTGTGCTTCCTTTTTCTGGTTATTTGGCTATAACTTTTCATAGAATACAGTACAGCAGCAGGAGCAGGAGGAGGAGGAGGAGGAAGAAGAAGATGAAGATGAAGAAGAAGAAGAAGAAGAAGAAGAAGAAGAAGAAGAAGAAGAAGAAGAAGAAGAAAAAGAAGAAGAAGAAGAAGAAGAAGAAGAAGAAGAAGAAGAAGAAGAAGAAGAAGAAAAAGAAGAAGAAGAAGAAGAAGAAGAAGAAGAAGAAGAAGAAGAAGAAGAAGAAGAAGAAGAAGAAGAAGAAGAAGAAGAAGAAGAAGAAGAAGAATTAAGAATTAAGAAAAGATCATAATACCATTGAGATTACTGACCAGACCAGGGAAATTCTTGAGAGAAATTCCCAAGTTTCCAAAAGAAAATTAGGCCTTTTTTCAATGTATAAAGATAGCATGAGAATATGAAATTCCCGTTTTTGAAACCAACACTACTGGCACTTTCCTACTGCATTTACAGTATTTCTTAGATGACCATAAATTCCCACAAATTGATCACTCCAACAAAGGTGACCTTACAGAACATTTCTCAAGGAAACTTCATAACGCAGAGAAGGCCTGCAATGGCATTGGAGACAGAAGCTAAAATATTAATTCAAGAGGCTGAATTTATAAAAAGACATCACATTTGGCATGCATTTAATATTAAATGCTCATCAAAATTCTCTTCATAAATTATGATGGCCGGTATCATTCACCTGTCTCTGAAAAGATTGACATGTAAATAGAGAAGACAGGTTAGGGATATTGACATCCAAATGACACAGACAAACACTCTTTGTTATAATCTGCCAATTCTTATGGAAGATAATGCTCTGTACAGACAGTCCTCAACTTATGACAGTCACTTGACAGTGTGACAGGCAACATATACAGTAAATATGAATGAATGAATGAAGTTTTGGGGTAGGTATACCTCAGTCCTCTAAAACACCTCTTGCTGGTGAACTTCTTCCCCTTTCCTTATTCTACATGCAGGAGTTACATGTTCTCTGATAAATGGGTTAATCCCACCCATATTTCATAAGCCACATTCAAAATGACCTTAAATGGGAAGGCAGTCAGGCTCTGAGTGCAGACATAAACTGCCCTAGGAGCTAAATCTGGAATCCCCAGTATGGCTCCCAGGGGTAGCAATAGACCCAGATAAGCTCTCTTTGGTGTCCACTAAACCTTCTTGCAAGTGTTTTTATTGTGCATTTTTAAATAATCACTTCCAAATTTAAAACCTGAGACATTTGGCATGCTGCGAAGGAACAAACGTCGTATTTCTTTGCAAGAATATTTTTGGGCTCCAACTGCACCCCACAGGCCTTCTTGGGAAATAAAAATAATGGGAAGCTGAAGTCCAGTGCTTTGCTTGGGAGTATGCCCACCTGCCATAAAAATGTTAAGTTATCAGGAGAGTCCTATAACTTAAGGGGTTGGCAAAGGGTTGGCGAATTCTGGTGATTTGAAGTTTTTCTGCCATCATATTTCTTGCATGCAGGAGGCAACTCCTAGCCAACTATGATGGAAATAGTCTTGGCTTTGGGTACAGAAAAGGACCAAGCATGCCGTAAAGAAGGATTATTCAAACAATTGCCAGGAGAAGTTGTGTTTCCACTTGTAGGAAGATGCTTTTAACAGCAAATGCTGCAGAGATATTTACAACAGAAATTTATGACTTTGGGGGAATGAGATGCAGTTGTTGGGAAAGATCCCAGCTAAAAATTTAAGGAAAACTTTTACAATTAAAAAACAATAGAAATATTTGATCCTGAATGGATCAGAGATGTTTGTGGTGGCTTATGGTAGATCTGAAGCTGTTGTGGATTTTCCGTGAGTTAAATACAATGATAAATTGTTCACAGAAGGCTTTGAAGTTTAACTTACTTGTTGAGTTACCTGTTAATTATTTTTATTTATATAGTAGATAGATGTCAGATGCTTTGTTCTTGTATGTGTGTGTGTGTGTGTGTGTGTGTGTGTATGTTATGTATCAGTGATGGGATTCAGCTGGTTCTCACCACTTCAGCAGAACCGGTAGCTAATTTTTTGTTGCTTGGGCACAGAATGGACTTCCGGAAGCGGCATCCACACAGAGAACCGGTTGTTCACCTATTTGAATCTCACCACTGGCATGTATTATTTTTGTCTGGAGTTTGTATTTTAAAATTTTTAAAAAATTGAAAAAAGAGGGGACATTCAGAAAAGATTCAGGATAACTTTGTCTTGATTTTTTGGGGGGGCAGAGAGAAACTCTGACAGGTTTTCAAGATGTTGCTGTGCTATCATATGGCAATAGAGATTCCATGGAATCCCACCATCTTAGTTTCTTGAGTTGACCTAACTCAATGGCTCTTGAAAGCTTCTCCAAGTTTTTCTTTGTCCCATCTTAAACTAAAGAAAATCAAGGTGGAGGCTTCATACTCTTTCCTCTTTGACTGACTGAGTCACCTTTTCTAAAAATCTTCCTCACTCACTTTTTCCCTGTTCCTTAATATCCGGAGACAAATCCACCAAGAAATTCCACGGCTCAGAAGTACAGCATATTTTAAATAAGAAAATAAACATAGAACACCGCGGTTGGAAGGGACCAAACCCTTGCTCGAACACGAGAAATAAATAAATAAAAATAAAGAAGTAGTAAAGAACAAAATCCTGGTAAAATAGCCAATTTCTTATAGACTGTTGTCTAGAAAATTGCGGAGATGCACCCTTAAATTATCAAGTTACTGATCCCAGCTGAGACTTTACTTTTTATGCTGCACTCGGTCGCCATTTTGCACAAATGTACACAGCAGCTTCCTAAAAATGGAAATGTATAGACTTGTTCCCAAAGTTTGTCTGAACTCCAATGAAACACGAGAACCAACTTGTCCCCAAAGTTTGGGGATCTCTGTAGCAGGACTACAGAACACCTATGTAACATAACCACACATGAATCTGGGCTTTAACAAATTCCAGCTTAGCCTAATCCTACTGTAGACCCTAGATTTGCTGTTTCTCTCCCTATGAATCAAGTTGAAAATCAGTAAGAAACAGGACACAAACGTATAATGTTATTATTTTTAATGGCTGAGAATTTTGGGAATATAATGTGGCTATGCTGAGGAAAACACATCTTCACAATCATAGCAGGCATTTACCACAAATCAAAGAGGTGGATACAGCAACCAGTTTCAGCAAATTCAGGGGAACATAAAAGAAATTTGTACGCACTAGACAAGAACCTGTGGATAATGGAGGGAAGACAGATTTCATTGCAAGAACATATAAGGAGGGGGAAATAGCTATCAAACTGGAAGCATGCCATGAATACAGAATCAAATGACTTCCAGACCCTGTACTTCTCGAAGGTGAAATATCTACCAGCTAGAAATAAGAGCAACAATTATGTGCTGCATAAGGTAAGAGCTGATTCAATGCAATTCTTTATCATTTTTATTTGAAAGAGTATGTGGGCCCTTGGAACTAATAGGGGTCTGGGTGCAGTGGTGGGATTCAGCCAGTTTGCACCGCTTCGGCAAAACCAGTAGCTATTTTTTTTGTTGCTCAGGCCTAGAATGGACTTCTGGAAGTGGCATCCACACAGAGAACCGGTTGTTCACCTATTTGAATCCCGCCACTGTCTGGAGAGATCAGAGCTCGGTGAAAATTATAAAAAAGATGCCTTCAAGTCAAGCTCAGCTTTCGGGACCCACATGAATATACATATCCATGCAGTTTTCTTAAACTGCAGTGTGTAAGTGGCTTGCCTTCTGGAATTATTTTAAATTTTCCAGTCAATGCTACAGCCCTGAAATTCCAAAAAGTCCCCATCCAAGGACTAATTAAGACCAGACCTGTTTTCATAACCAAAGTTAGCTGGATTAGACTGAATTAAGGATGGGCGAAAGCAGGCGACCCCCAGGGGGAGGGCCTTCTCTGTGGGAGCGCCAGCCCTTTGGAACCAACTTCCCCTTGAGCTTCGGATGGCCCCGGACCTCCGGTCCTTTCGCCACGACCTCAAAACTTTTCTCTTCCATCAGGCTGACCTGGATTGATGATGGGTTTTTAAATATGTTTTAATTTTTAACTGTAGTTAATTTATTTTGGGGCTGTTATTTAATTCTTTTTTAATTTTTGTATTGTTGTTTTTATTGTTGTAAGCCGCCCTGAGTCCTTCGAGAGATAGGACGGCATATAAGTCCCATAAATAAATAAATAAATAAATAAATAAATAAATAAATAAATAAATAAATAAATAAATAAATAAATAAATAAATAAACAAACAAACAAACAAACAAACAAACAAATAAAAAGTCTCCAATTCAAATCATGGTTGCAAAGTGTAGTTTGTTTGTCGCTGTTGTTTTTGTAAAAAAAAACAGGTAAAAAATAGAGCAGTTGATGATTGCTCTCCATCAATTGTGAGACAATACTTTCTATTCCAGAAAATTCTGGGAGCTGTAGCCCAGGCATGTGGGAATTGCTCAGGTTGGGAAGCACTGCAGTAGCAAATTAGACAGATAAACCAATAGCGTAACTTTGTACGCAGTGCTCCCTTTGCACATAAAATGCTTATCGACTTGCCGCGGTGGGAAAATTTGCCGCAGGACAAGCGTTACACCAGTATCAAAGAAATAATGGAATAGAACGTTTAAAGAAAGAATGCAAAAGGAGGGACAGAAATGAAATGGGAATGACAAAAATTAAAATATTTTTAAAATTAATTTAAAAACTTAAATTGAATGGTTGAATTGTCCTGCACCGAGTTGTCCCATTCTGTTCCCACGTGTCATTACAGGACCGAATGCCATGCCCCTACTACCTCCCTTCAAAACAGATGCTCGTGGTACTAGAGAAAGGAAAAGCATCCTTGGTCTATAATTACAAGCACACTCCTGCACCAGGTAAAAATAATTCACTTAAAGTGAGGTAGGAATTCCTGCCTCATCATGTTAGGGCTTCGAGAAGGATATTTAGCTTCCCCTGGCATTCCTGAACTCTGCACCTTAACAGCGTATGGGGAAATGGGATTGAGAGATACAACTAGAGAAAGCAAACCAAGTAAAGATCTCCAGATAAGTGAAATGTGCCTTATAAATACAACTCACCCCATCCTGGTTTGCAGACTTGGTACTGAATTCCCCTCTTGTCTTTCCAATGTGTCTCTTGCAGTATAAAGCAACGAAATGCAATTTCACACAAATGTATCTTTACTATGCTACTTTACAGTTGTGGAATTTTAATGTATTCACTGGAGGACAGATCTTTTTTTATTCCATTCCTTTTTCTTTTTTTTTTAAAAATAGACCTGCTGCATGTAATCTTTATCCCATAATCAAATCAGATTTTGAGGGTGGGATGGAGATGGGCTATATAGTTAAAAGGCTTGAGATGATATGCTATTTTACACGAGCAAGAAAATTGGATGCTGGAAGATTGAAACAAAAGCCTGTAAGGAGGAGTGGAAGGAAAGGAAAGTGTCAGGAAAGAAAAGAGGTAAATAAGGATGAGTGATTGAAGTAATGGAGGCTATTTCAGCCATGGCTAAGAAACACTAAGGATCAGAAATAAATTATACTCTAAAATGATTCAATAAAATTCAAATCGCTGTACAATAATCAGACAACATTTGGGAGGAAAGAAGACTGCCTATTACACACACACACACACAAGCACACACCAATACACAAAAGGGACTCCTGTAAGCATTCCTGAATATTAGGTCCTACAGAGAAATCCATCCAGCAAAGAGACTGATAAACACCAGCCAAATGGAGCTGGAGGGAAATTTCAGAAAAAGCAAATTGCACATATTGGAGCCTAGGAAGAGAAGGCAAAGTGGAAATAGAAATCAAATAATCAGTGCAATCATCATCATCGTCATGAAACAATCCAAGTGCAAGGAAGAATGAAACAGAAGTTGTCACAAACATATTAATATTCAATCAGATCAGAGCTGGAAGGGACCTTGGGGGTCTTCTAGTCCAACCCACTGCTCAAACAGGAGGCCTTATACAAATTAAAAGCTTCCAGTGTTGGAGCACCCAGAACTTCTGAAGGCAAGCTGTTCTGCTGGTTGATTGTTCTAACTGTCAGGAAATTTCTCCCTAGTTCTAGGTTGCTTCTCTGCTTGATTAGTTTCCATCCGTTGCTTCTTGTCCTGCCTTCTGATGCTTTGGGAAATATTAAAGACATCTTAATATTTTCAGATGTTTTAACCTCAGTTTAAGGGCATCTCCCCTCTTTCTCTGTAATCTCTCTCTCTCACTCACTCACACACAAAATTCCAAAAACCAGTATTTATATCAGTAGGCAAAGGGCACGTATGAGCCAGCAGCTATTTGTTGCAGAAATACTGAATTTCTCTGTCATTGCACCAATTGAGCATAAATACATGATTTATTAGATACCCGCGCCAAAGGAAAAAAAAACACAGGGACTGATAGCATTCTTAATGTCTTGCCCTGAGAATCCAGGTTACCAAAAAAAAGCTGTTTTTCTCTCTCTCTCTCTCTGAACATAAAAAGTCAGGATCCCTTCAAGTCACAATCACTTCTTGGTGCATTTATGGACGCAGCCACAGCCAAGGAAATGGTTCACCTTTGAAAGCATCCCACAGGGTGGCTTGTGACTTCCCAATCTTGCCTAAGGCCTTGGGCAGTCTCTCATCCAGTATACATTTGGTTTCCAAGACCGGACACGGGTGGCCACACAGTTTGATTTTTGTTGTTTCTTTCAAAAGAGAAGATAAACGTTTGGGAGATCTTCCTAGATGGAAGATGTTCCTACCCTTAGTTAGAAATACATTGCCTACTCTAGAGATATGTGTGCAAGGACAGGGAGTCCTCAACTTAGGACCACAATTGACCCCAAAATTTATGTTGCTAAGTGAGAAATTTGTTAAGAGGGTTTTGCCCCATTTTACGACTTTTCCCACCATCTTTGTTAAGTGAATCATGCAGTTCTTAAATTAGTAACCCGGCTGGTTCCCCATTGACCCTGGGACACTGCAACCATCGCAAATATGAGTCAGTTGCCAAGCGTCTGAATTTTGTTCATGTGATCATGGGGATGCTGTAATGGTCCTAAGTGTGAAAAATGGTCACAAGTCACTTTTTCAGTGCCGTGGTAACTTTGAACAGTCACTAACTGAACTGTTGTAAGTCCAGAACTACCTGTATCTTCTCTTTCACTGTACAGGGCTTTCTCCAATAGGCTGCGGATTGTCTAGCTTCCCATCTTTCATTCACTGCCAAGCACCAGATGGTGCTTTTGCTCACGGGACCATCGGAAGACTTCAGAGTGATTAAAAAACAAAACAAAACACTACGTCACAACACCAGCGGCATCTTCCTCTGCTGCCTTCAACAAGAAGAGAAATCAAAGCAGAGAGACATTCAAGAGAAATCCATAAACACCTGATTTTGCAGGAACATTTTTTCCCCATAAAGTATAATGGAGATTTTTCTCCATTCTGGAATATGGAATCAATTGTTGTCGCCTGTCTTACAAATGTGTGACATCAGCCCCCCGCCCAAGATCCACACCCACTCTTTTTGAAAGGGCCCCAAGACCTGGCTCTGCCAACTGGCCTGGGGCTCCAATCTGGACGTGTCCTTCTGCAGGCGGTTAATGGGCTAATGTAACACCCCAAGTCCTGCTCGTGTGTCCCTTGATCCCTTCCTTCCATCTGTGTTCATTTGAAAGCAATATTAGTGTTGATATTTATTGTTTCATTGTTTTATTTTGTAGTTTTTTTATTCATCGTA
This sequence comes from Vipera ursinii, assembly GCF_947247035.1. Taxonomy (NCBI): domain Eukaryota; kingdom Metazoa; phylum Chordata; class Lepidosauria; order Squamata; family Viperidae; genus Vipera; species Vipera ursinii. Next base: position 12,074,793 of record NC_139525.1, read on the forward strand.
AGCTGCCTAGAGTAGCCTTTCGGTTAGATGGGTAGTAGAGAGAGAGAGAGAGAGAGAAAGGAGAGAAAAAAAGAGAGGGGAGAGAGAGAGAAAGGAGAGGAAAAAAGAGGAGAGAGAGAGAAAGAGAGAGAGAGAGAAAGAGAGAGAGAGAGAGAGAGAAATGAGAGAGAGAGAGAGAGAGAGAGAGAGAAAGAGAGAGAGAGAAAGAAAGAAAGAGAGAGAGAAAGAAAGAGAGAGAGAGAAAGAGAAACAGAGAGAAGCAGGCAGGCAGGCAGACAAAGAGAGTATTCCCTAATCCCTTTGGAGTAACTCAGAGAACAGAGAAAAATTGGACCTGGGTTCCTTGAAAAGTATGCCAATAAGGATGTTATGGCAATATTGTCCTTCAAATGTTCATCGTGGTATCATTATTATAAAAAAACACAGAAGCTTTCCCCATTATCTAGATAGTATTACCAGTGTCCTATTGAAAAAGGGTATTATACCCTTAAGCTGCAGACCAGCTTATATGTCTTTGGCATATCTTGAAGGGAGATTTTGTAAATGCATGTTGAACAGCGTCTCAGTCCCTGCAATCTCTGATCACCTAGTGGGTCTCATTTATGATGAGATCAAAGCCAAATTACTCATGGTGGATGAACTCGAATAACTGTTATCTTCTTGCAGATGTCTTTCCAACTGTTAGCAGACAGATGGCTACTCCTGCTTCGTTGTTATTAAAACCTGGCCATTTGAAGTTCTTAATTTCTTGCCCTGATTTTATCTTGATCTTATGTCCAATATTCATTTTGCCATCTATTTAAAGTTATGCTGTGGTATTTTATGCCATGTTACATGGAGACCAACAGAATTTCTGGTACCACTACTGATTAAGGTCATGGGAATTTTAAGTCCACTGAGAAATCACTCAGCTTTCAAAGGCTAACTTAAATCCAGTTCAGGAATAACTATATCGACCAAAGATAAGATTTGTAGTTTAGGGTTGAACTGTGGGGTCTTTGGTGCTCTCTGAGTTTGGTGCTTTTCTTGCAGACATTTCATTACCAAACTAAGTAACATCATCAGTGCCAATGATGTTATGTAGTTTGGTACTGAAACATCTGCCAAAAAAAAACAAGCTCAGAGAGCACCAAGGAGCCCACAATTACTATATCAAATAAAATCTGATATTTGATTTTGAGGCAGCACACCTTGCATTACTGGTTGTTAAAGAGATGGCATATTGTGACCTTTCTAAAACAACCTAGCTAGGCATAGGTAAAGGTAAAGGTTCCCCTGCACATGCATGCTAGTCATTTCCGACTCTAGGGGCTGGTGCTCATCTCCGTTTCAAAGCCGAAGAGCCAGCGCTTGTCCGAGGACGTCTCTGTGGTCATGTGGCTGGCATGACTAGATGCCAAAGGCGCATGGAACGCTGTTACCTTCCCACCGTAGCAGTCCCTATTTTCCTACTTGCGTTTTTGCGTGCTTTCGAACTGCTAGGTTGGCAGGAGCTGGGACGAGTAACAGGCGCTCACTCTGTTACGCGGCACTCGGGATTCAACTGGCCAAACTGCCGACCTTCTGATCGACAGGCTCAGCATCCTAACCCACTGAGCCACCGCGTCCCTTAGCTAGTCATACCAGGAAACGAAAACGCTGGAAGAAGGAAGCTTTAAATTCAATCGGGCAAAACCTAGCTTGTGTTTTTTAATTATGCAAAGCAACAGTGCCGAAGTTAGTACTGTATTTATTTTTTTTTGCTAAAGATTCTCAACTTGATTTCAGAACCGGTATCTAGATTTATAAGGAACTCTCCACAAAAACTAGAGGAAATACAGTTATTATTTCTGCATGCATAATAGTTATTTATGGGATTAATGATGTGTGTGCACAGTTCAGCCGTATACAGTATTTCTCCCGCCTCAAATAACGCGGTATCAAGCTTCACTGTGGCTTCAAGGAAATTACAACGCCTAAGAGACAACATCAGAAGTGTTTATGGGGTTGAGTATTATAGGCTGCTGTGGAGCTTAACAGTAAGAAAATTCACTTGCGAATATAGCATACAGTAAGCATACTAAAAAGGGCACATTTTGATGCTTTTATTTACTTAGTAAATCCCAGTTTTATCTGCATCACTTGTCAAGGGGCCTTATCATTAATATCATTCTGTAAGTTTCTCCTCTATGCCTAGCGGAATTAAGCACTTTATTTTACCATGTATAAACCTACGTTTTTTTTAAAAAACAGGAAAATACATTTCACGCCTCGGTAAGGTCAGACAAAAATAATTTTCAAAAACCAATTAAATTATCTTAGACTAATTATCTAAGGCAATTATCTTAAGCTCAAGACTATGAAACAAAGAGGAACATTTTCTCACCATAATTGGTAGGCAAAACTCAAGGAAAAAATCAAATTGTCTTTTGCTCAGCTCATGATAGCAATTTGACTTGTGATTAAAACGTTAAAAATCACCAGGTATTTGTCTTAAGACAAAGGACTGCAGCTGTACAGATGTTGAACATAAAAGCAATTTTTGTAAACCATTTGAAAGAAAATGCACAGTACTTTGTGGATTTTTTGCATAAACCCGAAACAAATGAACTTATGATCTATAGTTTTGACAATTAGTTAAAGCTGCATAATAGAAAGAAGAGGGTCATGCTGAAACTGGTGGTAAATCTCCAAACTTTTTTTTCTTTTCAATTTTTCTCCTAGCTTTTTTCTTCTTCTTGCACTTTAGCCTTTTCTTTTGTTTCTTCCTTTTTTTTCCTTTTTCCTTCTGACTCTATTTTAGTTATAATAATTTTTACTCTTCCATTTCAACTACCATTTCAAAGTATTGTCTGCGGGGTCCTTGGTGCTCTCGGAGCTTGGTTGTTTTCTTCCAGATGTTTCATTACCAAACTAGGTAATGTCATCAATGCACCGCAAGTAAACAACCAAACTCTGAGAGGACCAAGGACCTCACAACTCAATCCTGAGCTAAAAATATTCTCTTCTATCAAAACAGTGTCTAAGCTACGTATTGGGGGAACATGACCGAAAACAGGGCTTGTCTTAAAAGTGAATTTTTCAAAGCAAGCTGATTTGTTTATTGCTTTTCACAGAAATAGACTGATTAGATTTTGTGTATCCTTCTTAGTATTCAGGTGTCCTCCTGAGAATTTTGCAAAGCTGCTTTTGGCTAATTAAAAAAAGTCACTAAGACTGTATTTTAGGTCCAAATAAGTACACATGCATATTTTAGGAGGAAATTTGCCAAAGAGTATTTTTTTTTAAAGAATAAAAGACTTGAGGGAAAAAAAGTATTTTATCAGCAGGGAATTAAAATAATGCATGTTTCCTTGCATAAATCATAAATTGCAGAATAGGCTGGAGCACCAGAGAAATGGGGGAACAGGTGAAACAGACTAGGGCAGGGGTAGGCAACCTCGGCTCTTTTATGACTCATGGACTTCAACTCCCAGAATTCCTCAGCCAGCCATGCTGAGGGGAAAGGCAGAGGTTTCCAAGCTGAGCCATGCTGGATGAGGAATTCTGGGAGTTGAAGTCCATGAGTCATAAAAGAGCTGAGGCTGCCTGCCCCTGGCCTAGGCCTTAGGCCACTTTATGACTCACGGACTTCAACTCCCAGAATTCCTCAGCCAGCCATGCTGAGGGGAAAGGGAGAGGTTTCCAAGCTGAGCCATGCTGGCTCAGGAATTCTGGGAGTTAAAGTCCATGAATCATAAAAGAGCGAGGCTGCCTACCCCTGGACTAGGGCAAGATGGACCAGTTTCTCCATTAATGTCCGTAAACAGCAATTCATCCAAATCTTTTCTTCTATGATTTTGCATTAAATTAGCTTCCCTGCTTCCCCCCATATCACCACTGGTGGAAGTTTAGCCCGTGTAACAGAAACAAATTATTTCTTCCTTTTCAAAACAGTTTATATGGATGTCCTTCTTACAGTTGCGATGGTAAACAGAAAACAAAATCCATCCGAGAAGCCCACACTTATATGTTAAAACTATCCCAGTAGGATTCAACTATCCATCAAAATATATAGTTCCAAAGCATTTGACTATATACTAGTTAAATTTTGAAAGCTCTCCTTGGACAACAATAAAGTTGAAGGATGGCAAAAGCTATTAAAGTTCTGTATTATTTTTCTTTGAAAAGTTCTCAATTCATCCCTAGGCCCTTTCTTTATATCCCTATTTATGTCATCTTCCCTCTAAGAATGGAACAGCTGTTTGCGAAGGTAATATACAGTTTCTGCCGGAGTTTTATTTGAAAAGTTAACATTGGAAGAAAGGAAGTTTCCAGGGGAGATTCAGTGGGAAAACAAGACGTTGGTGTAGCCTTCCTGGTAACCAATAAAGAGAAAGTTATCATTGTGGCCATTTATAAGGAGAAAACAGTAGCTGTGGAAAAGATTATCTATCTACTTTCTATCCTGCTCGTTCCCCAGATGATCTAATTTTCTTTCTCCCTCTTAAATATTTTACTAGAATTTTGCAACACAGTAAAAATATTTAAAAATGAAAAAAAGTGTAAGAAAAAAAGATGGAAAAGAAGAAAAAGATGGAAAAAGAAAGAAAATATGGAATTTTTTCTGTCTTTTTTTCTATCAAGGTACTTATTTGTATCCCTCCTTTATTAATTTACAAATAACTCAAAGCAGCGAACATATCTTCCTTCGCCTATTTTCCCCATAACGACAATCCTGTGAGGTCAGTTGGGGTAAGAGGGACTGGCCCAAGGTCACCCAGCTGGCTTTCTGGGTGTCTTCATGGTGCAGTGGTTAGAATGCGGTATTGCAGGCTAATTCTGCCAAGTGCCAGCAGTTTGAGCCTGACCAGCTCAAGGTTGACTTAGACTTCCATCCTTCCCAGGTCAGTAAAATGAGGACCCAGGTTTTTGGGAACGATATTCTGACTCTGTAAACTACTTAGAGAGGGCTGCAAAGCACTATGAAGCAGTATATAAGTCTAAGTGCTATTCCTATTTCATGGCTAAGGCAGGATTTGAACTCACAGTCTCCCAGGTTCTAGCATAGTGTCTTAACCTCTAGACCAAACTATCAATCTGTCTGTTGTCCCTCCATCCGTCTCTCCATCCATCCATCCACCCATCCATCCTGAGCTATTTAAATTTAATTAAATAATTAAAAAAACATAAGTTGTTTAAATTTATTTAACTATCTTTCTTTCAATAGCAATACTACTTAGACTTATATACTGCTTTATAGTGCTTTTACAACCCCCTCTAAGCAATTTACAGAGTTAGCATATTGCCCCAATAATACACATCCTCTTCATGACCTGTTTTCCTTGTTACCTTCTGGGAGGAGGGGGCTCCGTGCTATCTGAAGCAGAACAATCAGATTCAGTCATAGTTTTGTTCCACACAGTATTAACCTTATGAACTCTAAAGCTTCCTCTTTCCGCTATGTATTCAAAATGGAGTGTTATTAATATTTATGTGATATTTATATATAAGGATGTGAGTTTGTACATATGTTTTATATAGCATGGTTCAATGTATGCTATGTATGTGTATACTTTTGAGAGCAAGCAAGAAAATTTCATTTTTAATGTGTGCCAGTGTGCCCACAGTAAAAAATGACAAGAAAGGTTATCTATCTATCTATCTATCTATCTATCTATCTATCTATCTATCTATCTATCTATTAATCTAGATATCTGTCTATCTAATCTGAGTCCTCATTTTACCGAGCTCAGAAGGTTAGAAGGCTGAGTCAACCTTGAGTCGGTCAGGATTGAACTCCTGGAGTGAGCAGTGAGTTAGCCTGCAGTATTGCATTCTAACCATTGTACTACCAGGACTCAAGTAATTGTCATCTTATTCTTTCCAAAGCCTTTTAAACCCTTTTTAGTCCCTGATAGTCTGATCCATTCTCATTTCATCCATTCTCAGTCACCTGCTGTAGTCATTAAGGAAGATAACCTTGATGCAAATAGACAGGAACCATTAACAGGTAAAAGGGCTTGAAATTATCTATCTATCTATCTATCTGTCTGTCTGTCTGTCTGTCTGTCTGTCTGTCTGTCTACTTACTTACCTACCTACCTACCTACCTACCTACCTACCTACCTACCTACCTATCTATCTATCTATCTATCTATCTATCTATCTATCTATCTATCTATCTATCTATCTATCTATCTATCCACCCATCCATCTATCTATCTATCTATCTATCTATCTATCTATCTATCTATCTATCTATCTATCTATCTATCTATCTATCCACCTATCTATCTATCTATCTAAAATCAGCAAAGAACAATAAATAATATTTGTGAGTTGCTTGGGCAGATGTGTCGCTAATTCACTGGAGAATAAGGAGGAGGAGGAAAAATACAATCAGACTGGCAAAGATTGTGTAATTCTAGCCAATCTCAATAAGAATCATTTTAGCCTCCCTGTAGAGGTGATCTTGTGGCGGGGCTGACAACTTGTGCTTTGGAAACAAACATCTACGTGCAGAATGCATTCTAGCATCCTGACCTTCTATTTCTTTTGCTACCCCTGAATTTGGAACGTGTTGCGCTCTCGTAGATTGAAGACTTTATTCCCTTGAGCAATTCATCTTTTTTCTCAGGCATTTGATTTCAAGTTTATAGCATCCCTTCTTCCTCAAAATAGTGATTGTGTGCAAGCATGAGGAAAAGTGAGAGGAGCCCAGACCTGGTTCCCACAGAATACTTAACTGGGTTAATGGAGTGTGTATATTAATGTGTTGTGAAAATAACAAGAATTAATCCAGTCAATTAACCTCCCGGATAATTTAACAGCCCAAAGTCAACCCATTGTGTGCGAGCTTAACCTAACTCTACCAAGCTAGTAATACTACAGGGAAAACCCAGTTAACTGACCCTTTCTTGCCTACTTTGTTTTCGAAAAAGAACTGGAAAGGAAAAGTGATTGAGAAGAGAAATCCTTTCAATTTACTGAAAAGGTTTGGCAGTACGAAGACACCACACAAAGGCTGATAAGATTCCTCTGTCCAAGCTGCACCCAGTTTTGCCTGCCTGATGACGAAGACCAGGACAAGTGATGCTTTAAAATCCCGAAGGTGCTTTTTCCACGAGGCTTCTTGGATGAGAAGCGAAACATCTTTAAAAACAAAAAAAAAACCAAGAAAGTCCAGTTGCCTCATGGAAAAAGCACCTTTGGGACAATCATGACCTGGATGACTGAGAATCTCCATAGACATGATGCTTTAAAGGTCTTCCAGGTCTTTGAAGAAGGACTTACGGGATAGCAATGATTTTGGTGGAAAATGTGCAGGGATTTTTGAAGCCCAAAAAAACTGGTGATCTTAACTCAATCAATGTGATTGTTGTCCTCTTAAAAGCACCGAGAACTAGATCAGACTGCTAAAACTGGAGCTGTCAATAAAGTAACAAATATTTTCACTAAATACAGGTAGTCCTTGACTTACGACCACAACCGATCCCAAAATTTCTGTTGCTAAGTGAAACATTTGTTAGGTGAGTTTTAACCCATTTTACAACCTTGGGGGAGGGGCGGGTCAGTAGTGACTGTTTTGGAAAATTCTGCTCTAAAGCTGTACTATAGTTTGTTTACGATTAATTCCACACAGTGATACCACCACGATGGATTGTAAAGCATGGTTTGCGGATTAGTGCAATGCATGAATGGGTAATTGTGGTTTATTCAAAAGCCTGAGATTAAAAGAAGCCACGGTTGGGAGAACTATGTGGACTTGGACCCTGGAAGGGAAAGCAAAAAAAAAAAAAAGTTAAATCAATCTGCATCTCTTAAGATTGGTCGCCAAGGTTACTTCTTTACCGGTCTCTCCGTCGGATTTCCGTTCGTGATCGGTATCAGTGAGGGACAAGGCTGAGTTTGCGCGGCTCGACAAACAGGAGCTGTGTTCGGATTTCATGCCCGACATCCACATCCTCAAGGCCTGATCTGGTGAAGCGCCTCCTTCCGTCTCGGTATCCATATCGGACCCCATCTCGATAGGATAGCCGTGCTGAGAAACCGTATGCAAATCCCCCTGGTAGCCAGCACACAACATATGGGGGGAGTCACAGAATTCCAGCTCTGAAACAAATGGAAAAACCAAAACATGGTTTGTACAGAAAAAAAAGGACAGTTCAGGTTGTTTTTTTTTAAATTTGCCCATAGCATGATTCATGCCCCGGGGTTGTAAGAATGGACCACATACCCTTCTCCATCCATGCTCTAGAATTGTGTTGATTTTAAATAAGCTGAATGTAAAAAAGAATACACCCAATTATAAAAGAAGAAAGAAAAGGCTAAAGTGGAGCCAGTTAGGTCTAGTGGTTAAGGCACCAGGTAGAAACCAGGAGACTGTAAGTTCTAGTCCAGCTTTAGGCATTAAAGCAGCCAGGTGACTTTGGGCCAATCATCAGGAGACTGTGAGTTCTAGTGCCGCCTTAGGGATAATGAGAAGGAAGGACTCACTGGAGAAGAGCCTAATGCTGGGAAAGATTGAGGGCAATAGAAGAAGGGGACAACAGAGAATGAGGTGGCTGGATGGAGTCACAGAAGCCGTAGGTGTGAGCCTAAATGGACTCCAGAAGATGGTAGAGGACGGGAAGGCCTGGAGGAACATTGTCCATAGGGTTGCAATGGGTCGGACACGACTTCACAGCTAACAAGGGATAAAAGCTGACCGGGTGATGGCACTGGGTTGTTGTTGTGAGAAAAATAGAAGATGAAAGGAGTATTAGGAATGTTCACTGCCTTGAATTATTTATAAACAGAAAGTCAGGACAAAAAAAAACACAACTAAAATAAAATAGGAATCAAAAAGATATTGGATATATATCCATGTGTGTGTGTGTGTATGTATATATGTATACACACACACACACATGTTAAGTGTTTGTTAAGTATTTAGAATACCTTGCTAGGCCTCAAACATGGGGCATATCAGTCTCCCTTTAATTCTTTGTTAGCAATCCAAAAAAATTACACACACACACACATACAAATTGAACTCATGATTCATTACAGTGATCTACTGCTGATCTATATTGATCAATTCTGCAACTACTGAACAGTGAGAGCTACATATTTGTCTTCCTTATACTGAACAGTAACATATTTTTTTTTTGCCGTTGTCTATTTTATTTTGTCTTGATGTCAACTTCCATGTGATGGAGATCAACTCCCAACTGGCTGCATCTTCTCTGAAGCTCTCAGAGTGGCATTCACCTGTCTGAGATGGTATAGGTTCTCCTGCTTGAGGAGGAGGCTGGACTAGAAGACCTCCAAAGTCCCTTCCAGCTCTATTTGTTGTTCTTATTTTAACACATCTTAACAGAATTGGAAGGGGTGTGTGTGTCTTCTAGGCCAATCCCCTGCTCATATAGGAAACCCTATACCATTTCAGACAAACGGTTGTCCAATCTCTTTTTAAAAACCTCCAGTGTTGGAGCACCCACAACTTCTGGTGGCAAGTTGTTTCCCTGATAGTTCTAACAATCAGAAAATATTTCCTTAATTCTAGGTTGCTTCTCTCCTTGATTAGTTTCCATCCGTTGCTTCCATCCGTTGCTTCTTGTCTTGCCTTCAGATGGAGAATAGCCTGACTCCGCAGCTTGACTCCCCTGTTACCATAAGGCAGAAGCAGGACATGGAGTTTTAATAGGAAGGGAGCAGCAACGTTCTAGTTCCAGATGACAAGTAGAGTCCCAATAAAAAGAAAATGGGAAAAAAAGCAGGAGGGAAAAGAACGAAGTCTGCCTTTCCAGATTATTCAAGTATCAGTAAGGAAGGTCTGGAGGTTTTGCTCTCTCCTGAAAAGGAGCCTTCATGCTAAGACCAATGAACTATTTTGCGGTGGTGAAGGACATCTTAAGTGAGACTACTGCAAACTAGAAAAAAAATCAGGTTTATGCAGAAGATCCACTACTGATTCAGGAACCCAATCCTTCACGTTTGTGGATATGTGGTGGAACCTCCAGCATTTAAATGCTAAGGCATAATTAGAACAATTATCAGTAGAACGACTTGCCTCCAGAAGTTGTGGGTACTCCAACACTGGTTTTTGAGAAGAGATTGAACGATCATTTGTCTGAAATGGTCTAGGGCCGGGGTGGCGAACCTAGGGCACGCGTGCCACAGGTGGCACGCTGAGGTCTCTCTGTGGGCATGCGTGCTGTTGCCCCAGTCTTAGGCCTTCAGCTGGGTTTTATAAAACCTTGTCTCTTTAGGCCTCTGCCGCCGTGTGCAAAAAAAAAAAAAGTTCAACCAATCAATTTCAACTTCTCGCGGGGAAAAAAATAGATCTTGCAAAGTTGGAATTGATTGAACTTTTTAAGTCCCACCCAGTCTGGCGTTACCACTGCAGCCACGCCCACCCAATGGGCCATGCCCACCCAATTGGCCACACCCACCCAATGGACCACGCCCACCCGGCACCCGATGATACATAAGTGGGTTTTGGGTTGCAGTTTGGGCACTCGGTCTCTAAAAGGTTTGCCATCCCAGGTCTAGGGTTTCTTGCTTGAGCAGGATTGGACTAGAACAGGGGTAGGCAACCTTGGCTCTTTTATGACTCGTGGACTTCAACTCCCAGAATTCCTGAGCCAGCATGGCTCAGCATGGAAACCTCTCCCTTTCCCCTCAGCGTGGCTGGCTCAGGAATTCTGGGAGTTGAAGTCCACGAGTCATAAAAGAGCCAAGGTTGCCTTACCCCTGGACTAGAAGACCTCCAGGGTCCCTTCCAACTCTGTTAATTCTGTTATTCTGCCCTTTCATGATATCACATATTATATTTTTGCTGTTTTTCTTCCATTTTCTTCCATGCAAAATCCCAGCACCGGGTTTACCTAGCAGCCTTGTCTGTTCTGATACCCTTTGTTTTCCACCATGCCAACTTTCAGCTTTCATAGCAACAAGTTTCAGATCTTTCACTTGCCTAATCGGTGAAAAGGCCTTTTCTGGATACAGCAGCCACAAGATGGCACTTTTGTTAAAGTAGAAAATGGTCGTGCTGTTTTTTTTTTTTTTTTTTGTTTTCATACAGGTGGCTGGAGAGGAAATGACTACTTTTGTTCCTCCTCAACATTATTCAAAGACCCATAAATCAAGACAAAGCTGATAGCAGCAAGGTTTTCCCCCCCCCTAATGGATGAATTAAAGTCCTTAATCCTAGCAATAGAGACGTGGACCCTGTGCAACCTGAAGCACTGAAATATTCTATTTTTAAATATCGATAACTGAATTCTCAGAAGCTGCTAAAAATACTTATACGTATTCACTGTAGCAGGCTGTGTTATTATCTGGTGGATTGGGTGAGTCATGGCAGGTGCGTGGAAGATGCAGATGTTTTCCATGCTGTTGGCAACTCAACGCAAACATTTCCCAGCAGTGAAGGATTACTTATAATGAATTGGAGCAGGATCTTGGGCATACGCCTGAAACTAAAAGCAGTTCCTTTTCTGACCAATTTTCACAGAGACTCTTTAGCCAGATTTATTAAGAAGAAAGGGATGGAGTTGTGACTTAACTGATTCCTTCTACAATGAAATGTATCTCCAAGTAGACTGGAGTGGAACTTTCTTGCCTGCTTTTTCCGAACCACCAAAGCGGCAGCTACCGCATTGGCATTTGTAGCAGGGTGTTTACTAAACCACTGCCTAAATCTAGATCAGACTGAGAACTGTCAAATCTTGTACACCAGACTAGGCCCAAGGGAGAAAAAAAAATCACACAGATTTCAAGCAGGAGGCTTAATGGTACAAATTATTTGGTAGAAACCAAACAATTACGGGAGCGGTAGTAAAATCTTGTAATCTGACATAGTTCTCAGCTTCCAGCTCAAGTATCCAAATAAAAAGTCCAGGATTATTTTCATTTCTGAAAATCTTACTGTTTATTGAATACATGGCCTGGTAAAGGCGACATAAGACTAACTCTCAAGTCCCAAGGCATCAGACCATAGCATATAACAATGACTTTTCCAGCCAAACCTCCCCAGGTGTCCATGTAGCTCATGTAAACAAGTTCTCTTTCTTATGGGAACCGTCTGCTCTCTTCTTCACACCTGCTAGAATGTCCTTGAAAGGTTTCCACACTCCCGACTCTTAGCAAGGTTCCGTAGAACTGGAGTTTCATTTCTCTAATCCATTCGAAAGCAACACCTCCCCCCACACCCCCGACTCTAATGGCAAGATGAAAACAGAGAGGCACACAGCTGCCAAATTTTCACTCCTGATGATAGCAATAGCGCTTAGACTTATATGCCGCTTCATAGTGCTTTACAACTGGCCATACTTTGTGGGTGTTCTGAACCAGCCCTCTTCCGGCCTTGTAGTAAGGCAAACCCCTATTCAAACAGAAGAGACTGGAGAGCGTCCAAGGCTGAAAAGCGTTTGCCAAGATTTAATAGTCAATTAACAGAACAAGAAACAAAAACACAGGAACTTGAATCCTCAAGCGGAAGGGTTGCTTTCAGCAACCAGCCCCTCCCCAAACACTCCTTTTATTTAGAGTTCAGGGCGTGGTCTCCTTGTGCCTCCTCCCGAGGAGTCCCACAGCCTTTCTTTGTTTGTTCCTGCTCGACTGCATCCTGCGTCGGGCGTCCTTGAACAGGGCCAGCTGTGGGTCATCATCCTCCGCACTATCGGGCTCACGCAGCTGAGAAGAGGTCCCCGGCTGAGGGCTCTGCAAAGCCTCCAAGCCATCATCAGCCGGTTCGTCTTCCACACCCTCCTCCTCCCCCTCATCTGAGTCATCCGATACATCTGAACCGGCTGCCGGACCCACCGGCTGGCCCTGAGTCATAACAGTGGGGTGCCTCAGGGTTTGGTTCTCTCCCCCCTATTTAATATCTAGATGAGGCCACTAAGTGAGGTGATCCATCCATTTGGGGTAAGATATCGTCAAGGTGCAGATGACACCCACATTTTTATCTCTACTCCAGGGTCTCTTTGGGGCCACTTGGTCTGTGTCTACTATGCAGTCATGGGCTACTACTCTGTCTCCTATCTGCCCACTCCCTAGGCAGCCTCTCTGAGCACTATTACAACAGCCTCAGTTTAAAAGCTGAAAAAGGAAGACACTAATGATAAATTAAGCTGCAAAAAGAATAAATGAGAGAAAACAAAATGTACACAAGAAAGAAAACGAATGATTTCCACCCTCCAAACACGGCGTGTCTTTGGTGCACAAACTAGCTGAAATGAGAGACAGTTGTGTGTGTGTGTGCATTGATGTGCACCTGCATGAGGAATCTAAACACGCGCATACAAAATACGGTGATGTAAAAATAAGGAATCATATTTAGCGTAATGAATATGTCGTAGGAAAGCAAGCAATAAAATTTTTAATCCAGCCAGAGGTGGCTGTGAACTGAAATGTAGCATCCAATTAATGAATCCTGGAGTGAACTGCTATTATTATTATTTTTTTTGCTATCTGATATTACAGCAATGTCACAGTTCAGCATTTTCTCATTTCTTGGCATTTAATTCCATTTTGCATTTAAGGGTATGTTTAATGTGGTTTTCACTGCTTGGGGGAAAAAAAGCATGAATGCATTTGCCAAACAGAAACATAGAAAAAGTGCCTTTGGGAAAGCTGAAAAAAAAATAATAATCAAGAAAACAAACATGCAGAAGTCACACTGCTAAGCATGAATTACCAATAGTTGGGGATCCAGGTTGATCGCCCCTAAAATATACGGGTGAGTTGCTTGGCGCTGTGAGTCTCCCACTTTGCAGAGAAAGAAAAGCAATGAAATGTGGGCGATTCCATTTGGGAAGAAGGAAGCTTCTCATCTTTCAAACTAATGCTTTTGCTTTTGCCTTAATTAGGAATGAAATATTTACTTTTCAATTTGGCAAGAGCAGTAAGTATCCTTCTGGAAGAAAAAAGAAAGAAGGAAAAAAAGAAGAAGAAGAAAGGAACCATTTCAGCAGCTGTTTTTGCTCTTTCTCCAACCGCACAGAAAGGTTGTCCTGGTTTCTAACAAAGAAGAGATGATGAAATAATAATAATAATAATAAAAATATTTTAAGTTACTATAGAAATTCTGGTATAGGAGTTGACGAGCAAGGGTTCCTACCTTCTCAAAACAACAAGGAGATTTTGCCCAGCAGAACTACTGATGATAACACATTAGGTTGCTCTCCTAAAGTCTTGGTGTGTCTAGAACAAAACTAGGTATGTCTTCTCCGGTGAAGAGAAGGACTACGGGTGATATGATAGCAAACTTCCAGTACTTGAGGGGCTGTCACAGAGAAGAGCGGGGTGGACCTATTCTCCAAAGCACCAGAGGACAGGACAAGAAGCAACAGGTGGAAGTTCATTAAAGAGAGAAGTAACCTAGAACTAAGGAGAAATTTCCTGACAGTAAGAACAATTCATCAGTGGAACGACTGCCTCCAAATGGGCTTTCGTTTCTAAGGGTAGACCCTATGCATGAGCCTCCCCTGGACTAACATCTTTGCCACAACGTCACTGTCAGAATCCATTTATATCCCATTCATAAATCCCTATCTGTACGTTCTAAAATCTTACATCCCTCACTGGATTCTGCCATTCCCAAGGAGGAGGAGAGAAGATGTTAATTGGCTATCCCTATCCATTTGTTGCAAGGGTGTTTATTTCAGCCTGCCTGGAGACCGTCATTAGACCAGGGGAAAAACCTTTGAACTGAGAAGAACAAAGAAAGGGAAGGGGGGAGAGATCTGGTTTGTATCTCTGATTAGAATCTGAAAGAGAGGAAAGAAATGTCGTAAAGGCATGGAAGATCCCTCCTCCCTTGGAAGGTTTTGACACCTGAACCTTAATTGATCCGGGACTGACCAAATGGACTGAGGGGAGGGTGTTTTTTTTTACTCGGGGACACTTTAAAAGTACCAACCTGTAACACAGTTTTCAGATCCTGTCTAGATTTCCCACTGACAATTATGTTTTAGTAAAAGTTCCTTTTTGGACAATTCTCTCTCCAAGAGTTCTTCTTTCCTAAGATGTGGATTGGGGTGGGACCTTACAGTCACACTGGCTCTGTCAGAAACAGAAGATACGAAAGCCAATGTTGCATGTTTGCTATTATGGATATGAGGAGGCAACTTGTGAGCTTTTCTAGTCTATGCATTAAACACTGGCTTGACTGGTGTTGTTTAAAAAGCAATTTGTTGCTTGCTGTACCTTAGGCAATAAAATTTTACAGCCCAGACCTGTTTCCAAATTTTAACCCTAGAAAACTCCGGAGATTAATCCCTGTAATCCTTAAATTGCAAGGCAGTTTATACCAGCTCCTTGGGTCATCAGGTAAAGTCAGAGAGGTTTTTATCCCAGCTGTGTTGACAACCTGTTCTAATAGTCACAGAAGCTGTAGACAGGTGCCAAACATCTGGAAGCTGCGGGCACTCATCCCTATTCTTGCACCTTTTCCTGGCTAGATAATGTTAGGAAGAATGCAAATGCCCTGTTTTATTTTATTTTTTTGCAATTCTAAGGAAAGAATTCCGTATTGCGTTTTTATATCCCTTAGATGCAGCAACGTTTTCAAAAAAAGAGGTCTTAATAAATGTGTCTTTGATTAATTCCAATAGCAACAATATGTCATTGCCTGACACTGTTTTCAATTTCCCATAATACCTCATTACGGCAGGCTTCCCAAACTCCCAATTTGAAAATGGTAGGCTTGGGTCCGGTCTGCTTTGGAGATATTCTGAGAATGTTCAATTGGCTGTTCGGAAATTCAGCTCCCTTCGTGGACATGGTGCTGGTAGGACTCAAAACAGCTGCCAGAGCCACTGAAGTAGAACGGGAAACGGAAAACTGAATTCAAATCTTTAGAGTAAGAGTGATACTGCTTTCAGGTGAGTAAAAAACAAACAAACCACAACGTAAAAAAGATGTTGAGACTCTAGAAAGAGTACAGAGAAGAGCAACCAAGATGATTAGGGGGCTGGAGGCTAAAACATATAGGGAACGGTTGCTGGAATTGGGTCTGTCTAGTTTAACGAAGAGAAGGGTGAGGGGTGACATGATAGCAGTCTTTTAATCTCTCAGGGGCTGCCCCAAAGAAGAGGCAGTCAAGCTATTCTCCAAAGCACCTGAAAGCAGGACAAGAAGTAACGGATGGAAACTAGTCAAGGAGAGAAGCAACCTAGAACTAAGGAGAAACTTCCTGACAGTTAGAACAATTAACCAGTGGAACAACCTGCCTCCAGAAGCTGTGAATTCTCCAACACTGGAGGTTTTTAAGAAGAGACTGGACAGCCATTTGCCTGAAATGGTATAAGGTTTCCTGCCTGAGCAGGGGGTTGGACTAGATGACCTCCAAGGTCCCTTCCAACTTTATTATTATTATTATAAACTATGTTTCCCTAGAACTTATCAAATAAGGACAACATGGGATGGACAATGGATTGTGACAAAAGTCAGACAACATTTAGATCTCCAAGAAAAAAAAGTCCTGATCCATTATGTTGTCTTAAAGAGCCTGTACTCATACATCAATTGTTGACTTTGGGCCTGCAAGAGAGTAACAAAACAAAACAGAGAAACAGGACAACTAACCTGAGCAACAGTTGTCCTTAATCAACAGAAACGTCCAACTGTCACACATACACAAGATGGGGAGCTAATCTCCTTCTGGGAGCAGCAAACAAGCCAAGTTGGTCCTCCAAAGAAAATAAATCAGAACCAAAAAAGAGTAGAAAAGCTTACCAACAAATTAAACGGTACCGGTCCTGTGAGTTCACTCATGCCTGCAGGGCAGTCTGCTGTGAGCAGATAAGGAAAATCCAGAGTTTGTTATCGGGAGCAATATTTTGTCCCGCTTCATAAAAATTTGACACAGCTGGAGGTGAACTAATTGAGAAGGGAAGATAGCAACGTTGAAGGGATTTGAAAATGTAATTAAAGAGCAATGAGGAAAGGGAATCGGCAGAAGAAGGAATGCCCTAAGCTTGGAGAAGACCAAGAAGTTCAAAGCCACTTCCCAAAGTGACCTCTAACAATAAGGATGAGCCAACGTGCATTGGGTTGGAGCAAAGGGCCCTCAAAAGCTTCAACTGGGAAAGTCGACACAATCTTCACTGCAAGGATAAGAGCTTCTGAAAACTATAACACATATTTTTGTTTTCTTTGTTTCTTTGTTATTGCTACCTGGGGGTGAGGAGCTGAATCTAAAGATTGTTGAGTTAACAGAGCATACTTCACCAAACTGGCACTTTCCTGACTTGATGTCTATGGAGATTCTCAATCATCCAGATCACAGTTGTCCCAAAGGAGATGTTTTCTTTTTCTTTTCTGAAAGGCAACTGGACTTTCTTGGGTTTTTTTTTTTCCTTTGAAAACCTGAAGAAGCTTCTTGGATGAGAAGCAAAATGTTTTCAAACTAACCCACCAAGAAAATCCAGTTGCCTTTTGGAAAAAAACAAACAAACCACCTTTGGGATTTTCCTGGTTGATGTAATAAGAACACGTTAGAATTATACCAAATTAGGTAATGGTACTGTACAACTCCAAAAGTTTGTGATGATCGCTATCTCTTATGATCCTGGCTAGATAAATTTTGGAATGAGGTTTCTCATAGAACCAAAAAGGTTTGGTGTAAATATAAGCACATATCACACATTCCAAACACAAATGCTTTTGCCTACAAACCCTTACAGGCTTTCCACAAGCATCTGGAAGGTCACTATAAACTGGATGGGTGATATTTTTTTTCCTAACTCACAGAAGCACAATTTGTTTTAGAAGAAACATGACGATAGCCATGAACTCTGGTGGCTTCAAAGAGCAACACTAACAACCCAACAAGGCTATTGATGGCTATCATGTGCAAGATTGGTTGAATCTATAAGGCAAGTTTCATTCAGCTGAGAACAAAGACAAGATTATTATAATTGCCAGTGGCTTTCACAGAGGCATCAGACTAGCCATAATGTTAGACTTGATAGAACTTTTCTTTAACAAGATTTTTTAAAAAATGTTTATTGCATTCAGGGTAGCCAACCTGATTTGCAGGGATTGTAAAACTCCTTTGACAGATTTCCTGCTCCATCTGGCATTTTAAGTCTTTTAAGGATATTGTATTGTTTCATTTTGTTACAAGACTCCATCCCGGTCTCCATGTAAGCCTGCTAACTTTGAAAATAAAAACAGTGGACATTGGGAACTTGGCAATATCTTCTTTTGAATGTAGATATGTATTCAGAAAACAATAAACCTCTAGCATAGTGGCAGAGATAGGGATGCTTGGCAGAGCAAGAGAAACTTCACTAATTCTATCTTATTTAAAGGATTGTTTTCGCTGGCCACTCTTGCCACGTTATGATAGGAGATGTTCATTCTTGTGGACTGTTATAGTGTGTAAACATCCATGCTATTTTTGAATGCCCAAAGTATCCATTGTCTGTAAAAGCAGCCTTATGCAAAGTCAATGAAGTTCCTTGCAACACTTTTGTGAATCCCTTCTAGTGCAAGGTAGAATATAACCTTTCATGGGTAGTCCTTGATTTAATGACCCACAATCGAGCCCAAACTTTCTGTTGCTAAGTGAGACATTTGTCAAGTGAGTTTTGCCCCATTTTAAAACCTTTCTTGCCACAGAGGTTAAGTGAATCACGGCAGCTGTTAAATTAGTAACACGGTTGTGAAGCGAATCTGGCTTCCCCAGTGACTTTGCTTGTCAGAAGATCACAAAAGGGGATCCCGCAACCCTGGGACAGTGCAACCTTCATAAATATGAGTCAGTTGCCAAGCGTCTGAATTTTGATTGTGTGACCACAGGGATGCTACAATCTTGTAAGTTTGAAAAATGGTCCTAAAGTCACTTTTTCAGTGCCGTTGTAACTTTGAATGATCAAAATTGTCGTTAAGTCAAGGAATACCTATACAGGGAGTGCAGAATTATTAGGCAAGTTGTATTTTTGAGGATTAATTTTATTACTGAACAACAACCATGTTCTCAATGAACCCAAAAAACTCATTAATATCAAAGCTGAATATTTTTGGAAGTAGTTTTTAGTTTGTTTTTAGTTATAGCTATTTTAGGGGGATATCTGTGTGTGCAGGTGACTATTACTGTGCATAATTATTAGGCAACTTAACAAAAAACAAATATATACCCATTTCAATTATTTATTTTTACCAGTGAAACCAATATAACATCTCAACATTCACAAATATACATTTCTGACATTCAAAAACATAACAAAAACAAATCAGTGACCAATATAGCCACCTTTCTTTGCAAGGACACTCAAAAGCCTGCCATCCATGGATTCTGTCAGTGTTTTGATCTGTTCACCATCAACATTGCGTGCAGCAGCAACCACAGCCTCCCAGACACTGTTCAGAGAGGTGTACTGTTTTCCCTCCTTGTAAATCTCACATTTGATGATGGACCACAGGTTCTCAATGGGGTTCAGATCAGGTGAACAAGGAGGCCATATCATTAGATTTCCTGCTTTTATACCCTTTCTTGCCAGCCACGCTGTGGAGTACTTGGACGCGTGTGATGGAGCATTGTCCTGCATGAAAATCATGTTTTTCTTGAAGGATGCAGACTTCTTCCTGTACCACTGCTTGAAGAAGGTGTCTTCCAGAAACTGGCAGTAGGACTGGGAGTTGAGCTTGACTCCATCCTCAACCCGAAAAGGCCCCACAAGCTCATCTTTGATGATACCAGCCCAAACCAGTACTCCACCTCCACCTTGCTGGCGTCTGAGTCGGACTGGAGCTCTCTGCCCTTTACCAATCCAGCCACGGGCCCATCCATCTGGCCCATCAAGACTCACTCTCATTTCATCAGTCCATAAAACCTTAGAAAAATCAGTCTTGAGATATTTCTTGGCCCAGTCTTGACGTTTCAGCTTGTGTGTCTTGTTCAGTGGTGGTCGTCTTTCAGCCTTTCTTACCTTGGCCATGTCTCTGAGTATTGCACACCTTGTGCTTTTGGGCACTCCAGTGATGTTGCAGCTCTGAAATATGGCCAAACTGGTGGCAAGTGGCATCTTGGCAGCTGCACGCTTGACTTTTCTTAGTTCATGGGCAGTTATTTTGCGCCTTGGTTTCTCCACACGCTTCTTGCGACCCTGTTGACTATTTTGAATGAAACGCTTGATTGTTCGATGATCACGCTTCAGAAGCTTTGCAATTTTAAGAGTGCTGCATCCCTCTGCAAGATATCTCACTGTTTTTGACTTTTCTGAGCCTGTCAAGTCCTTCTTTTGACCCATTTTGCCAAAGGAAAGGAAGTTGCCTAATAATTATGCACACCTGATACAGGGTGTTGATGTCATTAGACCACACCCCTTCTCATTACAGAGATGCACATCACCTAATATGCTTAATTGGTAGTAGGCTTTCGAGCCTATACAGCTTGGAGTAAGACAACATGCATAAAGAGGATGATGTGGTCAAAATACTCATTTGCCTAATAATTCTGCACTCCCTGTATTGTTATACAGATAGACTCAATTTATGGATTAAATGGAGCCTGCCCATCGCAGTCACAAGTTATGACAGTTGTAAAGCGGGTCACCCACACGAGCAGCCTGCATTTCACTTCCTTTTTTGTATTCTTTGTAAGTAAATACAGCTATTGTAAAGTTCATTGAACACTGCATTCAATGCTTCTTTTGCAAACCAGAACTAAATGCCACTTTTTTTGACAAAACCCTGTAAAAATGCGGTCACGTGACTAGGGATGCTGCAAACGGCTGCAAATGTACATTAGAACAGTCACTAAGCAAGCAGCCGTGGTTTGAGGGGCACCTGTATTATCTGCTTCAGACGCCATTTCGGATATTTTTATATATTTTTCTCCACTTTGCAAGTATCTTTCATTTAGTTTAAGATTATTTTTTTTAGAAGTACATTTATTTGATTTCCTTCAGTTAAAAAAAAAACTTTGTAAGCATGTAGAGGAAATTTGCAATAAATGTTGGCGAGGTAGGAGACTCAAATACAAAGTACTGTGATTATGATTTTTCAGCAAATGCACAAAACAATTCCAAACAAAGAAAATAATAAATTGGCTAGATTATGTTTATATTGACTTGCTAGCTTTTTCATATATTATGACTGATCTCTGTTTAGCAATGGTATTGCTTTTACTATTCCTTTTAATTTATAGATCCTATTAATCTTGGTAGCACACCATCCACACAAAGGAACTTTACTGCTCTTTTTTCTTCTTTCAAAAATGTAGTATGCATTAAAAAAATAAAACTTTATATCTGAATTTTCTCTGAGGCTGTCATACAATAATGTTTGAGATACATTTATGTGTTTGCTAGCAATATTGCTCCATTCCATCAAGGAGTCTAAATAACTTTGTTTTCCCATTACCACTGATAATGTGACACAGGAGATTTCTCCTAATAAAGCTATGAGAAGCTTTAATAAGATATCAACCTGAAAACTTAAAATCTTAATCCATACAATAGAATAAACTGGGACGACAATACTTATTCATATTTTACAACTTCAATGGGGCAATGCGATTGAATTTTTGGCCTTTATGGGGTGATGGTGATGATGGTGATAATTTTTTTTGGGGGGGAGAGGTGTTCATATTTTTTAGACAAAACTTTGTGAATTGTATAGATCAGTTTTTCTAATCTTTTAATTTTCAGCAGGCAATTATCCCAAATGTCAGAAGTGTGACTGTAGAGTGGCTCTAAAAAAGAAATTTGATAGCCATAGAGCTATTAATTGATCCACAGTTGTCCATCATATACAGAAGTATATTTTTAATGCAATCTTTTTCAATGAAAATCATTCTCTCAGCCTAAAGAATGCAACGTTTCACAAACAACATGTAGCAGGAGAAATGTAGCTGAGTTGGAGCCAAAACTAATTTGGGCTGAATCTGTGATGATCTCTTGGTCCCTTTAATCTAAAGAAAGCATTGAGCATAATCCTTCACACTTTCGGGTCACGAGAATTAACTGTTCTGCCTCTGAATGCACAAACTTAAAATAATTATTTTATAACCTCTACTGGGATTCCAGTTATTAAAAAGCCTAAGGCTGCAGAAATGGCAACAAATTCTTTAAATCTAGAAAGAGAAGCAGGACGATGCTGACTCATCTTAATTTAGCATTTCCCAACCTGGGCTGTATTCAGACATCCCAGAATTTCAATGATCCTGCTATCTGTACAATTTTGGGAATTGAAGTCCATGCATCTGGAAGCTGCCCAGATTAGGAAATATTAACTGAATCCTTTTTTAAATCTTCAGTTGACCAGAGATAGAACAATAAATCTTCAACTGAGGTTAATGCAGTCTATACACAGCACCTTGCAATGAACTCTCCAGGGTCCTGAAACTACCAGAATCCAAATCTGTGCATTTTCTTCTCTGCCAGAATCAATAGGGACTCTTAGGACAGTAATGGACAAAGGGATCAACACACTCTGTGCAAGACATACACACTTACATTCAGAGAACTTCTCCTTAGTCTGTAATGGCTTGCGGGGGGGGGGGGAGAAAGGGAAAATAACCTTCCGCGACAGACCTTTGGAACCACTTGCCGGTTGAGCTCCGGACGGCCCCCGACCTTCGCTCCTTCCGGCGTGATCTCAAAACCTTTCTTTTTGAACAAGCTGGCCTGGTCTGATGGGTTGGGGTTGGGTTTTATAATCGGTTTTAACTTTTAATATGTATTAATTTATTACGGGCATTGTCGTTTGATTACTTTTTAATTTTTGTATCCTGTTTTTTTATTATGTATTGCCCTGTTCACCGCCTTGAGTCCTTCGGGAGAAGGGCGGTATACAAATTAAATTATTAAATTATTAAATTAATTAAACTCATGGAAGAACTGTTCCCAAATACAACTGTAGAAAAAGTAGAATTTTAAAAGAGAATGAGTTAAGACTAAGAGAAAAACAATAGTAATCCAAGCATTATAGAGAACGACTTTGATGCAGTGGTTAAGATAACAGGTTAGAAATTGGAACACTGTACAATCTAATCCTTCCTTAGACATGAAGTCAGTTGGTGGACCTCTCTCCATCCTATAAAAAAAGGCAAGGACAAACCACTTCCAGTTCTTGCCATGAAAACTGCACAGACCACTCCGGACAGTCACAAGGAGTCATCACTGAAGGTGCACACATGCACACATATGCACATTTGTGCTGGTAATAAACCAGAAGGTTGGAGGAGAGCAAGAATGTAACTTGCAACTCAGAAGGAAAGATGAGCAAATGTGCAGCTACATTGAGCAGTAACAAAGGAGACTCAATGTCATTTGCTTCAACTGCTTAGCATGCAAAGATAGAGGGTTTTTTTTAAAACAGATTCAGCTAGAGAAGCCAGCCATTCTGTTTTATTTCCAATTAATGACTGTGATTATGTAATTCTATTATAATAGGTGTTGGGTGGAAAGGAGATCTATAGAATTTAGCATACCACAAGTTTACATACAAAACAAATTCCCAACCAATAGCCAAGATTTCCAGAGAAAATAGCAATAAGCAATCCACAGAACCACATCCATACAACCTCATAACCTACCCTGCCCCCATTTTTAAACTTAAGGTTGGGTTGAATCAAGAGGTCCATGGGAAGAAACCTGCTCCCATTTCAACCCTTCAACCCTGTAACATCCCAAATGGCCCTAAATGATGATGATGAAATTTGGCAAAATGGTCATATTTTAGCAGTGAAATGTTAGACTAGTAGCTTTTGGGTGGGGGTAGTGATCTCTTAGTGACAGTCCCAAATTCAAATGTCAACCTTAACGCCCATTCCCTAGGACCCTGTTCTTTCTGAAGTCATTAGATGTAGATCTTGCCCGATTTGAAGACTTATCTCAGGAATGGACCGAGACAAGAGCTACTTTGATTTTCAAGGAAAAAGCTTTGGCTAAATCCACAAATTGTTCTGCCCATGTATAACTGACAGTAGCGAGCTAGACAGATTTTTTTTAAAATCACTTAGTTTAATATACAATCACATACTCTTAATTTTCTGCCTCTCTAGATAAAAGGATCAGGTGATAGGAAAACATCTTCTTGAGAGCTTGCCAAGAAGGCTAAACTCAACAGAAGGTTATTTGATATTTTTGTAAGACTCCCCTCCTCCCTTGAGCCATTCATAAATACATTGTCACTTTACTAAATCCTACAATTTTATGTAAATTAAATTACAGGTTTGCCTTGCTGGAAATATCTCAATGAGTTCAACATTTTAAATAGGGCACAGATAATCTGATCTGTGAATATGTCTATCAAGGGGGGGGAGAGGAAGAAGAGATTTATATGCATTGCCTCTAATTTGTTTTAAATGTATAAAGAACTCTGCAGCAATCATTTCCAATCAGTGAGAAAGTTTTTTTTAAGTCCTTTAGCCAAGGAGGGAAGTGAAGATAGACACAATTTGGCAAATCAATTTAATTTGGTGAGATGGCATATATACAATGGTGCTCATTATTATGAATGTTGGGTCTATCTTTTAAATGAACTGACTCAATTTAAACTACTGGGAGTAACACCATTCATCTGAAATAAAGACAATTTTTAATTTAAAATGAAGGGCACTCTACAAAAGATCAGACAGAAACTAACTAACTAATCTGGCCCCCTTATTGTTATTTCCACTGTATTAAATCATCTTCCCATTTTTAAAAAAATTGATTGATGGACAAGGTGGGCTCCGTGTATTTACTCTTTGACGTACAAAGAGTACAAATGTTCAAATACAACAGTGTTAAGAATAAAAATGCTACACAGAGTTTGCAGACAGAGCTCAAAACTGATGGACAAAAAAGGTTTGTAATACAGAAAATCATAAGATTAACTAAAACCATAAGACTACGTCTGATTTACTTTGGCCACATCATGCGTGCAAACTCATCGGAGAAGGCAATGATGCTAGGAATGGTTAGTGGAACAAGAAGAAAGGGCAAGCAAAGAACATGCTGGCTTGCTAACATAAAATCTGACGCAAAGTTGAACATCCAACAGCGGAAAGAAGCTGTGCTTGACAAGGTAGCATGGGGAGCACCTGGCTATAAAGTTGCCAAGAGTTGGACACAACTGAATGGTTAAAACAACAATATAGAAAACAGAGAAAGCTGGGTGCAAATTGCATCCTTTATGGAAAATTGTATAAAAAAGATAAAAGGCTTTTTCTAAGCTGAGTTAAAAGGAAGATGTCTATGTGTTTTGCTTGGAAACAGGGAAACAATTTACCACTCCACTATTTGACACCCAGGCCTGGCTTACAATTTTATGATTGTTTGTTTGATACAGATCTTTGGAACCGTTTATCGGTTGAGCTCCGGATGGCTCCCGACCTGCGGTCCTTCCGACGTGATCTAAAAACTTATTTATTTGAACAAGCCGGCCTGGCCTGATGGGTTTGGAGTTTTAATTACTGTTTTAATTCATTTATTGTATTCGGGCACAATTGTTTAATTTGTTTTTAACTTTTGTATTTTGTACTTTTGGTATTTATTGCCCTGTACACCACCCTGAGTCCTTCGGGAGAAGGGCGGTATACAAATTAAATAAAATAAATAAAATAAAAATAAATAAAAATATTGCAGTATGCTTATTTTAGTTTGATTGCAGGCCAGCATAAATCTAATGACATAAGTCACTTTAAAACAGAATTAAAAAGTGATATGTAATTTGGAAGGATAATGGCAATTACTATGGAGGTAACTACTGCAAAAAAAGTTTAGTTCACTCTTTAGATATCTTTTTTTTTGTCTTTTTTATTTTATTTATTTTTCACTTTGTCTTTTATTCTTTCATATTTCTTTCTTTTTTCCACTTTTTCTTTTATGTTTCTGTAGTTTTCTGTAATCTTATGTAAAATTTTCTTTGAATATAAATATTTTTAAAAATAAAAGCACATTTTAAAAAATAATGATAGACTAAAAATTAAATTATTAATGCAAAATTATAAAGCTTCTAGGGTTTGTTTGGCTTCAGAGTGTATTAGACCGAGTATTAGTTGCATTCTCATAGTGTTTTATAAATCCTAGTACTTCTTATGCCCCTTTAGAGTTATCTACCTCAGTTATATATAGCATTCAGACTATTGATTGTAAAATTGATTCTAGTTTTATAGGTCACTCTCTTCTCGGTTATAATGTGATTTTATGTTAATAATTTTATTTCTACCTTATTTTATTCTCTCAGTATGATTCTTTATTTTTACTTCCACAATTGAAATGAAATAAACAAATGAAACAAATATTAAAAGAGTTAAACTGTCCCAAAGCCAACACCCTCAGGGCAATTTATAATAAAACACACTAAATAAATACAATCTAAAGCAGACATGTCAAACTCGGAACATCACGTGACACCGCGCAACGTATCGGGACGGTTTTGCCATTGCCGGCAATGGGTTGGGCATGGCTTCTAGATCACGTGTCCGGCCTGCAGGCCGGCACTTTGACACCCCTTATCTAAAGTAACAACATGGGTAAATAAAATGAAAAAAATAAATAAAAATGCCCTATAAACAGGCATGGTGGTCATTCAAATGCTTAGAATTAGCATACAATGAACAGCATATTTACCTGGTGCCAAAATGATACTAAGCTAGATGCCTCTTGAGCTCCTTTGGGGGAAACATTCCCTTATTCTTCTCTACCTCACCTCTTTTGATGGGTTGGCCCATTAGAACAGGGGTCCCCAACCCCCAGTCTGTAGGACCGGTACCAGGCCGCAGCATGCCAGCAACTGGTCTGCACAATCCGGCAAAGCCCCATCCGTGGGAGGCAGTCAGCACACAAAACCAAGCACACTCTGGTCTATGAAAACCCATGCCAAAGGCAGAAATAGTTGTTTTCCTTGTAGAGGCTTAGTTACCACTTATTTTATGACTGATTATGTATAAATCTTCCACACGTTGATTCTTATCCTATCTTGAAGCATCTGTCTATTCATGTATTGTTTTTGTATTCCTATGCCTTCAACTCATTGTTGTGTCCTGGAGATTGCCCAGAAAAGCCCTTGCTGTATTCTTGGCAAGAGTTTGGAAGTGGTCTGCCATTGACTTCTGAGGGCTGAGAGACAGTGGTTTGTCCAAGGCCAGGCAGCTGGATTCAAGCCTCAGGCAGGACTAGAATACTAGTTTCTAACCTGGTGCCTTAGCACCACACCGAGCTGACTTTCCATCTTCAGGCACCACAGGGAATAAATCCACACCCGCTTTCCTTGATAGCCCTTCAAGCCTTGAAAAATGTGATTCCCCAGTCATCCCTTTTTTTTAAGATAACCTACTCTTCTTTTGACCATTGTCCTTGACATTTTTTTTCCAAAATGCAAGGGTCTCATTTTTGAATAATGCTTATTATAACAATCAGATTACATCTGTCTTGCAGGCCCTGCACTGGTAATCTTCTGAGCGCAATTCTAAATGCTGGTCTTGACAAAGTCTATATTGCTTGGCTCTTTGGTACCTATAGGACTATATACCCCAACCAGAGTCAGCTCATCCAAGGAAGACTTTCTGACAAACGCTGCTCATAGTATTCCATGTTCATGATGTGAGAAGGGCTGACACAAGGAGGTGAAGCTTATCTATTAAGACAATGGTGCTATGGAATATCCTGCAGCCAAAGTTTCACCTCCTTCAGCACAGGCTTTCTAGAAGTTAGCAAAGGATATTATGTGTAAGGATATTATTTGGGGTTATGGGTAAATTTTCTCAGTTCTTATCAAGAAAATTTTACTCTTTAAAAAAAATGTAGCTGTAAGCTGCAGCAGTCTGGAATAATTGTCGTATGGAAATGTTGCTGTTTCTATGATTATTATTATTGTTTGTTGCACAGTCAATCAGATATTCAGACTGGATTTGGCATTTTTTCCACCTGCTGAATCCTTCCCAAGAACCTGAGATAGGCAGATGTTGTTGTTTGATGAGTTAAAGTTATTGTCACAGGGTGTAAGCTGTCCCAAGTAAAGTTACCTTTTGCAATTGACTAAGGGTGAATTTGTCAATGCCATTTATTATGGTTTGTTGCACAGTCAGTCAGATGTTCAGACTGGATATTATTATTATTATTATTATTATTATTATTATTATTATTATTATTATTATTATTATTATTATTATATCATCGCACAGTCAGCCAGATGTTCAGACTGGATTTGGCATTTTTGTCTACCTGTCAAGTTCTTACCAAGGACCTGGGATAGGCAGATGTGGATGTTTGAATTGAAGGTATTACAGATATTCTTGCAGGATGGAAGCTGTTCCTAGTAAGGCCGACTGATGGTGAATTATTATTATTATTATTATTATTATTATTATTATTATTATTATTATTATTATTATTATTATTTAAGCCTATGGCCTACTTATATTTGACAATCCAAAGGACAGCATCAGAGACTGTATCTGGTTTTTTTTGATAGAATAACAATGTGCTGACACTTTTATAACCTATTTGGGCTGAGTCATCCTATTAAAAATGGTCTTTCAAATCCAGGTGAGAATTTTAAGAGGGCTGACAAACAAATACCAATCTACTCTTCCTATAAGCACTTAGAGGCTCAGCTTGACTTTTTTTCCTCCCTTTTAGCAAAACTATAATAACAGATAATACCCAATGTCTCAGAATTACATAATGAAGAATAAGTGCAGCTACAAAAGTGGTGCTCAGAATAAACACATCAGCCTTTCTTCCAAGCTTCATGAAAAGGTCTGCACTCATCTTTGTCCATAGCCTTTTGACAAAAGAGAAACTTTCGTACATTTAACTTTAGACACACACATCGGTACGTCTGACATAACTGAACCCACGCACCAAACATTTTCTTTTTTTCCCTATGGTCTAGACACACTGAACTACTTAGTTCATTGTCATTCTATTTTTACATTACTTCAGACATCCTCTTTCATTCTGACATCTCTTCCCAAAGCACTTAAGAGGTGTCAAAATGTCTGTGCAATTTTTGGCTAAGTAACGACACACTATAGATTTTCTGAGGTCACTGACAAACTCGGAGAAAACTTTTTAAACCAAGATGTACAGTTTGGCTCCAAGCCCATCCGTTCACAAGATTAGGGTTATTGGAGAGATTCCTTGGGAAGTGAGTGAAGGTTACTGAAAGAATTTTAAACCACGACAAGCTTGTGCCTTTCAGGTTATGTGATTTAGTTTCACCCTGGGCTGGACATGCTTTTTAAATGGTGTGAAGATTTTCTGGAAGTTTGAAAGGGGGGGAATGTAAAGGGCAACTTGTAGGTCCATATAATTCCACAAACCCTCTTTTTAAGCCCCAATATTTTTCAGACCTGTGCTGTTGAAAAAAAAAAAAAACAATTCAAGGCAATCCTGCCATTTTGAGATGGGAAATGGATGAAAACAGTCAAGTGGAGGGCTGACATGACAGACATCATCAAAAGCAAAGCCTCCCATCCAAATCTCTTCCCCCAAATCCAGCCATACACCATGAGCCATGGTGGTGCAGTGGTTAGAATGCAGTACTGCAGGCTAACTCAACTGCTCACTCCAGCAGTTCGATTCTGACCGGCTCAAGGTAGACTCAGCCTTCATCCTTCCGAGTTTGGTAAAATGAGGATCCCGATTGTTGGGGGCCAATAGGCTGACTCTTTAAACCACTCAGAGAGGGCTGCAAAGCACTGTAGAGCAGTATATAAGTCTAAGTGCTACTGCTATACAGTATAAGAGCCATAGTGACGCAGTGCTTAGAATGTAGTGTTGCAGGCAACCTCTGCCCACAGCCAGCAGTTCGATCCTGACTGGCTCAAGGTAGACTCAGCCTCCATCCTTCCAAGTTTGGTAAAAATGAGTAGCTATTGCTACTTATTTGTGTGATGTAGCCTTGCCCACTTTGTGGTCCTCAATCCTCCACAAATGGCCCTTCACACAAAGAAAAAAATCATGTTAGCTACCCCACTTCATTCTAGGCTGACTGCTGATAATCTATGTATTCTTATGGCTACAGTTCCTTCCCAGCCTGCTACTCCCCACAAACATCTTTCAAAAGTTGCTTCCTAATTTACAATTTTAATATTAGTGAAGGGGCAAATTGACCTGCAGATGGAAACCATCCTATAAGATATATTTCATTAATTATTTTACATTTAATTAAACATTTCATTTAGGTTTTGACCTAGCTTCGCTAACAAATTATTCCGAATCCTGCATGAAGCAACACCACCCATAAATCACATTTCCCTTGAGGTGAAGTGAGCATCACATTTTGCCATGTTCTCATAGTTAGGAGGGCTGTGCAGAAAATCAGTGTTTGTACAGAACAGATGGTCTTGGATAGTCCAAGCTCAAACTGAAATATGCATCTTTATGACACTTGGAATCATGTATGGAATGAAACGAGACTGTTTTCATTCCAGAAATAAGCCAAAATGTTGTAATTCAAGGCAGAAGAGTTCAAAATGAAGCAAAAACAGGAATTTCCTGATTTCACCCTAATGCAACCAAGTCTAGGGTTCCTAAAGACGGGAATGTATAATTATGCTTTGGACAGGCAAAAGAAAAAGAATATGAACTCTAAGCAAAATACCTGAGTAATAACAACTGATTTGCACCCTATCTTTTCCTATTATGGTTTAATTTACAAACAACTAGATAATACACACCCACAGAGAGGGACACCCACTGCCTAGCTTGGCACAAACTCCCTCTTTTGATATAATACAATGCATTTGATTGATTGGTCATTTGACCATATCAAAGCATAAGTATCAGCCTCAGTAAAATACAGTAAAATGAGATAAGGGAAGGTACAGTGAAGGGACATAAAATAGCTACTGTGAGACAAAATAGAATAAAATATAGCAGGTAAATCAAAGATAAAAGAATAAGATAAAAGAGGAAGAAGAGGAGGAAAGGAAGAGCAGGAGGAGGAAGAGATTATATTAGGTGATTGACTGTATCAAATATAAAACTAATACAAAGATGCAAATAAATGCAAAGAAAAAAAAATTTCATAATAGATCGTAACTCCAATCTGATCAAGGCATTCTGTCCACTTCGAGGGGGCCTTTGTGATGAAGACTGTAGTCTTATTAATATGCAGATTGATTCCCTGCAATAAATGACACTGTTTCTTCCAGGCATCCCCAATATTTTTTTAGTTTTAAAATTTATCTTTTCAGCACCCATCCTTTGAAAAGCTGTGAAAATAATTGGCCATGGAGTTCCCTGCCTTTTAAAACCCACCTTCCTTTGAAAACAAAGCTGTGAAAATAATTGACAACACCCATACCTAGGCATAAAATGTTCACAGATGTCAAAAAGTTATACTATGGGGTTTGTTTTTTTTGTGTGTGTGTGTGGTTTCCCAGATTTAAATAACATCATATGCCATGTTGTTAAGCAGACAAACAGAGCTAGATTTTTCTATCCCTGTTCATTTCTCCTTCTTCTTATTTATTTTGGAATCTTGTTTAAAGTGTTTAAACAATCTTGTTTAAAGTGTTTAAAGTGTTATGCTATTGAATTTCTAACAGAGATGCAATGGATTCCCAGCTATCTGCACCATCAAATGGGAAACCCCAAAGTGCTTTTTCAATTCTGAAGAAGCTTCTTGGATGAGAAGCGAAACATCTTCAAGGAAAAAACGAAATCCAGTTGCCTTTTTGAAAAGCCCCTTTGGGACAACCCTGACTTGGATGACTGAGAATCTCCACAGACAGAAAATGGGACGGGGAGAAGCACTGTAAGATTCAGCTTTTCAGACGCACGGATGCCTGGATGTCACCTTTCTGCCTTTTGACTGAAATGACAGTCTTCCAGTTTTGCAAACGTCAAGTCTCCTTTGGCATGCTGCTGTTACATGCAGAATTCAGAGTTCAGGCCAGTTCAAAGCTGAAGGAAATTCACAGTCATGGCATCTGACATAATCATACCCAGCATGTAATCACATTTACTTTATTCATTACGTATTTATAAGTTCTTAAACCAACACAGTCCAAAAGTCCTATCTTCAGAGGTTCTAAATACAAATATGAAAATTAATATCGTGTTAAATCAACCTGCCATCCCCAGAAAGCTAAGAACTACAATTCCCAGAGTCAACAACAACAACAACAACAACAACAACAACAACATCCAAACCTAGAAGACTTAATACCGGTACTTTATTTTCATTCTGTATCAACTGGCCCACCTTCCCAAACACACACAAATACTGATTTTTGTAACACGGAAATAACAACTTGTTTCTGATTTTCCTCACAGAACTTTTTCTGACAGAAATATTAATCAGTGGAACGACTTGCCTCCAGAAGTTGTGGGTTCTCTGACACAGGTGGTTTTAAAGAAAAGATTGGGCAGCCATTTGTCTGGAATGGTATAGGCTCTCCTGCTTGAGCAGGGGGTTGGACTAGAAGACCTCTAAGGTCCCTTCCAACTCTAGTTATTCTATGTTCTAAGTGAGCGTTATCCACCAAGTTCCAGACAAGGCCTGTTTTGACCGCTTTACAAAAGGCCAGGAAATTTTTTTTGGGGGGTGTGTGCCTGCCTCTTTTCTGGGGTAAGCATATTCCATAGTGTAGGGCAATCCTAGTCCAGTCATGACATTTTGGTAGAAAGGCATCTGTGAGAATTTGGTGATAACATGAAGTTTATTTTTCAAGCAACAGCTCTGAATTATTGTTATTGTCTGCTTTAATCTTCCAGCCTTCATACTTCGAGCTCTTGGTAACTAAAGAACTTAAGTGTCAAATCTCCTCTTATATTTTCATTTGTTTACATCCGGCCTTCTCAGCCCAACCCAACCTGGTGAATTTCTTAACAACCTTAAAAACTAATTTCTATCAAAGCTTCCTGAATAGTTCAGCAAAGACTCATTATCGCTTTATGTGTCAATTATCTGTCTCGGAACAATTAGCATTTCCATTTCCTATTCATTCTGCTTCAATTTTCTTCACCTTTTTCATTAATGTTTAGGCCACAAAATATGCCTTTTGTGCTTAGTAACTGACAAGCTTGTACTACCCTTTGCATCATTCATGATTCTTGTTCATCAAAATGGGCTCTCCTGGGATCTAGGCTCTCTAAAACCATTATAATTTTTACATAATAAAGAGCTTTAAGCATCCTAAAATGAAAGTTAATTTCCCCTTCCTCAAATCTGACAAGGTGTTCACCACTGGCAAAAAATGGGAGCTGTTTTGTAAATGGGAATTATTTTCCCTACCCCCCCCCCCCCAATTTAAGAAATACCGCTTCCCAACTATTTCCATTTTGCGGTGCAAAAGTCATAGTCAGCAGATGATTTTCTTTTCATCCTCAAATTGGCCTCTCTGTGTATTTTTTACTTTGGTTTGGTACTCCCCCAAGTGGAAATAAGAAACTCTATTAGATATACAGGTAGTCCTTGACTTAAAACAGTTCATTTAATGACCCTTATAATGATAATGGAAAAAAATATGACTATTTTCCCCACTTATAACCTTTGCAGCTTCCCCATGGTCAGGCGATAAAAATTCGGATGCTTGGCAACTGACTCATGTTTATGACGGTTGCTGCGTCCCAGGATTGCAGTGTCAAGGACTACTTGTACACATGTGGCCACTTTTTGTGACCTTCTGATGAGCAAAGTCCATGGGGAAGCCAGATTCGCTTAACAACTGTGTCACTAATTTGACAACTGCAGTGATTCACTTAACGGTTGTAGAAATAAGGGTTGTAAAATGGAGCAAAATTCACTTAGCAAATGTCTCACTTAGCCACAGAAAATTTTAGGCTCAATTGTGGTTGTTAAATCGAGAACTACCTGTATACACAGACACACAGACACACAGACACACACAGATACATTGGGTGAAGCACCCGGTCTAGCAAATATAGGCTCTGCATTTCGCTCCAGTCTAGGAGCATTTTTGCAGGCAGACATCACTACTGTGATAACTGTAAATTCAAAAATTTTGTGGCTGGCAAAGAGTTAAAGGGTATAAATAGTACAGCTATTTCAAGCTCTTTAGCTCTCACCAGCTAGTCATACCCCTATGGGATTTGAACCTGGGCAGCTTGCATGTTAGGCAGCTGTATTAACCTCTAGGCCAGGGGTAGGCAACCTCGGCTCTTTTATGACTCATGGACTTCAACTCCCAGAATTCCTGAGTCAGCTCTAGGCCACAGGTTCCCCTCACTCCTGTCAGCAGAAACCAGGGCGGATGTATATCTACTGTATATGTTGGGTGAAACACCCGGTCTACCAAATACACAAACACACACACACACACACACAAAACTTATATACAGATGCAAAACTCACAAACGTGCTAAGAAAGGGTATAAAATTATCGTTGTTGTTGTTAGCTGCGAAGTTGTGTCCGACCCATCGCGACCCTATGGACAACGTTCCTCCAGGCCTTCCTGTCCTCTACCATCTTCTGGAGTCCCTTTAGGCTGACGCCTACTGCTTCAGTGACTCCATCCAGCCACCTCATTCTCTGTCGTCCCCTTCTTCTCTTGCCCTCAACCTTTCCCAGCATTAGGCTCTTCTCCAATGAGTCCTTCCTTCTCCTTAGGTGGCCAAAGTATTTGAGTTTCAGCTTTAGGATCTGGCCTTCTAAAGAGCGGTCAGGGTTGAGCTCCTCTAGGACTGACCGGTTTGATCACCTTGCATTATTATTAAATTATTATTATTATTAAATGTGACTAATTTGTTCTGTATTTTACTGAGTGAGAACATTGTCAGGAGGAGACCGTGAGTTCTAGTCCTCACTTTGACATGAAAGCTGGCTGGATGACTTTGGGCAAGTCCCCCCGCCTCTCTCTACCCAAACCACCTCAAGGGTTGTTGTTGCTGTGGGGAA
The DNA here is from genome assembly GCF_947247035.1 of Vipera ursinii. Lineage (NCBI taxonomy): Eukaryota > Metazoa > Chordata > Lepidosauria > Squamata > Viperidae > Vipera > Vipera ursinii. Next base: position 12,109,558 of record NC_139525.1, read on the forward strand.
AATAGGAGCAGAGAGGTGTGTTGGATGTGTTTGCTACCTTGAGTTACTTGTAAAAATAATAAAGGAAGTAAATAAGTAAATATATAGATGAATGAATGAATTCGTAAATAAATGCCATTCTTTCCCTTAAGGCTTCCCAAACAAGCCTCCACTATGAAATGGCTAAATTAAAATGTTATCAATACATTAGATTGAATATGATTAGGACCGAATCAAGAGAAGGGCTTTGACATTTATTACAAGGCAGTAAATTCCATAGCAAATCTCAAATGGTTGCTTCACTGTCCTTTTTGCTGCTGTTACCATGCCTGATATGCATACTTTTAAGTTGCAACTTATTTATTCTTACTGGATTTACAGTCAGGGACCAAAAGGAAGAAAGAAAAACAAAGCTCCAGGCAGTTCATGGTCCGTTTGTTGGAAAATATAGAATAGTCACATTACCGAACTGTTAGAAAACATCTTCTATTAGACATTTATAGATTATGCACATTTAATCCTTCAGTTTACATTCATTTTCCATTTCTCTTGCTTTCTTTCTATATCAATCCACAGAATTATCTTGAGTGTCAATTTTTGCTTAATACAATAGTACCTTCAGAACTCCTGCTGAATTTTCCTCAGATGCAGAAAAAACATCAATCTTTTTTCCCCCTGTGCAAATAGAACTGATCATTCTTTGCCAGTTTCTCTGATACTGTCAAGTATGATGAACAATGTATGACATTAATATTATCGCCCAAAGAGGAGAGAGAGAGAGAGAAACACTTTAAACTATTTTTCTTCCACCCGTTCTACCAGAAAATCAGAATTATATGCAGCCAATGACTTGGTTTACTTGGAATACAATACACTTGGAATACTGCATCTAATTCTGGTCACCACAATACAAAAAAGATGTTGAAACTCTGGAAAGAGTGCCAAGAAAGGCAACAAGAATGGTATAGGGATGCGAGCCTAACACATACGAAGAACAATTACAGGAATTGGGTATGTCTACTCCAGGGGTAGGCAACCTTGGCTCTTTTATGACTCGTGGACTTCAACTCCCAGAATTCCTGAGCCAGCTGGAATTCTGGGAGTTGAAGTCCACGAGTCATAAAAGAGCCAAGGTTGCCTACCCCTGGTCTAGTCTAATGAAAAGAAGGACTAGGAGGGACATGATAGCAGTGTTCCAATGTTTGAGGGGCTCCTAAGAAGATCAGGGGGGTCAAACTCTTTTCCAAAGCACCAAAGGGCAAGACAAGAAACAAGAGGAGAGAAGCAACCTAGAACTGAGGAGAAATTTCCTAATGGTGAGAGCAATCAACCAATGGAACAGCTTGTCTTCAAAAGGTGTGGGTGCTCCATCATTGGAGGCTTTCAAGAAGAGTTTGCTTTGCTCTGTTCAGTCGTGTCTATCTCTAGGGGGTGGTGCTCATCTCCGTTTCTTAGCCAAGGGAGCCAGTTCAGTGTCTTTAACCACTGAGCCATTATGCATTTGGATATGGTTACCTAATATGGACACCAAAGTTAAATGATGACGATGCTTTAATTAATCTTAATTCTGTTTATGGATTCTATGTTCACTCGCTTGCAAACCTGTGGGGAGTCACAATATGTAAATACTGTGACCAAATGAACAAATAAATGAATTTTTTGGATTGTAGTAATGAACTCAGGAAAGCCTGTGGAAACTATGGGATGCATCCAACTTCAGTTCCCTCTTGATTTCCACTTAAATAAATGCTGCAATTTAAATTGCCACCAACTTCTCAAATTAATTTCAATAGGACACCGGTTTATACAAACTGCAAATAACACCAGCTTTAATATTATCTTGTCTGCATTTTTATTTGTTTTATTCATTAGAACATTTAACTTTCAATGGTGTTTGATACCTAGACTTCACAATATTTATAATGTGGCTCAAGATGAAAGCTAATCTTGAGTCAGCCTGGATCCAATTCACATTGCTCTTATTTTTGAACCTGGAAAAAAAATGACAACTGTATTTGTTTTCCCTTGAATACACCTCAAGATATAAGAAACGAATAGAAGCCAAGAAGTTTCTTTTGAATTTTTTAAGCAGGTAGTATACATAACAGAAATGTCAATATGGTTTGCCAGTACAGCAATCTAGCAACAACAAAACAATACAAAACAATACAAAACAATACAAAACAATACAAAACAATACAAAACAATACAAAACAATACAAAACAATACAAAACAATACAAAACAATACAAAACAATACAAAACAATACAAAACAATACAAAACAATACAAAACAATACAAAACAATACAAAACAATACAAAACAATACAAAACAAAACAAAACACTGTTTTGGAAAAATAATGTTTCTCCTGTTTAGAATTGATTTTACAGGATTAAGGGATACCATTATGGTAGAAGTATTTTCTTATCATACATACCGTACGCTTATAAAAATCAATGTACAATATTTGTATATGTATATTGTATGTTTGTTTAATAAACAATTGATATTAGCACAATATTTCAAACTACTTGATCTGTAATAAAGTCAGTTTTGCTTCCTCAATTCATCTCATTTTTTCTTTTAAAAAAAAAGGAAGGTCCTTTTGTATTCCCAACCATTTAATCCCTAATTCAGTTCAATCTAATAAACATAATAACCCCCTGTGTTTATATCAGCTAATTTTCATCTTTACTTCTTTCATGTATTTCTATACTGCATCTAGGAAGAAGTATCCCCAAAGAGTTTTTAAAAACAAAAATTGTTTAAATTCATTAAAAATAATGAAACCAATAAAAAAATCAGATGGAGAGGAAAAAGACAGGAGAGAATAACAATTCTCTACAATTCAAAAGTCCTCAAGAGAAATACTTTAGCAGAGAATTTATAGGTTTCAGGGGAAACTCAGCAACACATAGAAGGGGACACCACCGAGGGGACCATGTAAGAAATCCAAAAATGGCGCTGCCAGTCTCAACAAATGGAGCAGAACCTTCCAGATTATTCCAGTGATAATAACCTGATGCCCATCTTGGTTTCAAATCCTTTAGGGCCTCTGATGTCCATAGCAGAACAAGATCCTCGACTGATAGATGACTGGAAGAGCTACTGATTCATTAACAATAAATCATATCAGCAACCAGAAAGGGTTTTGTATAACCTAGTTTGCGCATTCTGCATCATCTATAACTTCCAATCCATGAATTAATGAAGTTCCTCACAATGTGCATTACACTAACTCAGGGGTCTTCAAACTTGGCCCTTTGATGACTTGTGGACTTCAACTCCCAGAATTCCTCAGCCAGGCACGCTAGCTGAGGAATTCTGGGAGTTGAAGTCCACAAGTCATCAAAGGGCCAAGTTTGAAGACCCCTGCACTAACTAGTGAGTTACCAATGTGCAAACCACTGAAGATTGAAGGTCCTTGTTCAGAAAGGATGACAAGTACATTTCTGGCAACAGAAAGCACTTCATATCATTCTAGAAAGACACATGTAGACATTATAGACCCCTCCCTATTCATTATTTACTCTGGTATAAGAAACTCAAATCATTCAACTATTGGAAGTTCCAGTGCTTTTTTTGTAAAAGAAAAAGGTGGCGGAACTCACACATGTCATACAACCCGCCTTGCCTACGCTACAAGGTTCCATCCAAAAAAGGTGCCGGAACTCCGTTCTGAGCGTTCTATGAGAAAAAAAGCCCTGGGAAGTTCTATTTTATTAATAAAGGAGAATATCTTTCGCTCAGGGTTGAAATGAGGGGCCCTTGGTGCTCTCTGAGCTTGCTTGTTTTCTTGCAGACGTTTCATTACCCAAACTAGGTAACATCTTCAGTGCTAGTAAGGAGTGCAGTTTGCTGTCAGTTGATATTCTGGTGGCTTGCCCTGACAGTGTTAGCGGGGGTGGTCCTAGAGATTCTTTGTCTGGGCTTCTTGCTGTTGGCTTTTTGGCAATTTCTTTTTTTTTATTAAAGAGTTTTACAGATACATTTTAAACATAAAAAACATAAAAACCCATCCCCCACCCCCACCCAATTCCCCCTCCCTCTCCCTCCCCCCCCCGACTTCCCAAAGCAAATACAGGGTATTGACCCTAACAATCTTAAACTATAATATGCAAACTTACTATAATAACACTTTAGGTCCTATCCCACTTTAACTCTCCTTAAAAATAACTAAATAATAACAAATCTTCTAAATCTAATACTCATTCAAATGCTAAATGAAACTTTTTGGTCCCATATTTATTCTGGATATAATCAATCCAGCTTCTCCATTCCAAAATATATCCTTGTGGCGAGTGGTCTTTCAAATATGCTGAGATTTTTGGCAATTTCTTGACTGGGATATTTTTAAATATATTTAAATATAGTAAATATATTTTTAAATTCCAATATCTCAGGGGCTACCACAAAGAAGAGGGAGTCAAGCTATTCTCCAAAGCACCTGAAAGCAGGACAAGAAGCAACGGATGGAAACTAGTCAAGGAGAGAAGCAACCTAGAACTAAGGAGAAACTTCCTGACAGATAGAACAGCTAACCAGTGGAACAACCTGCCTCCAGAAGTGGTGAATGCTCCAACACTGGAAGTTTTTAAGAAGAGACTGGACAGCCACTTGTCTGAAATGGTATAGGGTTTCCTGCCAGAGCAGGGGGTTGGACTAGATGACCTCCAAGGTCCCTTCCAACTTCTTCTTCTTCTTCTTCTTCTTCTTCTTCTTCTTCTTCTTCTTCTTCTTCTTCTTCTTCTTCTTATTATTATTATTATTATTATTATTATTATTATTATTATTATTATTATTATTATTATTATTATTATTATTATTATTATTATTATTGGTCTGACTGTTAACCTTGGAGTTAATCTATGCTGATCTGGGTGCTGACTGCCGGTGTGGAAGTGCTTGGGTCTGTTTTTCCCTTTTTGGGCTGGGTGACTGTCTCTTTTGCATAGTCTATAGATATTGTTTAGGTCTTATGTGTCTATTGATGGCTAATTTGTCAGAGTGCCAGGCTTCTAGAAGTTCCTGGTGTTTTTGAACTTGGCCTGGTCTAGGATCTCCACCAACACTGTCAGGGAAAGCCACCAGAATATAAACTGACAGCAAACTGTCCTCCTTACTAGCACTGATGATGTTACCTAGTTTGGGTAATGAAACATCTGCAAGAAAGAGCCTTGGTGGAGCAGTGGGCTAATGCCTCCTTAAGTAACACCAGCTGCCTGCAATTAGTGCAGGTTCGCATCCCACCAGGCTCAAGGTTGACTCAGCCTTCCATCCTTCCAAGGTAGGTAAAACGAGGACCCAGATTGTTGGGGGCAATTAGCTGACTTTGTAATAATGCCGCTTTGGGGGGGGGGGCGGGGGGGGGCGAAAGCCCTAATAAGCAGGCATATACATAGAATGAAGGCTATTGCTAAGCACATTGATTTGTGCTTTAAATTGTAAGCCGCCCTGAGTCTTCGGAGAAGGGCGGGATATAAATGGGATTTAAAAAAAAGCAAGCTCAAAGAGCACCAAGGACCCCTTCTATTTTTTTTCCCAACTTGTGTATTAGATTTCATTTTATTCTCCCCTAGATAATGTTACATACAATACATAATGTTTCTCCTAGATTTGTTTTTTTCTGAAAAGAAATCTCATCATCTCTTTCTAGTGTCAAAGAATAAATTTTTGCCACCAGAAATAAATTCAATAAATACATCTGAAATACAAGGAATAAATAAGAAAAAAATGCTATTATACAGCAGAGAATCTCTGTGAAAACCTCAAAGCTGTTTGGCTACTTAATTTGCAAAAAAAATGTCCTATTTTCCTAGTACAAATGAGTAATGAAAACTTTTCAAAGTGACATGAGAATTAAAGTTTCCTGGAAATTCATCTGTAAATAAAAACAATTTATTACCTTGGGTAACATAGCACAAAAGAAGGAAAGAAGGCATGAAGCACTTTTAAGTGAAGTCTATACAGAATCTAATATTTTTTTCCCAATATACACAGCCTTGGCATCATTTTCTCTTAATACAGAAGCACATTGTAAGGTCTCAGGTCATTGCATAGTCTTCAAAGTGGACTTGGAAGTGCCCCTTCATACTTTGCAAAAGTTACTGAGAGACTGTAGCTTATAATATGATAGAAGGGGAATGTTATTGAATAAATGAGAAGCCGGTGAAGTTGCGAAGAAAGAAGTGGCAGAGTTAAGGTGAAAGAAGTGTAAATTAATAGGACTTCAGATAAATTAAATTAAATATAACTATCTGTCAGGCCCAAACCTAAGAATGACACCTGGTGACACTTTGAGCTGTAGTAGTGTGTTGGTTACAATACAGTATTGCAGGCTAACTCACTGTTGCTACCAGGAGTTTGACTCTGACCTGCTCAAGGTTGGTGCAGTGGTTAGAATGCAGTATTGCAGGCTAATTCTGCCAACTGCCAGGAGTTCAATTCTGACTGGCTCAAGGTTGATTCAGCCTTCCATCCTTCTGAGGTCAGTAAAATGAGGAACCAGGCTGACTTTGTAAACCACTTAAAGAGTTCTGTAAAAGCACTATGAAGCAGTATATAAGTCTAAGTGCTATTGGTATTACTGTAACTGATCGGATGTTGCATTAGGAGCCATTAGAATGCAATGGTTAGAATGCTGTACTGCAGGCTGACTCTGCCCACAGCCAGGAGTTTGATTGTCACTGGCTCATGGTTTATTTTATTTTTATTTTTTATTTTAATTCCATTTATATCCCGCCCTTCTCCGAAGACTCAGGGCGGCTTACAAACTTAGCAGTAGCCTTCATTCTATGTATATGCCTGCTTATTAGGGCTTTTCACACACACCCCAAGCGGCATTATTACAAAGTCAGCTTAATTGCCCCCAACAATCTGGGTCCTCATTTTACCTACCTCGGAAGGATGGAAGGCTGAGTCAACCTTGAGCCTGGTGGGATGCGAACCTGCAATAATTGCAGGCAGCTGGTGTTACTTAAGGAGGCATTAGCCCACTGCTCCACCAAGGTTGACTCAGCCTTTCATCCTTTTGAGGTTGCTAAAATGAGGACCTAGATTGTTGGGGTCTATATGCTGACTCTGTAAACCGCTTAGAGAGGGATGTGAAAGCATTATGAAGTGGTATATAAGTCTAAGTACTAGTGCTATTCTTCTGAGATGAGTTCTTTGTTATTTCATACCTACAGACAAAATCTTGCCTGACGGAGGTCTCTCCTACCTGAAGTAGCTGATAACCAAAATAGATAACCAAAACATAAAAAGATAACACTGAATTGAGTGAACTGTGGTGATCTATAGATCAGCTGCTCATGATGGCCTTGTGAAGGAGGGAAAGGACAGCAGTTATAAAGAAAGGAAGTCATTTTACAGGATCCAGGGCCTGAGCTACAGCTTCAAAATGCGAACGCTTCCTTAGAGCTGAACCTGAACAACAGAACTATAGTTAGTCTTATTTCTGGATTTTTTGTTGTTATTGTTGTTGTTGTTTTCTCAAGCCTTTGCATTTTGTAACCTTTTTTTCTTGATGAAAGAATTTGGAAGAATTTGGAAACACAAATCTCTTTTGTATCATTTTGATTGGTCTTTATTCAGTCATTAACCAGCTATAGTTCTGGGATCCTCATTCCTTATTAGTCATTTTTTTATTGTTCTTCATCTCTTATCCAAATGTTTCCTTTCAGAAATGGCTCCTGCTTCATCTGAGTGGAAATACTTCATGGTTATTTCAGAGATAAAACCACTGCAGGTAATATTTTCTAATTTGTATTTAATTAAGCTTTGGATCACTTAGAATCAGTATGTACCTAACATTTTGTTCTCTTCTCGGAATAAAGGGGTTATAAATTTTGGCTTGCATTTAAAAATAAAGCTATGCCAAATGCAAAAGCTAACCTTTTTTTTAAAAAAATGTGAAGATTCAAGCAAATTCTTTATAAATGCTTCCTTTGTCTTCTTTCCAAACCCTCCCAGATATATATCAGAGCAATCTGTTTAGCCTAATGGGTTAATTTAGGAGTATTAAGGCTAGTCAGGAACTGTGAACATCAACTTCAAATTGCCTCTTTAAAAATTCAGAAACCCTTGCTCATTTCTTCTGTCACTTTTTAAATCCTTTGCATTAGGAAATAATACATGCCTCCTACTTAACTTGCATGCCACCTAACTAGCTCGGAGGATTCCCACTCTCCACGGAGGATTCCCACTCTCCACGTCTTTTCCATTAATCCTCCTCCCCCCACTTTGCCTGGTATATATCTTTCAGGTTTAATTTATTTTCCGTTATCTTCAGTAATCGTAATGCCGCACATTTCCTGTCCATTTTGTGCTTAGCTTCTAGCCTGCCAATCACTTTCACTACATCTGTTCTTGCATTGATCCAGCGTCTTCGCTTCCTCCCCACCCCCTTTTAAATAAGGACTGCTTTGCTCAGAAAAGTCAGTTCCGTTTTCCATGTTTGATGGTTTTCAAAGTATAACTGAATTGTAAAAGGGACTTGAGTGTTATTAAGATCAAAATAATGATGCCATTTCTTATTGATTCTCGCCACTGCCTGGAACGGAGCCCAGAGTGGCTCGACCATTCAGTTTAGAATGGGCACTGCCTGAACAGGAAGGAGAGGACTTGCCTGCTCCTGAAAGGCCACTGCAGAGCAGAAGAAGAGGGGTAAACCTGCTCCATTCTAATCTAAGAATGGCCACATTACAGCGTGAGACTTCAAATACAGTCTCTGAAGGACTTGGGAAAAAGACTTGGGGAAAAATGCAGAGAAGAGCGACTAAGATGATTAAAGGCCTGAAGACTAAATGATATGAAGAACTGTTGCAGGATTTGGGTCTGGCTAGTCTAGAGAAAAGAAGGACTAGGGGTGACATGATAGCAATATTCCAGTGGGTTAGGATGCTGAGCTTGTCGATCAGAAGGTCGGCAGTTTGGCGGGTCGAATCCCGAGTGCCGTGTAGCAGAGTGAGTGCCTGTTACTCGTCCCAGCTTCTGCCAACCTAGCAGTTCGAAAGCACGTAAAAAATGCAAGTAGAAAAATAGGGACCACTGCAGTGGGAAGGTAACAGCGTTCCATGCACCTTTGGCGTCTAGTCATGCCGGCCACATGACCACGGAGACGTCCTCGGACAAGCGCTGGCTCTTCGGCTTTGAAACGGAGATGAGCACCGGCCCCTAGAGTCAGAAACGACTAGCACGCATGTGCGGGGGAACCTTTACCTTTACCTTTACCTTAGCACAAAGAAGAGGGGGTCAACCTACTTTCCAAAGCACCAGAAGGCAAGACAAGAAACAATGGATGGAAACTAACCAAGGAGTGAAACCATCTGGAATTAAGGAGAAACTTCCTAACAGTGAGGACAATTAACCACTGGAACAGCTTCTGCTTTCAGAAATTGTGAGTACTTCATCACTGGTGGTTTCCAAGAAGAGACTGGACAACTACTTGTCTGAAATGACATAGGGCAGTGATGGCGAACCTTTTAGAGACCGAGTGGCCAAACTGCAATCCAAAACCCACTTATGTATCGTCAGGTGCCGGGTGGCCGGGGCAAACTGGGTGGGTGTGGCCCATTGGGTGGGCGTGCCCTATTAGGGGGTGTGGCTTCTGTGGTAACGGCAGACTGGGTGGAACTAAAAAGTCAATCAATCAATTCCAACTATGCGAGACCTTTTTTTTTCCCGCAAGAAGTTGAAATTGATTGATTGATTGAACCTTTTTTTTTTTTGCACACGGTGGTGGAAGCCTAAAGTGAAAAGGTTTTATTAAAACCCAGCTGAAGACCCAGGACTGGGGTGACAACGTGCGTGCCCACAGAGAGGGCTCTGCATGCCACCTGTGGCACCCGTGCCATAGGTTCGCCACCACGGACATAGGGTCTCCTTCTTGTGCAGGGGGTTGGACTGGAAGACCTCTCAAGTCCAACACTATTCTGAATTTGAAAGGAGATGGAGAAAGGTAGGAGGACACCAAGAGGAGACTACATTGTCCTGCCTTGTCACAATCATTTAATTTCCTCTTTGTGATGGGTTCCTTTTGGAAAAACATACAGAAAAGGAAGGAAGGATTTCCCCCCCCCTTTGTTGAAGGGGATGATTTATGGTACAAAAATAGAGATTTGTTTTCATGGAGGATGGGGAAACAGGTGTTTTTCTATAAATATGCATGGCTCTTACTTGCACATCAATCATCTGTTCGTATAACTTTGGGATGTATCTATGACTGGATATATTCTCTCTCTCTAAAGCTTTCTATGTCTTATTTCTATATGTTTATGTGCCTTGCTTTTATAGGCTTGTGTGGACTTCTCATTCCTTCTCTCAGCTTCCAATAGCAATATACAGATAGTCCTCAGCTTACTTCATTTAGTGACTGAAGTTACCACCGCACTGGAAAAAAGTGACTTATGACCGTTTTCGTATTTATGACCGTTGCAGCAGCCTCATGGTCACATGATCAAAAATCGGATGCTTGGCAACTGGATCATATTTATGATGGCTCAGTGTCCCGGGATCATGTGACCTTCTGACAGGCAAAGTCAACGGGGAAGCCAGATGCACTTAACAACCGGGTTACTAACTTAACAACTGCAGTGGTTGGCTTAACGACTGTGACAAGAAAGTTTGTAAAATGGGGCCAAACACACTTAACAAGCATCCCACTTAGCAACAGAAATTTGGGGATCCATTGTGGTCGTAGGTTGAGGGCTACCTGTGGAAATTTATCTTGCTTCTGTAGGAGTCTATGTTTTCCCCCCTCCTCCCTCCATCCTGCCTACTAGTTAAGTTACAGAATAAGAGAGATGGAAGGGATCTTGGGGGTCTTCTAGACCAACCCCCAGCTCAAGCAGAAAGCCCTGTACCATTTCAGACAAGTAGTGTCCAGTCTCTTCTTAAAAACCTCCAGTGATGGAGCCCCCACGATTTCTGGAGGCCAGCTGTTCCACTGAATAATTGTTCTCACTGTCAGGAACAATTCTACTTAGTTCCAGGTTGCTTCTCCTGTCTGAACTTCTTAAACAGCTTCTGATTTTTTTTTTTTGGTGCCCTCCTCCTCCCTCTGAAATCTGACTCTAATTCCTATGCTCTCACCTAACTGGTTTAATTCAGGCTATTTTCTTGGCTATGTAAGTTTTGTTGAACTGTCTTTTCTCCCTCTAACACACACAACAGATCTTCTCTTGATAACCCAACTGGTCTTCTCTTCCTTCTATGGCTGATGGGATGTGTGTGTGTGTGTGTGTGTGTGTGTAGATTTTAAGCTTTAGCTGGGTGAAAGACTGAGCTGAAGAGAGGGGAAGAAGGAACTTGGGGCTAAAAGTTACAAAGCACTTTTCCCATACCATTCCATTACTAATCTGGAGACAGTTATCAAATACAAAGTGGCAATTCCTCAATGGCTGAAGACAGGGTCACAACAACTGGTGAGGATGGGACTGTCTCTGGTTATCCAGTGTGATTTAAATGCTTGTAATATGTGTGCAAGAGAGCTTTTTGAGTGTTACAAATGCTTTTCCGGGGGCTGTTCGGCTATGGCTTCTTATAAGAGTGTGAGTTCTCCATCTTATTTTCTTTGTTTCAGATGTCAGCTCTGGATGATCCATTCTATTCCAATAGGACTTATGATTTGGGTCCAGAATTACTTCACGCTATATAGTTCTGGATAAATGCACAAATCCAAGAGACAGAATAATCATCCAAGTGTGTGATGTACAACTAAGCCTTCTTTCCTCTGCTCGCTTTAAATTAATGAGCTAGCTATCTGAACCAGCCACTCCTAAATCCTGGCGAATTTTATAGATAACCCATTTAAACTTTAGCTGTGTATCAATAGGTGTGTTCTCTCTCTCTCTTTCACACACACACACACACACACACACACACACACACACACACACATCACATACAAAAAAAAATCAACTGGCCTTCTATTTATTCCACAAACACTATATCAATTAGCTTTTATTGTTTGTTATTTTTAAATACTGCTACTTATCTACTAGCCAATTTAGCAATGTACTGAAATGCACATTAATTTATTATTCTTTTGTGTAAAATGCCAATTCATAACTGCACTGACTCAAGAATTCTCCTGTTCATTGGTGACTAATACAAGAAGTCAGATTATAAAATTAATTTCATCAGGATAACATGCTTCCCGTATATAATTACTTGATAATATCAAAATCCATTGCCTCAACAGCCTGCTCCAAATTATTTGGTTATTCATTCATTCATTAATGCTAGATCGGTATCTCAACTCAAGGTATCAAATTAACACTTCACTGAAGGGGGGTGGGGAGGGGAAACCAAATAAGTATTTCTCCCTTTATTGGTTTCCATATTACAATGTTAAAAAAAGAAAGTTATCTACAACTTTGCAAATCCTCTTAACCTCATTAAAAATAGTTCGGTGGCCCCCACTTACAAGGAATGTTTGTTTTTATATACTTCTTTCAACTAACTTCCTTTAGAGTTCTTTTCTATTCTGCCATATGCCGTCCAGAGTCCGCAGATTTGAATGGGTTTCAAAAACTGCAATATAACATGCAAATCTGATGAGGAAAGCTAACCTGCATTGTTCAGTAAATCAACAAAAATGAGTTTTTGCTATTTGACTGCAATTTTGCCATGTCCTAATTCCCTTCCTCAGTCATAAGGCTGAACCTAAACTCACAGACATGGTGTCAAGCTTGCAAAGAAACCTCATGATGCTTTGACCATTTCTGTTTCTTGGCTTGCCTATAGATCCAAGGGGGAGGGAGGGGATGATGGAATGTGCATTTGCAGGTGTGAATCAAGGTCTGGGAATCAAGGTCACTCAGATTATTTATGAAGTAATGAAAGACTTCTCTCATAACAATTGTCTGATGCTTAATTGGGGAATGTGACTTGCATTGTCAGAGGGAAGGGGACTTTCTATACTTTTAATTTATTGTTCTGGTGCCAATTTAGCCAGAGCTGGTTTTCTGTTCATCAGAGCCGATATAGTGTACTCAATAAAGTTTTGCATTAGAGATTGGAATGTCTCAGCTGTGCTTACTTCGTTGGACTCATCATTTGGAACCTTGACACATGGTTAAGACCCATAAAACTCACATTTGCTGTGTAATTGGAGCGGGAGCCGTTCAGAGCAACTGTCACTTCATAACTTGGCTGTGTTTGGAGGTACTCTCTTTTTCCTTTCTAGAATCCAGCATTGCTGTAGTTATCAGATAGTTTGATCTTTTGGATGCCAATAACATAAAACAACAGAACTGAAGGGAAGATTTCAGTAAAGGGTCCAAAATATCTCACTTTCAAACAATCTCCTCGATCAGAAATTATCTTTTTAGGGGCAACAACAAGATGAGAGAGAGGAAAGGTTAATCTTCTCCAATTTGGTATTTATTCATGTTTTTTTAAAAAAGTAAAGGAGTCCATGCGGGTTTTATTCTGCTAGAGGCATGGTGGCCTAGTGATGAAGATGCTCACCTCCCACTTGGAAGGTTGAGACTTCAATCCTAGGTAGCGGCAGATGTTTCTCTCTCAGGGCACAAAGATGAAACATCTGCTGCAAACTCCATGTAGGTGTCAGGAAGGGCATCTGGCTAAAACATCAGCTCCACCCTGTCTCCCCAACTCCACCCCGAATCAAGGATTAGAAAGGTAAAGGTTCCCCCGCACATGCCTGCTAGCGGTTTCCGACTCTAGGGGCCGGTGCTCATCTCTGTTTCAAAGCCGAAGAGCCAACGCCTGTCCGAGGACGTCTCCATGGTCATGTGGCCGGCATGACTAAATGCCAAAGGCGCACGGAACGCTGTTACCTTCCCACCGGAGTGGTCCCTATTTTTCTACTTGCATTTTTTACGTGCTTTCAAACTGCTAGGTTGGCAGAAGCTGGGATGAGTAACAGGCGCTCACTCTGCTATTGCGGCACTCAGGATTTGACCCGCCAAACTGCTGACCTTCTGATCAACAAGCTCAGCGTCCTAACCCACTGAGCCACCACGTCCCTTGAATCAAGGATTACAAGGCTGTAAAAAGAAAAAAAGTCCTAGCCTACTTTAGGGGGTAGTGGTCATCTCCAAACACACACACACACACACACACCATAGGTAACTAGTTACAGTTTGGGTTGCAAATTCCAAGTCATGATAAGTCCCACTTTTGCTTCAATCTTGGGTTCTGGGTAGGATAAACAGGAAAGAAATCAGAATGAATTTAAATTCTTTGGGTTAAGACTGATACACACACACACACACATATATACATACATTGTGATCTTTTTTCATTAAATGCTTGATTGGTGGTTCACCAATCATCAATACACACTTCTCTTGGCTAGTTTTAAATGCTACTTGTAAATCATCCTGGAAAAAGTTTTACATCTTAAAGGAAAAGTTCTCTTTTTTCCCTATTTATTTGTATATATTCAATCTTAGTTTTCTCCGTGCTGATATGTTTCTAACAAAAGCTTCTGCAAAGCTGCAATTTATCGTGTATTCAGCACTCCAGAAAAAACAAATAAAAAACAACAACCGGTATTTGATTTTCTGCGACACTTGTATAGAATGTTAACTTAAATAATGGTCTCCCAATAAATCTATTCCGTATTCAGTGTCAATTATTTTTAAAGGTGCTGACAAACAAACGTGATAGAAATCAGCTAGGAAAACAAAAAAAACCCCAATCCTCTTTTAAGAAACACATTTCAATGTTTTCTCAAAACAGAAGATGAGATACAAAAATCTCTTTCAAGTAGTGAGTGTAGATCAAAGAGAATTTTTGCACCTTCTTTTAGTGGAAAAATATCATGCCAAAAGCATATCAATGTTATAGTACTATACCTATTCACATTTTTTTTTGCCTGCCAGGATCTTCTGAAGCAATGTATTGTTTGAACCAGTGATGTAAAAATCAACATTACAAAATAATCAAGACAGAATTGTATTCAAATTCATTGAAATCTCATGATAAAGACTGAATCAGGCTGACCCTCCATGGGATACTATGACTAGGAAAGTCCTAATCCTAACGTAAGAAGCCTTGAGGACTAGTAAAGAACATAGAATCATGAGGCTCAAAAGGACCTCAGAGGTCTTCTAGTCCAGCCTCTTGCTCAACTCAGGACGCCTTATACAGGGGTAGGCAACCTTGGCTCTTTTATGTCTGGTTGACTTCAACTCCTAGAATTCCTCAGCCAGCATGGGGGAACTATGGCCCCTTCATGACTTGTGGACTTCAACTCCCAGAATTCCTCAGCCAGCATGGCTCAGCTTGGAAACCTCTCCCTTTCCCCTCAGTGTGGCTGGCTCAGGAATTCTGAGACTTGAAGTCCACAAGTCATAAAAGAGCCAAGGTTGCCTACCCCTGCCTTAAACCATCCCAAAGGGTTGTCCAGTCTATTTTTTAAACCCTCCAGTGATGGAGCACCCATAACTCCAGGAGATACGTTGTCCCACTGAAGTAAGCACAGTAAACACAGGCTATAGAAGTTCTTGTGAAATTTCAAGCATGGAGATGGGTTGCCCATTTTCAAAATGAATGGTAGTGCGAATGAACTTTTGTCAGAAGGGAAACTACTAAAGCTGATCCCTGCCAGCTTCTTGAGCTCTGCGGTTTAACTTTGCCACCCCAGCTTTCATTTCCATTTTTCTAGATAGATGTCCACACTTCCCAACAAAGTCCTGAGCTGCAGCATTGTCTAAAAATGCAAATGGACTATCAAAGGGCGTAACAGCATTCTTGCATATCACGTTAGCCCTAGAGGCTGGCAACTTTTAGCAAAAAAATTGAATCAGGTGCTCAGTATGATTTAGGAGTAGAAAGCAATTTCCATAGGTGGTCATATAAAGTGTAGTGGTACCTTGGTTTCTCAATTGCTTTGAAAATCATCAAATGTGGTGTAGAGTAGAGTAGAGTAGAGTAGAACAGAACAAAACAGAACAGAACAGAACAGAATAGAATAGAATCTGGAAGGGACCATGGAGGTCTTCTAGTCCATCCCCCTGCTCAAGCAGGAGAATCTATGCCATCTCAGACAAGTGACTGTCTAACCTCTTCTTAAAAACCTCCAGTGATGAGAGCACCCATGATTTCTGGAGGCAAGCTGTTCCACTGGTTAATTGTCCTCACTCTTAGGAAGTTTCTCCTTAATTCCAGGTTGCTTCTCTCTTTGGTTAGTTTCCAATGCATTTCCACTCAATGCATTTTGATGCGAAAATTTTGTCCCGCTACTCATTGTTCGTTTGGTACTCAACGCACACACAACTCAAGAACTTGTCAGTGTTGGATGCCTTGTGACTTACTACATTATTCCTTATGGGAAATATTTATTTGGTATTCATCGTTTTTGGTACTCACTGCTCCTCCCAGAAACAATTATTGATGAGTACCGAGGTACCACTGTACAGGAAGAAAAGCTACTGGGGTGAATGTGCATATGCTACTTGTCACAATAAATGGTTCAACGTACCTTGAGTGGATTCATCAACTCCTTTTCCTTTTCGGTTATGGCTGTTGTAGTTGAGTCTGAGATCTTGTCCAAATTCATTCAGGGTTTCTCTCGACTCATAGGACTGTCTTGCTTTTCTCCCGTCTTCACTTTCATCTGAAGAGCTCGTGTAAGCTAGATCCATTTCATGCTTAGCTTTGGACAGAGGCTGGTAAGGTTTACAGTCCATCTGCTCCATTTTTGATTCAGCAAGTGCAGGGTCATGAAAACAACGGAGTAAGGCTTCTTAAAGTTATGCACCTGGAAGAGGCAAAAACAGTGTAACTGTTAAGTGATTTTTATTTACTTAACTCAATTCTGAGTTTGTCCAACTCCTCAATGACTATAGGCAGCTTACAATTAAAAATTGACATATTCAGAAATCATATATGGAATATCACATGACCAAGAAATTACACTTTCCCAATAAAAAAAAAATAGTTGCACTCTGCAACTATCTTGTCCCAAGGCTTGGCAGAACCAATGGTGTAAGTTTCTATGATTTTTCTAATGTTAAACAATAAGTGATTTGTTTTGTCCATTTAGCTACAGAAAATATAAGAAGATAACAGAGTTCATGGGTAGAAATACACGTAGCTTTTAATTACTGGTATTAGGGGGGGGAAAAACTTCATAAACCATGTTTGATGGAACCAGAAACGATGTGTGCCGTTGTGCCCACAGTAAAAAAATGACAATAAAGGTTATCTTATCTCTTATCTTACATTAAAAAGATAACTCACATCAAGTAACATAGTCTCTCTCTCTCTCTCTCTCTCTCTCTCTCACACACACACACACACACACACACACACACAAACACACAGAGAGAGACACACACACGTAACCTGTGTTTATATATCATCCAGAGCCCTGTCTTGTTTAACCATAGTTCAGTGAATAAATTACTATTGGCTTGTGCACACATCATGCTAAAGACTTGCTTGGTTAAATGTGTTGAGAAAATGAGGACAGACGTGGATAGTGAAATAATTCTGGTTCATGTTTCTTCTTTTGCGTGATCTTCTGAACAATTAACAGTGGCTGATAATACATTCTTTCTGAGTGCTAATAAAAAGTTATATGTGCCAAGAGAAAAGGAGAAAAATCATACTATTTCAGTTTAAAGCCTTATCTATATAAAGGGCAAAACTTTTAATCTACCCTAATCACTGGACAAATTTGCATTATTTTAATGGCCCTCCTGCATGAAATGTAGATTATTAGGAGAAAGCAAGATTCTTTACGGAGTACATTTGTTTAAGTTTGAAGGTGACAGGAAGGAAGGAAGGAAGGAAGGAAGGAAGGAAGGAAGGAAGGAAGGAAGGAAGGAAGGAAGGAAGGAAGGAAGGAGTAGAATGGGAGGGAGGGAGGGAGGGAGGGAGGAAGGAAGGAAGGAAGGAAGGAAGGAAGGAAGGAAGGAAGGAAGGAAGGAAGGAAGGAAGGAAGGAAGCTTAGAGATTTAGAGATAGACTATAAAGATGCTTCGGGTTTCACTTCAGAGCATCAACTATGCATCAGAAACATAACTCCCAATCTTCTTAATATATTCTGACAATTAACATAGGCATGGCCTACAGAGTACGTTTTGTGCATTTCACAAAAAAATCACTGATGTGTATTGGAGTTCTAGTTTCACTTTTTTTAAAAAAAGCAGTACTCTTTCTGTCATTTGGACAGTTTGACACAAAAATCCAGGTTTCAGAAATTAGAACTGACCGATTAATTTTAAAAAATGGTAGTTGGGTATTAGCCCTTGAAGAGAATACAAAGGGGGCAGTGGTGGAGAATTAAAGAGAGTTCTAAGCAAGACGCAGCGTTTAAGTAGAAAATTGCTCCTTCAATTTTTCCCAGCCTATCATCAAAGCAAGTGGGGTGCAATCATCTAAACAATTAGCCCCAATTTTCTTCCCCAAACCTGTTAACTCTTTTTAATGAGTTTAGGATTAAAACTGGTGCATTTTGTGCTTTGGTACCTGGGATAATTTGCGGTTTCCAACAGACAAAATATATGACGAAGGATCAATTGAAATATTTCCCAGAATAGACAAGGTGGCACAGTTTTAAAAAGGAGCAAGCTAAGATGAGAACTTTTGCTATTTGATGGGGAGGAAGAACAGCAAAGGATGCCCCCCACACGCCATAGCCCATGCCACGAATCAGAGCACCCCAATCAGTCTGAAAAACCCAGTCCTAATAGCAAAAGCACAAATGATAGCACATTAAATACCAATGTGTTGCCTCGGCATTGGCGACCCTATCTAAGATAGATGTCCTACTCTCTCTGATTATAGAGCCAGTTTTGACGGAACCCCCCTAAAGATGAAACACAAGATATGCTCCAGCCCAGAGGGATGGAGATGGACGTGTGGTCAAAATGGGTCATCTCTATTAAATAAGACAGGAAATATTCTGGAGGCAGCTCAGCGTCTATGCAAGTTTTTATTATTCTGCTAATGTTGCAGATATTTGCAACTCCTGCCAACCAAGAAGACTTGAACACTTCTTCTTCTTCTTCTTCTTCTTCTTCTTCTTCTTCTTCTTCTTCTTCTTCTTCTTCTTCTTCTTCTTCTTCTTCTTCTTCTTCTTCTTCTTCTTTTAATGAATTATTCTTGCCTGGAGGTGGATTAATGAATGCATAATACTGATACATGACGCATAAGTGAAATGGCAATATGTTGCTTGGATTCTTAAGTAGACGTCGATGACACCAGTTACACAAAAACAAAGGAGAACATTTCGGTATAATATGGATTTGATGCACTATCCCCGGAGCACTAGGCGGATAACACATTCACTGATGTAGATTTATTTTATTTTTTTTAATCTTGATGGTAGGCAAGACAGGCAGCCTCTATTTTAATATTAAACTACTATCTAACAGGAAGAAAGAAACCAAGATGGAGTTTAATTTTAGCTCGCAGGTGAATTAAAGAAGAGTTCCTTTTAATTCAAATGCCCTTGGAAAAGAAACCCCAGAGAATGAAGGAGGCTCACACAAAATGAGTAGGATGTAGAAATGCTTTCGTTTTAAGGATATATGAAAGTAGCACGTTGACTAGGTTGCCAAAATCCTAAAGAGATTTTTGCTGAATTCAGTTGTGGGAGCTGGTCTTGGCTGTGGCCAGGTTCTCAGTTTACAGTAATTATTATCAACCCTATAAATTATTTTATGAAGTGAACATACTTGGTAAGGTTGACACATATTTTAAACACAAGCATAGGGTACATGGTTCAGATCAATGCCATATGGCAAGCTTTAATGGCGGCAACATTAATCAATTGCTACTGAAGAGGAACTCAATCGAATAAAAATTGAACACGTACCATACTCGTTCCTAGAGCAGACTGGTGTAATGATTAAGGCGCCAGGCTACAAACTGGGAGACTGTAAATTCTAGTTCTGCCCGAGGAAACAGGCAATCACAAACCTGTCCAAAACATGTTGCCAATAAAACTGCAGGCACTTGTCAATGATGTTTCTAGGAGTCAACAATGATTTGAAGGTGCTGTTTCCAAAAGGCAACTGGATTTTCTTGATTATTTCCTTTGGAAAAAAAATTGCTTCTTGGAACTGCAGTTCCACATCCATTTACACTCTGATTCAGGGGACTTAAGGATACAGATAAACCCCCAGGTAGCCTCCATGGCTCTCAAGAGTGCTAATGATCAGGTGACCGCAAAGAATATAAATCCTTCCATTCCCCACCAGTCAGTTAAAAATGAAGAAGCTTTTTGGATGAGAAGCCAAAGGTTTTCAAAAGAAAAAACTAAGAAAGTCCAGTTGCTTTTGGGGGGAAAAAGGCACCTTTGGGACAACCATGAACTGGATGATTGAGAATCTCCATAGACTTGAAGCCTCGAAAAAAGTAAAAATCATATCAAACCAAAGGTCAGCTTTAAATGGGTCAGAAGGAATATTTAAGGAGCAATTAAAATGACTGGATTTAACCCCCTGAATGTATTTCAATGTAATCAAATTTCATTTCCTTCCTTCCTTCCTCATACACTGCCTAATTTGGCAGAGTGGTCTCTTCCAACATTAATAATAATAATAATAATAATAATAATAATAATAATAATAATAACAACAACAACAACAACAACAACAACAACAACGTTGGAAGGGACCTTGGCAGTCATCTAGTCCAACCCCCTGCTCAGGCAGGAAACCCTATACCATTTCATACAAATGGCTGTCCAGTCTCTTCACCCCTCACCTTTCTCTTCGTTAAACTAGACATACCCAATTCCAGCAACCATTCCCTATATGTTTTAGCCTCCAGTCCCCTATATAAATAAAATTATATATAAATAAAATTAAATAAATAAATAAATAATCATCTTTGTTGCTCTTCTCTGTACCCTTTCTAGAGTCTCAACATCTTTTTTTATATCATGGTGACCAAAACTGGGTGCAGTATTATGATTGTAAGTTACATACAGCCATGTACTGGCTGCCAATGTTTTATTTATTTGACTGCTACAATTTGAACCACGCAATGAATTGACAAAACAAGCAAACTCCTGTCTTAATTAGGACATCCGTGAATGGACTGAAAAGACGGACTAAACGAAAAGGACATCTGTCCATTCAGTCTATGGGTTCTCCAGACAGAAGCTTATCTAGCCGAATCTAGCAGTTCAGCAGAGGGTGCTAAGGCTGTGCTATGCCTGCTGCAAATAATAGCGTCTATTGTGTCGGCTTGATATATACGTAGATCTGACAATCTTATTTTAACAAAGCAAGGGAGAGTGTTTTAAAGGCACCCCCTTTAAAGGCAAATCCCAAATTACCATTTCTTCAGAGCTGTCATTATTCCAAGATGTCTATGGAGATTCTCCATCATCTGCGGTGGCACAGTCGTTAGAATGCAGTACTGCAGGCTACTGTCAGCAGTTTAGCAGTTCAAATCTCACAGGCTCAAGGTTTTTTTTTATTGAAAAGTTTTACAATACATTTTTAACAAAGCAAAACCCCTCCCCACCCCCTCCCCTCTCCCCAACCCTCCCCAACACCTCCCTCCCTTCCCCCTCCCCCCTCCCCGACTTCCCAGAGCTCAATACAGGGTATAAAAATACAAACAATCATAGTCTACCTTATGCAAACAACAATAAACTATTAAATCTATCACACTTTAACTCTTATAAACTAACTACAAGCAATATAAATATCACATCAATACTTATTCAAATGCTAGGTGAAACTTTTTAGTCCCATATTTATTCTGGATATAATCAATCCATCTTCTCCACTCCACAATATATCTCTGTTGCGACTGGTCTTTCAAATACGCTGAAATCTTTGCCATTTCCGCCAGGTTGGAAACTTTTAAAGTCCATTCTTCTATAGTCGGCAGTTCTTCCTTCTTCCAATATTGCCCTACTAAAACTCTCCCTGCCGTAATTAAATTCAAGATCAACTTAGTGTCCACAACAGTAGTATCTGTAATAATGCCCAGTAAAAACAGTTGCGGACAAAACTTTATCCTTTCACAGGCTCAAGGTTGACTCGGCCTTCCATCCTTCCGAGGTCGGTAAAATGAGGACCCAGATTGTTGAGGGCAAGAGGCTGACTCTGTAAACCGCTTAAGAGAGGGCTGTAAAGCACTGTGAAGCAGTATATAAGTCTAAGTGCAATTGCTATTGCTATACAGGTCATGGTTGTCCAAAATGCGCTTTTTTTTCCAAAAGGCAACTTGATTTTCTTGGCTTTTTCTTTGAAAACATTTTACTTCTCATCCCAGAAGCTTCTTCAGTTGTGAAGAAGTTCAGTTCGGTTCTTCAGAAACTGAAGAAGCTTCTGGGACATTTTCAAAGAAAAAACCCCAAGAAAGTCTAATTGCCTTTTGAAAAACAACACCTTTGGGAGATTATTCCAGAGGTTTATGATCCATACATTCTGCATGCCTCAGTGCAAATCTGAACAGCTGTGGGATAAACAGGGGTTCCAGATGTCCCTCTTTATATCATTGTACTACCAGGGATGGAAAGCCTAACGTTTAATGGTCAGGTGGGAACAAGGAAATGCTGATCCTTCAGATGTGCCTACTCTACAATTCCTGTCAGTCTTGTTAGGAAATGGTGATGGACGGATATTAGTAAATTCAGAAACCTCCAAACAGCTACTCACTCATTCTCAACATAGCAATTAACATGTATAGACATACAGAAGTGGCCAAAATTGTGGAAACCATTTGGGAAAAGTGTACAGTAGAAATGCCACCTTTGCTTAAGTTTACACCAATTTTTCTTCTAATTTCTTTATAACTTTAGCCTTGTTCACTTAATAATACTATTTTACATCGCTTTCTGGGCAACCAGTCAACTCTTTGCACTTAGACTTCTGCTCCACAGTGCGTTACAGCCCTTTCTAAGAGGTTTACAATGTCAGCGTTTTGCCCCCAACAATCTGGGTCCTCATTTTACCACTCTTGGAAGGATGGAAGGCTGAGCCAACCTTGAGCCTTGGGTCAGGATCGAACTCCTGGCAATGAGCAGTGAGTTACCCTGCAATACTGCATTCTAACTACTGCGCCACTCTGACTTTCCTTCTCAGAAGGTTGCAAAAGGTGGTCACATGAGCCTGGGATACTGCAACTGTCATAAACACAGCCCAACAAATTTTGATCATATAACCATGGGGATACTGCGATGGACATGTGAAAAACAAATATAAAGTCACTTTTTTTCATCGCTGTTATAACTTTAAATGGTCACTAAGCTAGTGGTTATAAGTTGACGGGTACCTGTAGTTGAAAAAAGGAACCTCTGGTCTTAGGTATCCTTGAGGATGGGGTCCAATGACAAAACATATCAGATAACATCAACACACAAATGCCACATGTTCTTTGCGTGCAACCTGCAGGTTGCAAGCATGGAAAGCCAACATCGGAACAAGGTTATTGCCGTTTTCCATCTTTTGGCTTCTCTGCAATTCCCCAGATCTCTCACCACTGGCCATGCTAGTTTGGCTGCTAGGGATTCAGCAGCGTTTCCCCCAATATGATATTGATTTTGCCACCATAAGAAATACGCTTTTTAATCAGGACATCCGTTAACAGAGTTTTAAGTGCCCTTGAATTAATGGTGCCATTAAGACTCTATCTCCCAACCCTTTGTAATTTCTATCGGTGCTGATTTCCAGGGGATGAAAGCTGAACTAATTTAGCTTGGATTCAGCTTGCCACCTTTTCTCTTTAGTGTTAAAAAAGCAATTCAGGTTGGTTCTCTCTGAGTTCTACAGAAACGCACCAAGACAGGCAGACAGAAAATGCTTCTTGAAAGTGAGATTCCTTTTGTATAGAATTCAACCGGCTGCCATCCTCACAATTCTAACAACACAATGAGAAGCACTTGTTTTGCCCAAACTGTCTTGTCTGGGAGACAGAAGGTTATTTGCTTGCTTTTCTAGTCCACGGACCCTCAAGACAGCTAACCAACCATACAGAAATAGGACATAACAAATTAAAAGCACAGATTAAGACCAACCACTAAAAGAATCCTAACATCAGTTAAAACCCAGAGGAAGATCTGGGTCTTGTCTAGGTGATGGGATAAAGGAGAGTAAATGTAACTTGCAAAGGTGTATCTTCCCTCCCTCACCACATGCCAGAAAGGTGGACTTTGAATAGCAACATCATTTGTAGATTTAAGCCAGGAAGTTTCTAATAGGAGACACAGTCCCTTAGAACAGGGCACCCCAACCCCTGGTCCATGGACCAGTACCGGGCTGCAGCATGCCAGCAACCGGGCTGCAGAATCCAGCAAAGCCCCATCTGCGGGATGCAGGCAGCACACAAAACCATGTGCTCTCCAATCCATGGAAAAACCTTTCTCCGTGGAACTGGTCCCTGATTCCCAAAAGGTTGGGGACCTCTGCCTTAGAGAGTCATGTCCTAGACCAAGTGTATCCAAGGTGTCTGAGGGCCACATGCAGCCATGAATGACTAGTAATGTGGGTCCTCAAGATTGTAAACTGTTATCATTATTATGCAATCTTATAGTATAAATCTATAGTATATATTTTATATAATAGCTATTATAAAAAAGACGTATTGCAGGCAAACTCTGCCTACAGCCTGGAGTCCAATCCTGACTGGCTCTGTAAACCGCTTAGAAAGGACTGTAAATCACCATGAAGCGGTATATAAGACTAAGTGCTATTGTTATTATATGTGGCCGAAGACAATTCCTCTTCACTCAACGCGGTCCAGGCAAGCCAAAAGGTTAGACACTCAGGCACTGAGGACGTTACCTAGTTGGGTAATGGAACCATGGCAAGAAAACCACCCAGCTCAGAGAACACCAAGGACCCCTCATTTCAACCCTAAGTTACAAATACTCTCTCTCTACCTAATGTCTGTCTAATCTGAATTGTTTGCTGCTCCAAAATATTAATAGAGATTACCCTGGCCTTATCACCTGTTAAGATCCTTCTTCCTTACTATTACCGGTACTTCCTCTTTAAAATGTCAAACTGTCCTTGGAAATGTTGATGACGGGATAGAAATACAGATTAAAACTAAGCAGGCCTTAAAAATAAACAATATTTGGATAGATAATTGTCTTATTTGTGTTGCTTCAAGAATCCTGAAAGAAGATACGAGCCGAAATGTCATCACCATGGTTTAGATCGCAATATTCACTGGAGGATGTAATCTTTCAAGTTATCCTTTATTTTGTTAACTGAGTTCTAGACTATGTAGTTGGAATAAACCTGCCTCATACTATTTTTACTGGCCTTCCATATACAAGCAATGCCTTTATGCAACTTGGAGACGGAGGTCAAGGGCTATATCATTAAGAAAACAACACTTTGCAGTGTTGTTGCAGTGTGCCTAACAGTTTGACGTACAGCATTCAAAAACTCCTTAAGATCATGTTGAAAGGACAAATCTGTTCCTATCCTAATTACTTATGATGCTATAGGAGGGCCTGGGTGAAATGGACCTCTGAACTGATTTTGTATTGATCCCCTGTTCAAAAATGATGACACATCACTGTATCACTCTTCCTGCAAAATAGGAAGTCTGGTTGTCTCCCTCTTTCTTATAACTCCTGAAACTAGGCTAGCCTGTAAAATCAAGGGGCATGAATCCAAGATAATTTCAAGTACCAGTCAAAAACAGATTTGAGATTGGTGGTCCTCAGATATTATTGCAATGTGGTAATGAGTTCTTAACTGTTTCAGGAAAGTGAGGGGTCAGAAACTAGTTGTACTTAGAAGTTGTTATCTGCAAAAAAAGAGAAGGACTAGGAGTGACATAATAGCAGTCTTCCAATATTTGAGAGGCTGTCACAAAGAGGGGGTTGACCTATTCTGCCAAGCACCAGAGGGCAAGACAAGAAGTAATGGATGGAAACCTCATCAAGGAGAGATCCAACCTAGAACGAAGGAGAAGTTTCCTGACAGTGAGAACTTTGATATTAATCAATGGGATGGCTTCCCTTGAGAAGTTGTGGGTGCTCCGTCACTGGAAGTTTTTAAGAAGAGACTGGACAACCACTTGTCCAGAATGGCATAGGTTCTTCTGCTCGAGCAGAGGATTCGACTAAAACAGGGGTCCCCAACCCCCAGGCCGCAAAACTGGCAGGCAAGTGCACACACATGCATCCCCATTTGTCCTTGCCTGCCAGTCCATTTGTGCAAGCGGCAGGTTTGTGTGCCCACCGCTTGTGCCTGCCTGGAACCATCCCATCTCTCCCCGTTCCAAAGCTGAAAAGTTTAGGGAAGTCTGGACTAGAAGACCCCCAAGGTCTCTTCCACTTCTGTTACTGGTATTATGCATTCTGCATAAATTCCATCAGCTCCAACCAAGATGAACAAGAGCTACAAATTGGAGCCCTAGAAAATGCATACATTGGTAAGAGAGTAACCGTGATATTTTCACATCTGAAGAGTCATCTTTAGCATTTCTTTGATCTGATGTCACCCACTGACATCTGAGAAATGATGTCAATTTTCACTTTTCTTACTATCCTCACTGTCTGATATAGTACTTATCTGAAAGTCTGCAGCAACTTTCAGACATGATGTTAACTGAAATAGTATCAGCTCAAGTTCCTTTTTGTTATATATATATATATTTGTTCATATATATATTTCCCTCTCCTTCAATAAATCATTATTTCTTTTCTCAAACAATGGTGAACTACTGGAAGCACCTCTTTCCTACCGTGCTCCAGAAATATGTCATTCTGTACCTCCCGGGGAAACTTTCTGAAACACCAAAGAGGGGGAAAAAAATCATGTATTAAGATTTTATGGAAAACCTCAATTTTATGGAACATTGGCTCTAAAAGAAGGGAAATGTCAGTAGGCTGCAAAAGGCAGCATTATCAACCCGCATCTTCAAATTCACCAGCAGACGTCTGACAGAGCTAGCCTTCAGAATGAAAGATGATGGATTTTAAATTAATGATATCTTAGAGGTGAAGGCTGAGTTCAGCAGGCAGAAATGTGTTCGGTCCTGGTCTGGCGCTCCAGGGAAAGAGCAATTTGGTAAGGAAAGTTGCAACAGAGGAAATAGCTAGAATGTTTTCCATCCTGCAACATCCACCTAAGAGAGAATCTGGAACCTTTCTGAAATAAAATAAGAACAGCCTCTCCTCTTTGTAAACCATTTTACCTTGATCTTCTGGAGGCAGACGAATTATTACAAAATTGTGTAAAACAACATTTGATAATTCAATGAAAACACAAGCGAGTATGAGATTACAATAAACATCTAAGAACAGAGTTGAGTTAGAATGTTTCTAGGCTTCTAATTACAACTGGTCCTCAACTTACAACTATAATTGAGCCACACAGTGAAATAATGGCTAATTGCCCATTTTACAACTGTTCTTTCACTTTCACAGTTGTTAAGTGAATCACTGCAGTTCTTAAGTTACCACCATGGTTGCTAAGTGAATCCAACCTCCCCATTGACTTTGCTTATCAGAAGGTCGCCAAAAGGGATCACGTGACCCCGGGACACAGCAACCGTCAGAAATATGAGTCAGTTGTCTGAATTTTGATCACATGACCACATGGATGCCACAACTGGCGTACATGTGAAAAAAGATCCTAGATCCCTTTTTCCAGTGCCGTTGTAACTTTGAACAGTCCCTAAATAAACTGTTGTAAGTTGAGAACTACCTGCATATTAGCTGATTCAGGCCTAGCTCAAAAGTAGATTATATGCGTTGTATTAAAAAAGAAACACCCAAATTCAGTTCCTGGTCTATTAAGTGGGACTAGAAAAGAACCCATCGGAGATGTTTCAAAGCTACTGGTTGTAGAAAACACTGAGCTAAAAGGAGTAACATTCTGACTAGTAACAACAAAAATCTATTTGTAATGCTCCATGGAGACCCAATGTAGTAAAAAATTAGGACAAGTGTTGAAAGTCAACTACACAAGCCCTTCCTGGACTAGATGACCCACAACAGGCATCTCAAACTCCCGGCCCACAGGCCGGATGCGTCTTGCCGAAACCGCACCCACCCCATTGCCATCAATGGGGAAAAAGTCACGGTACGTCACGCGACGTCACATGACATCACGAGTTTGACATGCCTGGCCTACAAGGTCCCTTCCAACTCTGTTATTCTATTCAAGTCTACCTTCCAACTTACTTAGTTATTCAGAGGATTTACAGGGTGCCCAATTCAAACAGTGTGACTCTTAGCATCGTACAAAAATAATCAAAAACAAAGACAGAGAAAACAATACATCTTTAAAATAAAACTGCTAAACAATAAAAGGGCAACTAGACTACACGACATGTTTGTATGGAAGCTGCAAACCAAGTCACGGTTTGTTCTCATCGGTTTGTTCAACAAGCAACACTGTCCCGGCCCACGCATAAATTTAAAGCATAAATTATGATCTATAGCTGTGGTGTACAACACACTATGCCAGGTTATAATTTAGTGTGCTTCATCAGAACCCAGCCAGTATACTATAGAGTTGGAGGTCTCAAGCTTGGTAAACAGTTTGTTAATCACTGGTGTCACTCCTGCAAACTTCCAGCAAATATTGTTCTCTCTATTTCCCACACTGTCCATGTCAAATTGGCAGAAAGTACTTAAGCCAATTACATTTACGAGTTCTGGACAACTGCCTTATTTCACTATAGCCCAACAAACTTAACCCACAAATCCATAAAATAGCACAGGGCATTTATCTTTATACTCTGCTGCAAAGCATGAAGACTTATAATTTGGGAAAGTAAAATGTAACCTTGGGAGGAATTAGAAAAAAAACCTTTCAGCTCCTTTCCAAAAGGTTAGCTTTGATATTAGACTCCCCACCACCATCTCACAATAAAAACCCCGTCCCTTCAATACCTAGCAGCACATGCTGTATCAATGGAAGTGTGACAGGTAGTATAATTAAATGTCTTCTACCAGAGAAATGTATTTTAAATTGTGTTGCAAATTATGCTCATTTCAGAGTCCTATGGGCGTTAACTTAGCACACAAGGCCTTCAGAAGCCTTGGGTCTCTGGGTGGTGTTTTTTTTTTTTCTTTTATGATCAACTGCGGGTAACAAATGTGCTCCTAAAGCGAAACACTGACATTTGTGGAGCTTCTGGTTTGTTTCATCGTTCTCTCCCACACTTATCTCAGCCATAGACAGAGCGTTAGTGTACAGGACTAGGGATCAGAAAGTGACTGTTCAAACACGGATGGTCTCTATTCTACTCTACAGGTAGTCCTCATTTAGTAATCACAATAGAGACTGGCAACTCAGTCATTGAGCAAAGTGGTCACTAAGCAGAACTGCAGTTGTGTTTATGGCCTTCCTTTAGATTGGCTTTGCTTTACCTTCCAGACCTGCAAAGTAGGGGAAAGTGGATAAATGTAAGTAGATAAATAGGTACCCTTTTGATGGGAAGGTTATAGCATGCAATAGCGATAGCACGTAGACTGATATACTGCTCCATAGTGCTTTTACAGCCCTCTCTGTGTGCTTTACAATGTCAGCATGTTGCCTCCAATCATCTGGGTCCCCCTTTTACCAACCTCGAAGGATGGAAGTCTGAGTCAACCTCGAGCCCCTTCAGGATCGAACTCTAGACTGTGGACAGAGTTGGCCTGCAATACTGCATTCTAACTACGGAAGTGCCTTTGGACCACGCTGGCTCCCTCAGCTAGAAGATGGAGATAAGCACTGCCCTCTAGAGTTGGACATGAGCGGACAGGGCAAACTTTACCTTTAGATCAGGGGTGTCAAACTGCTGGGCCGCGGGCTGGATGCGTCATGGCGAAACCGCGCCCACCCCATTGCCGGCAATGGAAAAAAAGTTCTGATATGTCATGACATGTCACGTGACATGGTGAGTTTGACACCCCTTTTTTAGATAAAGGGCTGTAACAGGCTCTTTGCTAAGTATGGAAGAAAACATGGCGTGAAATGGGGAGTTAAAAACTCATTAAACTAAGTGACCAGGTGGCCTTGAAAAGGCACTCCTTCTTACAGACCTATATCCAAGTATTTGATCTAAGCCTCACCCAGATAAAGATCACATATTTTCTACAGGGAGGTTTCTCCTGGATAATATTATCCAGTGTAAATATCAGGAAAAACAGTTTTGCCTCATCAGTTCAGCTTCATACAATTGCAAAAATGAACCACAAGAGAGATGCTTTGCCATCAACCTAACAAAGGTGGCTAACCAGGTACTATAAATCTGCTGATGCTCTCACACTAGAGTTTATATTACCCTAAAATGACTTTACAAGCAAGGATAGGAAATTAAACCTTGTCAAGCATAGTTGAATATTCCCACATACAAGTAGACCAGGAAAACCAACATAAATCAACATTTGTATCTAGTCCCAAAAATACTTCAAGTATTGTCACATTTCAGCAAGCTAAGACAAGCATATAGCTGATTTGAAGTTAATACCCTACTAGAAGACAGAAGCTAATGTCTCAGTTACTTTGAACAGGTAGAGAAGTGGGCTGAACACGCCAGATAAAATTTAACAGACAAATGTAAAAATCTTGACTTAGGAAATACAAATTAAATACAAGTAAAGAATAAAGGGCACTTGGTTTCACAAAAGAGCTGTGAAAAAAATCTTAGAAGAGTAGTCAATTACAAGTCAAATATAGATCTGTAATGTGATGCGGTTGCTAAAAAGGAAAACAAAATTCAAGGTCAAATCAGTAGAAGTACAATTTCCAAATTTTGGAAATTAACACTCCATTCTTCATTGGTAAAGTCCATTGCCAAGAACTGAATTCACATATGGTGCAAAACTACAACAAAACATCTTTTTTTTTGACCTAGTATCGTATGTGAATTAAGCCATTGCAGTTTGTACAAGGAACTGTGGTTGCATCCCTGGCTTAATATGATTTGTAAATCCAACCAATGTCTACTTTGAAAATTTTAAAATCAAGGTAATGATTCATGTAATTATGCTTTCCACTGAATGAGGGAATATTGTAATCTTTCACAAAGGATAAATAGAGATTAACATGATTGAAGTAGAAAGTGTATAGCAAGGGTCTTCAAACTTGGCCCTTTTATGACTTGTGGACTTCAACTCCCAGAATTCCTCAGCCAGCCTAAGTGGCTTGAAGATTGATGAGGATTTTAAATCAGATTCAAATAATAAAGGAACATGGGAGACTTAATAAAATCTGGGAAACCTGCCTTCTAAATTTTCCCCATTTTAATCAACTCATGCCTTTTCTCTTATATGAAGAAAAAAAAAGCTAATTTATAGTTGCACATACAATATGTACGGTAACTTGCTTTGTTCTATCATCACATAACATGTAAACCCAATTACTGCAATTTGTACATCATTGTTATGTTTTAGGATGACATGTAAACCAATTCATCATGATCTATTTCACTAATTATGGACAAACCAAGCCAAGACATACTTTGATGTATGAACCCAGCAAAGAGAAAGTACCCTATCGGTTGAATACCAATTAATCAATGTCCTTGGGACATAGTTACTTACTGGAGTTATCTTGGCTGTATTGCATTTCCTCGCTGCCTAGCAGATGAACCAAGGATTTTTTATCTTCACATCTCTTTCCAACTAAAGCTAAATGTTCATGATAGCAAGATAGATGCATATGTTTCCATGCCAGCATTCCTTGTAGACTTCTCCCTTTCCTACTGAGTATAAAAATTATATTTAATACAAATCTATGTCCCTTGAAATTGCAATGCCCCTAACAAGCTCTTTTCGAATTAACATTTCATTTTCTAGTATATTGCAAATTGCGATTAATTTCAAATTCTCATACATTTATCAAGAATAAATCAAACATTCAGAGAAAAATATGATTTAATCTTTTTCAGCAGGTTACAGAATTGTTTTACCAATTATCCTTCCCTAAGTGTAACTCACCAAGCCAACTAGGCCTCACCCACAAGGCACACATTTCCTTCCAGATCAGTGAATACTTCCCTGTATTTCAGGGGTCTTCAAACTTGGCAACTTTAAGACTTGTGAACTTCAACTCCCAGAATTCCTCAGCCAGGAGTTGAAGTCCACAAGTCTTAAAGTTGCCAAGTTTAAAGACCCCTTCTGTATTTACACAACCAATGGCTGAGTTCAACTTGATGAGCCACACATTAACCCAAAGTAGAAACAAAACTCTTATCCGGCATCAACTTATTTCTTGTTAAATCTGCTAAGTAGCTAGTAAGTATAATACTAGAAAAATCAAACATGCTTTAGAACCAAAGGTCATGTTTACAACTATTTTATGGGTAATGAACTAAGTGGATATACAGTTGGTCCCTTCCTCCTCCTCCTCTCCCTCCCTCCCTCCCTTCCTGTCTAATTTATGTTGCTGCCCATTTCAAGTATATGACTTAGATAATTAAGATTAAACACACATAGACATCTGTCCATTCATCCATCTGTGGAAAAATAAACAACATTAATCCACCCTTCAACATAACCAGGAGACTAGCTCCATCACACACCTGCAGCCGTAGTCTCAAGACCAAAGAAAGTCCTCAAGGCCTTTTGGAAGACCAAGAGCAGGAGTCTTCAAACATGGTCCTTTTATGACTTGTGGACTTCAACTCCTAGAATTCCTCAGCCAGGCATGTTGGCTGAGGAATTCTGGGAATTGGAAGTCCACAAGTCATAAAAGGGCCAAGTTTGAAGAGCCCTGACCAAGAGAGATGGAGTTAATCTGGAAAGCAGCAGGGATTCTCATGAGGCTTTCCAAAAAGGTTTCCTTTTTTTTCTAATAGCCAAATATGAGCAAGAGGTTGGTGATGCTCACCATAAAGAATACATTAAACAACCCACAAAAGTGGCACTCACACACCACACAATGCCAATGCAAAATGCAAAGTCAAATCTACATCTTTCTGGGAATTCACTCACTACTCAGGCTAACCAAAAGCCTTATTTGAGTGTTATTTAGAGAGGAAGGAGAAAGGTCTTCCCAACTATATTAACCCTTCTAAAATGAAACACATACATAACCTCTGCCAACTCTACAAAGGCGCTCACGTTTGAAAGTACATTTTGTTATTACTACTTGTCCAGCTGTGAAACAGTGTCACACATCTTCCGAAACCTGTGGCTCTACAAAGATGAAGCATTTCCAACATATGCTTCCTTTTTTGTTATTTTTTTCAGACTACATTTATCTTTTCTTTGGATCAACCTGCCAGCAACATGAAGGAAAATACAGGCTGTGCATTCACCTCTGAAGGAAGAATATGTTGCTGTCAAAACTCGCAGAAAGGTACTAACTGAAGGGTTTTGCCAAAGTTTCCCTGCACATTATGCTACCAAACATTGGAAACAAAGAACATCAATGGTTGTCTTAAAGATCTTCATCCACTGGGAACCATGCTCATCTTGACAAATTGAACCAGATTCATATACAATGTCCAACATCAGACATAGCAATGGAATGAAACGATGGGTAATTGATTTTAGCTGCTCTCAGAAACGTTAATGAAGGTCAGACCTAATTAGTATTTCTATGAGAAATTAGCACAAAATACAATGGCTCTAGGCCAGACTGGGAAGTCAAAAGACATCTCAGAAGAAGGCAGTGACAAATTACTTCTGAACTGTTACCAAAAAACAACAACACCGATGGCAACATCAGGAATCAAGGTCTTAATTGGAGAATAAAAGTGGAAGGAATTGTCTAATGTTCTGTTTAAGGACTCACCATTGGCATTTGGTTGGTGGTTCTGAAATTAACAATGGAGAAGATCAATTTCCTCAGTGTGGGATCAGGTTATGTCAGAGAGAGAGAGAGAGAAAGAGATGTCATTGTATCTTGGGGTAATGCACAAGTCTATTTGGAGACAGTTGTGACTTGCTGTAATTTGCCATAATTTGACCCCATATATACATACATAAAAAGGGATGTGGTGGCTCAGTGGGTTAGGATGCTGAGCTTGTCGATCAGAAGGTCGGCAGTTTGTCCCAGCTTCTGCCAACCTAGCAGTTCGAAAGCACGTAAAAATGCAAGTAGAAAAATAGAGACCACTACGGTGGGAAGGGAACAGCGTTCCGTGCGCCTTTGGCATCTAGTCATGCCGGCCACATGACCACGGAGACGTCCTCAGACAAGCGCTGGCTCTTCGGCTTTGAAACGGAAATGAGCACCGGCCCCTAGAGTCGGAAATGACTAGCACACATGTGCAGGGGAACCTTTACCTTTACCTTATACATATATACATACATAACATATCTGCCAAATATCACAGGAGTAGACAAGAACCACAAGACCATGGTGGTGATAGAGGCACCAAGTGATAGCAACATCAAGGAAAAGGTGTATGAGAAGCTGGAGGAGTACCAAGGCCTGAAGGAGGAGTTGGAGAGGATGCGGAAAGAAAAGGACAAAATGGTTCCAGTGGTCATAGAAGCACTCAGGGCCGAGACTCTAAACTGGAAGATGGCACCAACATTTCCCAAGAATAACAACAGGTCCCCCTCTCCAACAGATTGCAGTGCTGGGAATAGCTAAGACACTGTGCAAAACCCTCAAACTCCCAGGCCTGAGATTGAGGAAGAAGAAAGAAAGACAAATCCATAATAGTGAGAAGGGAATTCTGTATGTATGTATGTATGTATGTATGTATGTATGTATGTGTGTATGTGTGTATGTATGTATTTACGTACACACATATACATACATATATGTGGAGTAAATAAGGTATACATTTTCCACTTTGCATAAGAAGAAACATACTCGTATTCTAGGCAAAGCTAGAGATACATCAGAAAGATTTATTTCCTGTTATTAAGGGTGAAGAGTTTTGATATTTCCACACATTCGTAGAGTTTGATACCTCGAAAAATGTAAGAGGTTCATTCAGTCTCCAGCATTGTTCAAGTCAGTCATTGGTCTGACCTCTAAAATGATGTTCCAGAGGCCATTCAGTACTTCAGATTTAATTCCCATTAACTGGTCCAAAGTTGTGTCTTTTCCTAGAATTGCACAATGTGTCTGTTTGCAAAGCAAACAGTTACATCCACAACTCCAAAGCAAATTTGGAAAGAAAGTCTGAAGGGCTACATTGTCCTGACCTCCATCTCCTGCAGATTTTTTCATGGCCTGGAAACAACAGTCTCACTGTCCCAATTATAGAGTCGGCCCTTGGATTTCTAGTTCTGCAGGTAAGCACTGTAAAGAGGGTATGAACCAAGCACTCTGCAGATGACTGTCAATCATGCAGACATTTCAATTCTGCCCATTCAGCCAAAATAATATAGGTACAATACAACATTCTCCTGAGGTGACCTAAGGATCTCTTCAGAGTATGAATGGTGTTTATGACATGGCTAGATGAAAAAAAAACGTTGGGTTGTCTATTTGCTGATATTTCCACACAGAAAAAAGAAAATCCATGGTGGCAAGGACAGAATTACAGTCAGAAAACAGAATTTAAGATGCATGAAGATGGGAAAGCTCAGCACAATGAAAGATGAAAAGATGACTGACACCTGACCCCTCACAAGACCCACCACAAGACCCCACTTGACACACCCACACCTGAAGCCCTTATAAACAGAAGAACAATGACACTGACATCACCTAAACTCCACTGAAGGTGTTACATAGTCTGGTAATGAAACATTTGGAAACCAACCCACAAGCTTGAAGAATGAATCTTCACTCTCATCTTACACCCGAGCTGCAGATATTCGCCACTATTGCACAAGATGAAAAGAATCAACTACACAATGACATCTTAGACATCAGTGAATAAAACTGAAATGGATTGGAATTCCATCCTTATATTCAGAAGATGGCATTGACCATAGAATCTGAGTTTACCATCCAGGACAGGAAAAACAAAGCAGGAATGGAATTGCTTTCATATCAGGAAGGATATACAGGTAGTCCTTAACTTAAAACAGTACGAAAATGTTCCACTTTCAGCATTATTTTGAAGACAACCATTAAAAGTGAGTTGTGTCCCATCTTACGACCTTTTTGCCATGGTTGTTAAACAGATCAGAATCAGAATAGAGCTGGATGGGACCTTGGAGGTCTTCTAGTCCAACCAACTGCTCAAGCAGGAGTCCCTATGTCATTTCAGAGAAGGGGCGGTCCAGGCTCTTTTGAAAAACCTCGAGTGATGAAGCACCCACAATGTCTAAAAGGCAAGCTGAAGTTGTTGAATGAATCATGTAATCGCTCATCAAATCTGGCTTCCCCCATTGACTTTGCTGGTCAGAAGCTCCCTAAGAAAGTTGCAAATGACAATCCCAGGACCTTAGGATGTTGCAACCATTGTAAATGCAAGTTGGTTGTCAAGCACCCAAAGTTTGATCACGATTGTGGGGATGCTGCAACAGTCATAAGTGTGACAATTGATCACAAGTCACTTTTCCAGTACTGCTGTTAACTCTAAATGGACAATAAACGAATGTTGCGGGATACAGTTTGGGTCTGTCACTGGGACCAGAGGTTTAGTCTTCCGAGCTTCTGGGCTCATGCTGGAATCCATCCTGAAAGAACTTCTCTCTCACCAAAAAGTGTTTCACCACATTCTGGTGAGAGAGAGAGGTTCCCCAAGGATGGACTCCAGAATAAGCCCACAAGCTCGGAAGACTAAATCTCTGGCCCCAGTGACAGGCCCATATTGGATCCTGCAACATTATCCTGAGATATGTACTTCATTCATAATAAACGAATGGTTGTAAGTAGAGAACTATCTATGGCAACGAAAGCTTTTAGATAGTTACCATGCCATGGCTGACCTACAAATATGAGACTAACACAGATAATGACTTTTCTGAGTCCAAGGTTGACTCTGCCTTCCATCCTTCCGAGGTTGGTGA
The DNA here is from genome assembly GCF_947247035.1 of Vipera ursinii. Taxonomy (NCBI): domain Eukaryota; kingdom Metazoa; phylum Chordata; class Lepidosauria; order Squamata; family Viperidae; genus Vipera; species Vipera ursinii. The sequence goes on from NC_139525.1 coordinate 12,146,318, forward strand.
AATGAGGACCCAGATTGTTGGGGGTGAGATGCTGACTCTGTAAACCGCTTAGAGAGAGCTGTAAAGCACTGTGAAGCGGTATATAAGTCTAAGTGCTATTGCTATTGTTATTGCTAACTCTGCCCACAGCCTGGAGTTCAATCCTGACAGGGCTCAAGGTTGACTCTGCCTTCTATCCTTCTGAGGTCAGTAAAATGAGGACCCAGATTGTTGGGGGCAAGATGATGACTCTGTAAACCACTTAGAGAGGGCTGTAAAGCATCGTGAAGTGGCATACAAGTCTACATGCTATTGCTATTATGATTCTCTATAGAAGCAAAAAATTAGACTTTGCAGAAGCAGGATAGAAAAAGGATTGATTGTTCTGAACTTTGGCATTGGAGAAAATGTCAGAGAATACCATGGAAAGCCAAGAAAACAAACAAATAGATCACAGAACGTACCGGTAATTCATCCAGATTTCTCATTTGAGGCACAATAGATGCACAATTGTTACATTTTAGACAGATTACAGGAAGAATTACCTATCTTGAGATGTCCGTAGTGCTGACCTTCCCTTTTTTTTAAAGACAATGTTGAAATGGGGTGAGATTAATAATGTTAACAATTATATGAGCTACCTGTACTGCTCTAGGAAAGATGGTTGAGAATGTGTTCAAGAGGGCCCTGGAGGAAAGATAGATAGACAGACAGACATGCTCATTACTAGCTGAATCTCTTTCGTTGTGAGGGCATTTTGATCTTTCTGCATCGTAATTTACAGAATAACCATAGCTTGGTTAATTGAGAATCGTCTTCAGGGGAAGGGGAGGGTGTAGATTCCCAACAGTGCAAAAAATCCAATCTGGACCCATTAAATAGATCTCTAGTTTATGACAGAAACAGGCAGATCCATTTATCGAGCTAATTTGCTGGGTGCAAATGACTGTCAGCTCTTTGCTACAAGAGTTCTCTTGAGCCACTTCAGATGCACCACCAATAAAGACCTGTCTAATGACATCAAAGTCTACACATTTCCTTTCCTCAGCTAAATCAGAAAGTTCTTTTTTAAAAAAAGCCTTGATCTATCGTATTGGATGCTGGTGACATCCCACCGAGGATGCTGGAGTGATCGGTATTTCAAAGGAGAGCTACAAGCGCTTTCCACAGCTAGCAGGATCATTATTTTCATATAGAAGAAGGATTTTGCTAATTTCAGACTCTCTGCTGACCAGCTGCTAAGGCCTGTCACCTACAAGGCAAAGAATACAGGTGGTCTTTGACTTATGATCACAATTTCTGTTGCTAAGTGAGACATTTGTTCAGTGCATTTTGCCCCATTTTACGACCTTCGTTGCAACAATTGTTAAGTGAATCACTGAAGTTGTTAAAGTAATAGTAACGGCTGTTAGGTGGCTTCCCCATTGACTTTGCTTGTCAGAAGGTCGCAAAAGGGATCACATGACCCCAGGATGCTGCAATCGCCACAGATAAGAGTCAGTTGCCAAGCATCCTGAATTTTGATGACCGTGGAGATGCCTCAACGGTTGTTGATGGTCATAAGTCTCTTTTTTTCAGTTCTGTTGTAACTTTGAACAGTCACTAAATGAACTATTGTAAATCACGGACTACCTGTGTCTCACACTGATCAGATTTACTCAGGCAAAAGAAGGCAGTTTTTTTTGAGGCAGTGATGCATCTTAAAGCATGTGATAAGTACTTTTTACCTGCTAAACAGAAGACAAATCAGAAAGGTATCTCCATGTAAACAGAAACACTTTCTACCATCCATCATTCCTTTGTCTCCTTCCTTGCCAAATGCATTTATTCCCCACCCCAAAAAATACTTGGCTGTAGCATGCTACCATTTTATATTTTTATATAGACTTTTGTATTCAACTTCTACATGATCTTGATAAAATCATGGTCACAAGAAGTGATACTACCATTTTATAATGCCTTGGTAAGACCCACACTTGGAGTACTGCATCCAATTTTGGTCAGCACAATATAAAAAAGATGTTGAGACTCAGGAAAGAGTGCAAGAGATGATGATTGGAGGGACTGGAGGATCAAACTTATGAAGAATGGTTGCAGGAATTGGGTTTGTCTAGTCTAGTGAAAAGAAGGACTGGAGTGATAGGATAACAGCATTTCAATATCTCAGGGGCTGCCGAAAGCAAGAGGAGGTCAACCTATTCTCCAAGGCACCTCAAGGGAAAACAAGAAGCAATGGATGGAAACCAATTAAGGAGAGAACCAACCTAGAATTAAGGAGAAATTCCATGACAGTAAGAACAATCAACCAGCAGAATGGGTTGCCTTCAAAAGATGTGGGTGCTCCATCACTGGAGGCCTTTAAGAAGAGATTGGACAGCCCTTTGTTTGAAATGCTGTAGGGTCTCCTGCTAGAAGATCTCCCAGAGTTGGACTCTGTTATTCTGTATTCTGTCAGTCCTAGTGGAGATCAACCCTGACTGCTCTTTAGAAGGCCAGATCCTAAAGTTGAAACTCAAATACTTTGGCCACCTAATGAGAAGGAAGGACTCACTGGAGACGAGCCTCATGCTGGGAAAGGTTGAGGGCAAGAGAAGAAGAAGGGGACGACAGAGAATGAGGTGGCTGGATGGAGTCACTGAAGCAGTAGGTGTGAGCCTAAATGGCCTCCAGAAGATGGCAGAGGACAGGAAGGCCTGGAGGAACATTGTCCATGGGGTCGCAATGGGTCGGACACGACTTTGCAGCTAACAACAACAACAACATTCTGTATTCTGTAACCGAAATTCTGGCTTCTGTGGCCTACATAATCAGTGGCTTAAAAAAAAAGATTTAAAAAAATCAGGGTGGCCAGGAAACCCAGCAGGATCTAAGGTGGCATCCGTAGGAAAACTGATGTGCAAGGGTCAACTGTGATATGTATACAGAATGCAGAGGTCACAGTCAGCGAAATCTTGCATATTTCTTCATTATTTTGTAAACTAATGTCCCTTGGGAAGATACTAAAAGAGGGAATGCAAAATTCCTGTCTAAGCATAATAATAATAATAATAAAAACCAAGAGGCAGTAGACTGGGAGCTAAAACAAATACAGAGAGGCAGGAAGTCATCAAAATAATGCTGAAAGTAGAAAAATACATTGAGAAAGATAACTATGTGCAGTGCATTTTCAATATATCACTTTCTTTATGGACAATGACATTTCCATTCTGCTCGCTATGGCAATTACTTCCAAGTCAAAACACACATTTTCCATTTCAAGCATCATTTTGATTTTTCTCTGACTTCCTTTCCTTCTCTGGTGAAAAAAAGAGAATAACAGCTGCTTTGAAAGAGGAATAAAATAGGAGATCTCAACTTCCCCCTTTTGCCATCCTCTGGCCCAGAAATATTCTAACATTAAAACCATTTATCCAAATATTAATTTGATAATATTTATCAAAATATGCACTGAAATATTTATCAAAGATAAATCAAGATAACATTGGAATTCTTCAAATATTAATGTGTTTCAAATCAATATATTTTATGGAGACATACTTCATTAATTCCTGTAGGCTTAGCTCCAAACCTGGTTGATTCCACTGCATCTTTGGGGACTGCAGGAATTAAAAATGCAAAACAACTAGGTAAGCTTTGGTGGAAAATGCATGGGGGAAGGCACAGAAACATTTATATAAATATGCAAATTAATAAATTTACATAGATATGTAAATTAAGTCATCTGATTCAGTTAGAGAGACAACTGTGCTTTATTTCTGGGTTACCACTTCAAATAGGCACTAATGCTTCAATGGGGGTGAGGTTAAAGTACTTGATGAGTTTATAACTCACCTTTTCTTCTCAAATTGGGCGCGCCTGCCCTATGGAATCAACTGCCTGTGGAACTCCGGATCGCCCCTGACCTTCGCTCGTTTCGCTGGGACCTAAAAACTTGGCTATTTGATTTAGCCAGCCTGGATTGAGGGGTTTTAAATTTTAAATTTTGAACTCTTTTGGGGCTATTAATTTTATTTTATTTTAATTTGTACATTGCACTGTTTCAATTTGCCCTGTAAACCACCCTGAGTCCCTTGGGAAAAGGGCGGTATATAAATGGAAACAAACAAATAAATAAATACTTGGTGCCGACTGGTGTCCTTTCCAGATTCAGAGGTCCTTCAGATATTAACTCATGCCCTGGTCACCTCACATTTGGATTACTGGAGTTGCTTTCGAAGATCATCTGGAAGCCACAGTGGTCCAGAATGCAACAGCATGGGCAGGGATAGAGGTGTTGTGGTGGGCTCAGCACTTGGCTTCTGGGCTGAGTTCAAGTTGCTGGTTTTCACCCATAAAGCTCTCCAAGGCACAGCAGATGGACTGCATCTCTCCTCCTCTCTGCCCATTTGGTCCAGCCCAGCAAGATGCAGGAGCTCTGGGTCCCATCAATTAAGGAAGATCATCTTGCAGGACCCAGGAAGTGTGTCCACTGCCATGGAATTGTCCTCTGAAATGTCTCCCTCCCCCAAATATTTGTATGGCTCCCACCCTTATGTCATTTAGGAAATTACTGAAGACCTGGTTGTTCACTTGGTAAGAAAGATGACCTTGATGGAGATACACATACCTAGGCTAATTTACCATTTTTAGGCACAGAACAAGATAGCATTTGGAAGCAGAGGCTTTCCTAATTCACTGAAGTATATAGAGGAGAAGGTACAAACCAATCAAGATTTTCCAGATGCTGTTATTAGAGCCAATCTCAATTAAAAAAAAGTTTAGACTTCCTGTAAAGTTGATTTCGTGGTAGGGCTGACACTTGAGAATGGGTTGATTAAGGAACTCCCTTTGTCCTCCCTGCCCCCCTTTTGTGCTGCAGCTGACCAAAAAGCCAATGCAATATTGTTGTTGTTAGCTGCGAAGTCGTGTCCGACCCATCGCGACCCTATGGACAACATTCCTCCAGGCCTTCCTGTCCTCTACCATCTTCTGGAGTCCATTTAAGCTCACGCCTACTGCTTCAGTGACTCCATCCAGCCACCTCATTCTCTGTCGTCCCCTTCTTCTATTGCCCTCGATCTTCCCCAGCATTAGGCTCTTCTCCAGGGAGTCCTTCCTTCTCATTAGGTGGCCAAAGTACTTGAGTTTTAGCTTCAGGATCTGGCCTTCTAAAGAGCAGTCAGGATTGATCTCCTCTAGGACTGACCGGTTTGATCGCCTTGCAGTCCAAGGGACTCGCAGGAGTCTTCTCCAGCACCACAGTTCAAAGGCCTCAATTCTTTGGCGCTCAGCCTTTCTTATGGTCCAACTTTCACTACCATACATTGCAACTGGAAAGACCATAGCCTTGACTATACGCACTTTTGTTGACAGGGTGATGTCTCTGCTTTTTAGTGTGCTGTCTAGATTTGCCATGGCTTTCCTCCCCAGGAGCAAACGTCTTTTAATTTCTTGGCTACAGTCCCCATCTGCAGTGATCTTTGAGATTGGCTCTAATAACAGCATCTGGAAAATCTTGATTGGTTTGTACCTTCTCCTCTATATACTTCAGTGAATTAGGAAAGCCTCTGCTTCCAATGCAATATAGGCTGCTTTAATAGAGGGACAGAATCAAGATCACGTAAAGTTCTAGTGTCGCTTCATTTATTTATTTATTTATTTATTTATTTATTTATTTATTTATTTATTTATTTATTTATTTTATTTTATTACATTTATATACCGCCCTTTCCCGAAGGACTCAGGGTGGTTTACAGGGTGATTAAAAACAAAAATACAAAAGTTAAAAACAATTTAAAAAATTATATCCGTCCCTGAACAAATAAAACCCCAGTTAAAATTAAAATTAAAATTAAAATTCTCAGCCTGGGCCAGAGAGCTCGAAGAGCCAGGTCTTCAGGTCCCGGCGGAATGAACTAAAGCCTTAGTAAGACTACACTTGGGATACTGCATCCAGTTCTAGTCACCGCAATGTAAAAAAGACGATAAGACTAGAAAGAGTGCAGAGAAGAGCAACTAAAATGATTAGGGGATTGGAGGCTAAAACGTACAAAGAACCATTACAAGAATTGGGTATGTCAATTTAATCTTTCTTTCCCATAACTTTTGCCAATCTTCTAATTCTATATTATATCCAAAGTTCTTTGCCCATCTTATCATTGTTTCTTTTATTTGTTCTTCCTTCCACAATGAAGGAAAATTGAAAGACAGACAAGATTTACAAGAACAAGGTATTGATCTAACATGGTGGCCATATCTGCAAATTCAGACATGAAAAAGATGTTAAAACAATGGGATTTTATAAAGAACAGACAGAATTTGATCAGACACTGCTAAAGACAGATGAAAAGTTGATTAAGAAACTCTATAGATTTCTGTTAAATGTAAAGATGGAGGAAGAACAAGTAAAAGAAACAATGATAACATGGGCAAAGAACTTTGAATATAATATAGAATTAGAAGATTGGCAAAAGTTATGGGAAAGAAATATTAAATTAACTAAAGCATTGGCATATAAAGAAAACTTATATAAAATGTTTTACAGATGGCATATGACACCAGTGAGATTAGCAAAAATGTTTAAAAATACTTCAAACAACTGTTGGAAATGCAAAGAAAGACCAGGTACTTATTATCATATCTGGTGGACATGCCCTAAAGCAAAACGATTTTGGGTTAAAATATGTTTATGGTTGGAGAAAATGACTAAAAAACAAATAGACTTTAAACCAGAATTATTTTTGTTAGGAATAATAGGAGCTAATTATGAGAAAGATTGCAGATATTTAATACTACACATACTAACGGCAGCAAGAATTATATTTGCCCAACATGGGAAAAATGAAAATATACCAGCTGAAAAAGTACTAATTAAGAAAATTCTAGAGTGTGCAGAAATGGATAGATTGACTTTAAAGATAAAAGAGAAAGAATACTCAGTGTACTTTAGATAATAAGACATGTCAAACTTGCAACATCACTTGATGTTGCGCAACATATCAGGACTGTTTTGCCATTGCCGGCAATGGGGTGGGTGCGACTTCCGCCTGATGCAACCAGCCCACGGGCTGGCAGTTTGACACCTCTGCATTAGAACATGGGATAATTACTATCAATGGCTAGAAAAATGAGTTAGATAGAAAGGAATGTGATATGTAATTTTGAAAAGATATTAGCAAGAAGAAGGCTATTGAGTGATTAACATATTGTTTATGATAATAAACTATTATCTATTATTGTTTGTTAAACACGTGAACCCAGACATTGTGCTGTTTGCTAAATATTGAGATTGCCATTTGGAAAAACCCCAACCCTAATCCTAACCCTAACCCAAATCCCAACCCCACCCCCGACCCCACCTTATTCCTAACCCTATAAAAACTAATAAAATCTATACAAAAAAGGGGAAAAAAGAATTGGGTATATCTAGTCTAAAGAATAGAAGGACTAGGGTGACATTATAGCCCCGTTCCAAAGCATCAAAAGGCAAGACACAAACAATGGATGGAAACTAACAAAGGAGAGAAGCAACTTAGAACCAAGAAGAAAATTCCTAATGGTGAGAGTAATCAACCAATGGAATAGCTTGCCTTCAGAAGCGATAGGTGCTCCATCACTGGAGGCTTTGAAGAAGAGATTGGACAACCATTTGTCTGAAATGGTATAGGGTCTCCTGCTTGACCAGGGGTTGGTCTAGAAGACTTCCAAGTTCCCTTCTAACTTCATTATTCTATAGTCTATGTTCCTGTTGCTTGTTTTGAATACTTTGCTCTTCTGTCAACTGCATTTTATTATGTTTTAATATATAAATATTGGCTGCTAGTTGAATCAGTCAAGAGTTAAGTAGACCACAAGTTAATCAAGAGAATAATAAACAAATAAATTTATTTCCTACCAATGTTCTCTTCAGATTTTGCCCATTTCCATCCTGGATTGTAGCGATGGCTACCTGAGTAAACTGACGGCAGACTGAGGGAGCACAAAAAAATGTAGCTGGTGATAAATATGCCATTCCCTGGTTTATATACAACAGATGCCAGACAGTTTTTTATATGAATTGAAAAAAGATTACTGTTTCTGTGATTCATAGGTATCTCTAGAGATGGAATTTGATGTTCTATTGCACTTCACCTCCCCTTTTCCGAAATAAAATATAATTCTCCCAACACTGAATTAGCATAACAAGCCAAATCTATACCACAGCAATGTGGTAAAGAAAGTTTCACTTCAGAATATACAATAGCCGTGCCCTTTAAGGGGATAATTAATGTGTTCCTCATTAGTATGGGACTCGTGAATCCAAAAATCAAAGTTCATAGCAATTATTGATGTTTTAGAATTCCCAGGGCTTCTTAATTCAAGTATTTTATTATGACAGCCCTCTCTGCATTTCAGCACCGGAGAACCCAAAACTTTGTTAGGTCAGGCAAACAAGAATCCAAAAGCTCGGAAGAGTAAATTTCCAGTCCTGGTAACCTAGCCAAATTTGATTTTGTATCATTATCCTGGGACATGTACCGTGTTTCCCTGAAAATAATATGTCTTACCCGCTTACCTTAGGACCTCCGCAGCCAGGATTCCCATGCCCCGACACCTGTTGCACTTCCACCTGACTTCTTCTGCAGCCACTTGTGGCCACTTGCAGCCGTATGCCACGTGGCGCATTGTGCCAGTGCTGCCGCTCACGGCAGGAGGTCACGTGCCTCGTCGCAGGGGCACCAGAGTGACAAGCCATACTACCTGGGGCAAGCGGTGGCACCAATGCAACAAGCCATGTGGCCTCTTGCCACAGTGGTGGCACCCGTGCGAAGTGCCATGCAGCACTGGCGCGATGCAACATGTGGTGTCCGGCCGTGTCCGGCTGCAAGCGGCTGCAGAAGAAGTCGGGCAGTGGCGTGACTGGTGCTGGGGTGTGGGAAGACATGGCTGTGGCTGTCCTAAGGTAAGTGGGGGCAGGGCATGTGGGGCAGATCCACAGCCCCACCCTAGCTTTATTTTTATGCATGCGCCTCCCCCCAAATCTAGGGCTTATTTTGGGGGGTAGGGCTTATATTAGGCACAAGTGTAAAAATCAAGCTAGGGCTTACTTTTGGAAGAGGGCTTATTTTTCAGGGAAACATGGCATATTTGCCTTCATTCGTGAAATAAGAATCCAGTCCATGAGGAGTCAAAACTATAAACTTTGCAAAAGAAACACAGCGACAACTCATTTCACCTTAAATCCATTGACACCTATTCTTGCTCATGTTCAGAATTTTAGCAGGGCTCGCTGGACTAGGCCACCCAGGGCTGGTTTATCTAACACTTCCTGTCTTGTGTGAGTCTCATTTGTGCTAAAAATAATGCATTGCAATTTTCTGCTGCTCATCAGAAACACAAGGTCAAATGCGAAAAGCAAATAATATCCTGCATTTAAAGTCCAATAAATCAGCCACGTTCTGCTCGAGGACAAAATATCCAGCTCTCCTTACCAGGCTAGTAATAATTATTCCCAAAAATAAAGAAAGAAGAAAGCTGAAAGGCTAATAGTGCACTTATTTAAGAGCGATAATACAGGCAGTCCTCGACTTACAAACCACAGTGGAGCCCAAAATTTCTGTTGTTAAGTTGAGACATTTGTAAAGTGAATTTTGCCCCATTTTATGACCTTTTTTGCCACGGTTGTGAAATGAATCACTGCAGTTGATAAGTTAGTAAACCGGTTTTTAAGTGAATCTGGCTTCCCCACTGACTTTGTCAGAAGGTCGCAAAAGGGGATCACATGGCCCCAGGACACTGCATCTATCATAATGTAACACCTCTACTCCGCGAGCTGCATTGGCTTCCAGTTGCCCTTCGGGTGAGATTCAAGGTGCTGGTGATGACCTATAAAGCCCTAAATGGCCTGGGTCCAGGATATCTGAGGGAACACCTGCTGCCGGCATCAAGCTCCCTTCGTCCAGTGCGCTCCCACAGGGAGGGTCTTCTCAGGGTGCCGCCGGTAAGAGATTGCCGGCGGGTAACACCCAGGGATAGGGCCTTCTCAGTGGGGGCGCCTGCCCTTTGGAACCAGCTGCCAGTGGAGCTGAGGACTGCCCCCGACCTTCGTTCATTCCGCCGGGACCTGAAGACCTGGCTCATCGAGCTCTCTGGCCCAGGCTGAGAATATTTTTAATTGTAATTTTAACTGGGTTTTAATTTTCTCAGGGTTCTATTTAATCTCTTTTAATTTGTTTTAACGTTTGTATTGACTGTTTTTTAAATGCCCTGTAAACCGCCCTGAGTCCTTCGGGAAAGGGCGGTATATAAATCTAAATTAAATAAATAAATAAATAAATAAATAAATAAATAAATAAATATGAGTCGGTTACCAAGCGCCTGACTTTTGAGCACATGATTATGGGGATGCTGCAAAGGTCGTAAATGTGAAAAATGCTCACAAGTCACATTTTTCAGTGCCACTGTCCCTTTGAACGGTCATTAAATGAACTGTTGTAAGTCCAGAACTACCTGTATCTTCTCTTTCACCGTGCAGGGCTTTCTCCAATAGACTGCGGATTGTCTAGCTTCCCATCTTTCATTCATTGCCAAGCACCAGTTGGTGCTTTTGCCCACGGGACCACCGAAAGACTTCAGAGTGATAAAAAAAAAATCCTGTGTGTCACAACATCAGCAGGACCTTCTCGGCTGCCTTCAACAAGAAGACACTTTTGCTATTTAAGTAAAACATTAAATGTTCACAATCTCAGTGACTAACACACACCCCCCAAAAAAAAACCCCACTGAAAATGCTGTTCAGTTGCCATAGATTTTGAACTGGTCAAAGAAAAGGTTAATCCTTCATGGAAGGGAACTATGGCCTGTTGCAGAACTGCCATCTCATGCCTGCGCTTTGTTCGATGCCAGTTTGCCAGAAACCCGGGGGGGGGGGAGAGGGTGTTGAATGGGAGGGGGGAAAGCTCACTACACACTGTATCCTTTCGAGAAACAATTTCAAGGACAGACAGCTGGGAACGCCATGCAGCTGCCTACCGGACAGCCCCCAATTGAAGAGACCGTTCCCCAAACCGTTCATTTGAATATGATTGGACAAGGGGAGGCCAGCAGCGGAAACTGGCTCAAAGGGGGGGGGAAGTTAAACCTAGAGATTTTGGCACACAAACTTCAGTTCTGGTTTTGCTTTACTGGAGGGGTCCCCAATCCCCCGGCTGTGACCCATTACTGCAGGGGTGTCAAACTCAATTTCATTGAGGGCCGCATCAGCATTGCGGTTGCCCTCAAGGGGGACGGGTGGGTGTGGCCTGGGTGGGCTTGGCCTACTGGGTGGGCGTGGCTAGAGTGCGTATGGCCTGCTGGGTGGGCGTGGCCAGCTCTACATCATTCGCATCAAGGGTGCCTATGGGGGCCCGAGCAGGAGTGGGACAGATCTGAGGGTCTCTGGGCCAGGGCCAAGGCAGTGGGTGCCGTTCCCTCACTGTTTCCAGGATGGCTTCACGGGCCACATGAAACCACTTCGCGGGCCAGATCCGGCCCCCGGGCCTTGTGTTTGACATGTCTGCATTACTGGGCCGCAGCCAGTTTGGAACCAGGCAGCAAAAGTGGTGCATGAGCATGCAGCTCTGCCTACGCAAGTGGAGGGAAGTCATGGTCACGCGCAAAGCTCCACTTGTGTGAGCGGCAAGCACTCACACTAGCGAAGGAAGCTCCCTGCACCTGCCATTCACATGGAACCATTTTCCCCCCACTAGTCTGTCAAGCCAGAAAGTTTGGGGCCCACTGCTCTACTGTATTCTGTTTAACCTTTAGTAAACTACAGGTAGTCCCCAACTTACAACAATTCGTTTAGTGACCATTCAAAGTTACAGCGGCACTGAAAAAAGTGGCTTATGACGATTTTTCACACATTATGACCATCTGCAGCATTCCCGTGGTCACCTAATTAAAATTCAGATACTTGGCAACTGGTTCATATTTATGGCGGCTGCAATGTCTTGGGGTCATGTGATCAGCCCTGATGGCGCAGTGGTTAGAATGCAGTACTGCAGGCTACTTCTGCTGACTCCCAGCTGCCAACAGTTCGGCAGTTCGATTCTCACCAGCACAAGGTTGGCTCAGCTTTCCAGCCTGTACAATGAGGACCCAGATTGTTGGAGGGCAAAAGGCTGACTCTGTAAACTGCTTAGAGAGGGCTAAAAATATATAAATCTAAGTGCTATTGCTATTGCTATTTTGTGATCTTCTGGCAAGCAAAGTCAATGGGGAATCCAGATTCACTTAACAACCACATTACTAACAACAAATGCAATGATTCACTTAACAACTGTGGCAAGACAAGTGGAAAAATGGGGCAAAACCCACTTAACAAATGTTTCACTTAGCAACGTAAATTTGGGGCTCGAATTTTGGTTAACCTGAGGACTACCTGTATACCTTTTTCACCAAATGGAGACAAGGATCATTCTTAAGGGCTCAAGCTGAGGCAGGGCTGACACCGTGCCATTTTGCTAGCAATATCCCTCTACAGCAGGTTGAGAGGCCTGTGTATACAAACTACAGTGCTTTCAGGCAAAATACAGAGCTCTATTTCCCAAAGAATCTTTCTGTGCCTGCATGCTTAGGCGTTGGCAATCTGGTGCCGGCCAGATGGTTTAGATTATAATTCGAAAAAGTCCCTCAGGGTCTGGAAGATAAGTTGCCGATCACTGAACTGCCTGATCAGCTCCCATATGCCAACAGGGGAGATGAGGAATACAATCTGTTTAGTAGCTAAGGGGAAGTGTCATATAAACATCAGTGCCCACTCTAAGGCAATAAATAGATCAATTGCAACGCTGCCTTTTGAAATCAGAAATGTAGCTGTCAACCCAAGCCACCAAACCATGCCCTTTTGTTTCCTGCGTTATGAAATCATCTCCTTTTCCATTCAGTGACAACATTTATTTTAACCTGCCACTATTGTAAAACCAACTTGCTGATGGCTCCAGATCAATATCCCCTGGATGATAACAATGAACCTCTTTTTTAAAAAAATTATTTCCTCAAGGGATATTTCGACTGTCGTTTACTGACAGTAATCTGTAAACTTATCCGCAAAGAACTGACCTAGAATGACTCCAGCTTAAAGTAATGATACATCATCTGTTTAACAACTAGAATAGCCAGATTGTTCAAGCAGGATTGAAGCTAAGTCTGGAAACATCGTAAGCTACAGAAATACAAAATACAAGGCCGGTGGGTGACATACAAGGCTGGTGATATTTGATCTGATCATATTTTTATATATTGTCCTTCATGTGGCTATTTTAATTTCTTTGGAAACTTATGGCCACAAAACAAAACACAGAATCTTGGGTGTGTCTGACAGAGATAAAAACATATTTTCAGATGTCTCCAAAAGTAAATGAAATATACTATTTTTTTAAGATAGGAAGTGACAATTGTTCTGATTTCATTAAAATAAAAGGCCAGTTTTATAACACATAAAGGGCCTGATGAAACCTTTCATTTTCTACTGTGCTTTTATCTGGCAGTAGATCCTGTTTGATGAAGCTTAGTTAGTACTAAGCACTCATACCGGTATATAAAATTACTCTGCTAATTGAATTTCTAAAAAAATCTTCTTCCAAACACAAGATTCAATGCAGCATTTAAAACTGATCTATTTTCAAACAGAACATAAGAAATTTTCTCGGTTGGGTTGACAATATCTAAAACTCTGACTCATTTTTTTTTCCCCCTCATAGGTTGTCTTGACTTTCCACAAAAGTAGCCTATTAAAAACATAAACGGGAGCAAGAAAGACTGATTTGCTTAACTTTAGATTTAGATTTAACTTTGGATTTTTAGATTTCACTTAACTTTAGATTTTTCTCATCCCCTCTTCCGATATCCCTTGCAAATTAATTAATTAATTAATTAATTAATTAATTAATTAATTAATTTGATTTGATTTGTATACCGCCCTTCTCCCGAAGGACTCAGGGCGGTGAACAGTGACATAAATAATAGAATGTACAAATATATTGAAAATAAATTAAACCCTAATTTAGCCCAAATGTAAAAGATAGATTACCTTAAGATAATAATTACAAAAGAACCCATCAGACCAGACCGGATTGCTTAAACAGATGTGTTTTTAGGTCGCGTCGGAAGGAGCGAAGGTCGGGAGCCATCCGGAGCTCAACCGGTAAACGGTTCCATAGGTCAGGCGCGCCCACAGAGAAGGCCCTCCCCCTGGGAGCCACCAGACGGCATTCTCCGAACGGCGGCACCCTGAGGAGGCCCTCTCTGTGGGAGCGCACTGGACGGAGGGACGTTGACGCTGGCAGCAGGTGATTCCTAAGGTACTCCGGACCCATGCCATGTAGGGCTTTGAAAACCATTACCAGCACCTTGAATCTTACCCAGAGGATAACTGGGAGCCAATGCAGCTCACAGAGTAGAGGTGTAACATGGGAGTATCGGGAGACTCCCAACACAACTCTCGCGGCTGCATTCTGTACCAGTTGGAGCCTCCGAGTGGTTTCCCCCGTCCATTCATGTCCAGGTAGAAATGACAGCCAAAGAAGAGTTTTGAAGCCAGTAATTGACCAATCGTATTTGAAAGGAAGGATTCATAATCTCTGGGGAGGCTTGTTTGCAAACGGAAAACTACAAAAAGGAAATTTCTGGAAGCTTCCAGAAGTTTCCAGTAGGACCCACCTTTGTTACCTCTGCTTTGTTTATCACAGCCATCAGTTAATTGGAGCTCTTCTTCTGCCCCTTTTTTTCTTAGGCAGAATCTCATTATTTTAGGCAATTAGATGCAACATCTGGTGAAAACTGTCATGGATCTGAGGGGGGGAAAGTTGTTTCTCTTTTGAAATGTCTTTTTTTCTCTCTCTCTGATAAGTAGGCCGATAACCCAGCTGCAGATCATGATACATTGTGCTTTTCAAACATTCTGTTGACCAGAGTTTTTCAACTCCTCTTTCACTGAGTTCAAAGCTACCACAGATGGAAAGATGTGACAGCAGAACTGACTCCCTCAGGATCACTTGGCTGGGCCTCGGCCTCCCCAGTCTTCTGTCAGCGGCTCCGCCATCTGCTTGCGGCAGAAGTAATGCTGGGCACACAAATGGTCTTTCAAAATCCTCCACCCAAATCTAGGAGCAAAGATTTGTTTTTGTTTTTTTTAAAGAATCAAAGAGGGGAGGAACAGTTTTCCAACTGTTCTTTTAAGAGCAATGACAGATTCTGAAACGGCCCCCTGCCAAGAAAAGGTTCCTTTCTGAGGTGTTTCTGTGGCACTTAATGTACACGTGGGAAACCGAGAAAGCTGTAGACCGCTGGAGAGATCATTGTGGACGTTCTACGTTCCGCTGCACAAAGACTTTGTTTGTTTGTTTTTATTTATTTATATCCCCTCTTTATAATTTTTACAAATAACTCAAGGCAGTGAACAAACAGATTAGTCCTTCCTTCCTCCTGTTTCCCTCACAATAACAGCCCTGTGAGGTGGGGTTTGGCTGAGAGGGAGTGACTGGCCTAAAAATCACTCAACTGCCTTTCATGCCTAAGGCAGGACTAGAATTCACTGTCTCCTAGTGATTGGCTCAATGTCATCCATCTGCTTAGTGCTATAGCAGGACTACAACTCACTCTCTCCTAGTGATCAGCTATCATGCCTAAGGTGGGAGTAGAATTTACTGCCTCCTTGCGATTGGCTCAGTGTCTCCATTCAGCTTTCATGCCTAAAGCGGGATTAGAATTCAGAGTCTCCTGGTTTCTGGTCTGGTGCCTTAACCACTAGACCAAACTGCACTTCTTGACTGGTTATTACCCTAGTCTGCTTATGAGAATTTCACCAGTGTGAAATAATTTCTAGCTACAAGAGTAGTTCTCTGTCCACTAGGAAGCAGAGGAGCAGAGTAGGACCCAGCCCACTTAAATGAGGGGAGGGAGGTGGGATCAGGTATTGTTCTAGTCCCTCATGACCTGATTTCATTCATTCTAGCAGCACTAGAACTCACAGTCTCCTAGTGATTGGCCCAACGTTGCCCATCCAACCCTCATGCCTAAGGCGGGACTAGAATTCACAGTCTCCTGATTTCAAGTTTGGTGCCTTAACCACTAGAAGAAGAGGAAGGAGGAACAGAATAGGACCCACCCCACTTAACTGAGGGCACGTTGATAAGATGGCCTTTCAAGAACTGATGCTTGGATACGTCATTCTTTATTCCCCACCGCTTTTTTTTCTTTTGCAGTCTCTCTGGCAGCATAACCTTTCTCAACCTTGAACCTCAAGTCATGATAAACCACTGTCACCCACAGAATATTATCAGAGACTATTTTTACCTGCAAGTAGTTGTGCTGGAGTTCAGACTTATCCTGCTCTCTCTGCACTATTTTTTTTTATAATTGGGCCTATTAGAAGAGAAATTAGCATGCACCGTAGACACGATTCTCAGGTAATACAAACTGCTTGCAAATATGCTTGTTTTGAGACTACATTGTCTCTTAATAGAGTTTAATTACTTCAATAATTCCTGATCACTCATTTCATGCTGGTGAGCCAAGCTCTTTAAATATGTTAATTCTAAACAAAAACATGAAAAATTACTTCTAGGAAGATTGCAGTGCAGAAAGGCGGATCTTCTGAATACAAATCTTACCACAGAACAATAGAAGAAGAAACATCTATCTGTCAAGATCTCTCAACCTTATTGCAATCTGGCCTAAGAAGATAAGGAACAAGTCATCTAATTTATCTGTGATAATCAAATCTCAAATGGCACGTAACAGACGTCTCTCAGTTAAAATCTTTCACAGAACAGTTTCTGTCTGTAAGGAGGCAGAACAGGGATTTATTCTGAAAAGTGGCTTGTTGGTCCTCTTGGGATTATCTAAATTAAGAGAAGCATCAGAATGAAAAATGCAGAATTCACAGCATTTGATTCTGACCATAACTACCCATTAGAATCAGAGAGAGAATAAGTACAAGCCTTCACTGAAACAGACAAAAGAAGCAGAAGAGTCAAGGTGCAAATAATTGAAAAAAATCTGTACAAAGTAAATGGAACATACGGCTATGAAAGTGAATAGAATATTGTACACAACACAGGTAGCTTGTGTAGAAGTGTAGGATCTTGTAAATTAGGAATAGAGGTCATCCTGAACTTACAACAGTTCATTTAGTGACTATTCAAAATTACAATGGCACTGAAATCCCAAAGGTGCTTGTTTAGGAGGCAACTGGACTTCCTTGTTTTTCTTTGAAGACATTTCATTACTCATCCAAGAAGCTTCTTTAGCTCTGACTGGATGGTGGAGAATGGAAGGATTTATCCTCCTTGCAGACAGCTGGTCTTTTGCATTCTTTTAGAGAGCCGTTGAGGCCACCTGGAGATTGGTCTATGTCCTCAGGATCACCTGAGTGGTGCAAATGGGTGTGGAGCCTTCTTGGAACTGTTGAAAGGACTGTGTTGTAGAATGGAGATAGCTCATGTTGTATCCCTCCCCCTTTGTTGAGAGAGGGCTGTTCAGTTTTGACATAGATGGCCTCTTTGACCCCTCTTTCAAACCAGCGGTCTTCTCCGTCCAAAATGTGGAGTTTGGCACTGAATGGCACTGAGTGGCACTAAAAAAACCAACAACCTGATTTATGACCATTTTTCACACTTACAACACTTGAAGCATCTGGGTGGTCATGTGATCAGAATTGACATGCTTGTTAACTCATGTTTATGACAGTTGCAGTGTCCTGAAATCAGGTTATCTTCTTTTGCCAGATTCACTTAACAACCGGGTTACTAACTTAACAACCGCAGTGATTCACCTAACAATATGGCAAGAAAGGTTGTAAAATTGGGCAAAATTCATTTAACAACTGTCTCACTTAGCAACAGAAATTTTGGCTCAATTGTGATCGTACGTCAAGGACTATCTGTACATGACATGAAGACCCAGGATCATTTATCTTTATCCCAAATACCTTAATAAGTGCAGAGGGGGAGGGGTTTACATTTATGCTTCTAGTCCCCCCCCAAAGAAACAAAATTTCCTGCTATTTCTCTCCAACTTATTGTCCAAATTGAAGCTGACCATATAATGGATGGAGGGATGGTTGGGCATGAAATATTTCTACACAGCTAAATAATCTATTCAAATGGAATCTCAAGAGCAAACTCATTATACTGGAAAGTATGGCTGAAATGCTCTGATAGTAAAAGTCATCGCTAGCTTTAAAAAAGGTCATTAATGGGTTTACTCAAATAGTAGGGAGCTTATAGTATTTACAGTAATCATCAATGACAGTGCTCAACAGAGAAATGCATTCTGCTCAATCTCCACTTGGCCCAGCTTCAGTAATTACATTCATAGGGAAAGCAGGTTTGTTACCCTCAGAGTATGATGAAATTTATTTTCAACCATATAAATAAGCTTGCAAATTACCTTTCCTACCTTTTACCTCTCTCTCTTCATTGCAAATGCATGGCTAGATTCAGTTTTATAGCGTAAGCTATACCTCCATACACTGCAGCCAGAGGTGAATTTGCAAGTTTCAACCCTTCGATAAATTTTGCACCAGAGCAAAAATTGCTGTCCCTGGATACCTTATAAATTACCTCTGTTATTAATGCAAATTAGACTTCCTTGGTTGTGAAGGATCGAATACTACCACTGCTTTTCATCCTGCTGTCCTATTTGTGAGATGTAACATGGAGGGTTGTTGTCTTAAGTCTTTCCAATGGAGCAAATGACATTTATTGATTGCCAAGCCAACCATTCCATCCTTGATTGTTTTAAAACAGTGGCAACAAAACCAACTCAGAGCAAAGGTGTTTTCTATCTCTGGCATCTGATAGGCAAAAATTGCTGAATAGCTAAACACTCCCGTCACAGCAATAATTAGTGACAAACATGATTAGAAGAGATTGATGACATGGTAAGTCCTTTCATAGTCTCGGTTCTAAATCCCTCCTATTTATATTAATAACCACTGGCAACCTGGTTGCTTCTTTTGCTTTATCATATTTAAATTAAGAATTTTTTTTCTTAATTGTAGCACTGGCTTGTCTTAATTTAACCTCTTTGTACCTAGAACTTGTTTTTCTATTCTGTTCTGCTCCATTGCATTCCTTCCAACTATTCTATTCTATTCTGTTCTGTTCTGTTCTATTCTATTCCCTTTCCTATTCTATTCTGTTCTGTTCTATTCTGCCCTACCCTACTCTACCCTACCCTACCCATTATTTTGTTTTACTATATTTTATGCCATTTCACATTGTTATCACTTATGGTTACAACAATAAACTTATACTCCTATGGAAAGTTTATGTCAGTTGATACAACTCTAGAGATATCTGATATCTATCAGATATCAAATCTGATAGAAGGAATATTAGAGATATCTCCACCACTTTTGATCCTAAAATATCACAGTATCTCTTATGGGAGGACTGAGCCCAAGGCACACTGTTTTTATCTTAGATATCTCTACCAAGTCTGGCCCCAGAATATCATGGCAACATTCCTACCACATTAAGCTCTAAAAGGCTACATACTTTTTAATTTTTCGATTGTGTGTGAATTGGGATTTTTGATAAGAATGTCTGATAAAAAAGGCAATAATGGGAAGACATAGATCAGGATCAAAGAAAGTCCACCCACTACTCTTTTGAGACTCACTGTCAGCTGCCATCTTATGCTTGCACGTGTGTTTCGCTTCACAGTTTGCCATGGACTCTGGGAAGGATGGACAGAAGAGGGGATACTTGGGGGAAAGCGAAACTACTGTATTTCCCTGAGATGCTGCTTCAAGGTCACTCAGCTGGGAAAAGAAGGCAGCTGCATACCACCCTATGCTTGAAGTGTCTGTTCTTAAAACATCTTGCTTGAACCGGATTGGTCATTGGTACCTGATTGGTAACTTGGGGGGAGGTGTCAGCAATGGGAGACATTTAAGGGAGGAAAAGTTCAACTTGGCGATTTGGGCACCCAATTCTCAGTTTTGGCTCTGCGTTACTGCAATACAATTGGCTTCTAATAAAATTATACCGTTCTCAATAAATGGAGCTAAGGTACATTTCTATTTAACTGCTGGCAGGTCTGACACTCACAGCCATTTAGTAACACTTTCCCCTACCTTGGCTATGTATGACAAGCTGGCTTGTTTACATACTGCATAGATTTAATGGAAGCTCTGGTCATAATTTTCCCTTTTCTCTCTCTTTTGCATTTTTTTTAAAGAATAAAGAGATGAAATACAATAACAGATGTTCAGGTAGTCCTCAACAATTGTGCCCCAAATTTATGTTGTTAGGTGAGAAATTTGTTAAGTGAGTTTTGCCCCATTTTACAACTTTTTGCCACATTTGGTAAGCAAATCACTGCAGTTATTAATTAATAATGTGGTTGTTAAGTAAAACTGGCTTCCACGTTGACTTTGCTTGTTAGAAGGCCGCAAAAGGGGATCACGTGAACACCACCCCAGGGACTCTGCAACTATCATAAATGTGAATAAGTTGTCAAGCATCAAATGTAAATCACATGACCATGGGATGCTACAATGGTCATAAGTGTGAAAAAAGGTCATAAGTCACCTTTTTCAGTGCCATTTTAATTTTTTTGAATGGTCATTAAACAAACTGTTGTAATTTGGGGATTACCTATATATGCCACCAGTTTGTTTCCCTGCAAAAGACTACCCTTCAGAAACCTAAAAGGTAAAGAAGTTATTATTGCTTTGCTTACAGGTACAGTAAAAGTGAAGTGGTTCAATAATGTTTTATCAATAGTTCATAGGACTAGACTTCCTTAGAGGAGACACATCAAGTGGATGGCTTATTATAGTACCTTGGTAAGCCTGCAGGGCCTCTATTGGTCTAACCTTTTAGGAACTCTCAGAGAGTAAATCCTAAACCCATAATATGTCAGCAACTCAACTAGCAAAATAAAAAGAGACAAAATGCAATCAGCATTTTTTTCTGAACATAAGCCTCAGAAATTAATAATACCAAGCCATTTTTTTATTTTCAGACCTATACCAAGGCTTATTTGATATACTTTCTTAATACAGCTTGGTATGGACATTGAGCAAAAATGCAAAGTCTCAAAATATATTTTAGAGTTAAACACATATTAAAATATATCTAGATCCCGAAATATCGATATTGATATAAATAGAGATATTGAGATTTAGAGATATACAGATTTGTTTCCCAAATAATAACAATAAAAGCAGTTTTGCAAAGAATGTGAAAGCATACACACACACACACACAGAGAGAGAGAGAGAGAGAGACAGACACAAAAGTCCAACCAAGTTTCTTAATTAATATCCCTTAAGTTCCTTCTTATTGCTATAGTTGATTACTAAATCTCTCTGCTTCAAAACAACAGATGGCTTACATACTTCCAAAATTAAAAGAGACCAGAAGTTATGTTTCCGATTACAGTTAATCAAATTCTCTCTCGCCCTCATAAACAGTTTCATAAATGAAGGGTCACACACTAGCAATAGATGGGAGGGCATTTCATGAGGGCATGGAGTCTCTTTGAGCACTAATTTCAAAGTCACTGGATCATAGCTGTAAAAACAGTATCTGGACATAATTACTTAATTTCCTACTTTATCCCTGGGAAGACATCTCAGAACAAAGGCCAAAGTTCACACTCCAACTCTGCCTTGAAGGTTACTTGATGCCTGGACTATTTTTCAGCCTGACTCTTTCACGAGATTGCTGAGAGAATGAAATGGGGGAGGGAAGGAAAGAATGAGTCTTATAACCACCACCCCCCTTGGAGCAAGGATGCCTGTAAGAATAATGTAAAATGAAATTGAGAAATAACAACTTAAAGTCAACCTGTATGTGTGGTGGAATCTGGCACTGGGTTAAGGGGAGGAGTAGAATGGCTGACTAGCCTAGTGGGGACAAGCAGCTGAAGGGAGATCCTCCTTAAAACTTTTCAGTATTTATCTAGTAGTTATGTATTGTGAGTTTTAGTGTAGTTATTTATCTAGTAGTTATTGTAGTGTATGCTTTAGACAGGCTTTGGTGTGCTGGCAAGATTCATCTCAGGCACAAGAAACTAGAACCAAAACGAAGAGCTAATCAGAGTAGTATGCTTATTGTTGCTCAATTATAGATAGCAATCTCACCAGGCTAAAACACATACTACATAACTACTAGCTAAACACTGCAAAGTTGTAAGGAGGATCTTCCTTCAGCCACTTCCTCCCCACAAGTGACTCAAGGCTAGTCAATCATTTCTCTCTTCCCCTGAACTCCATCGCAATGTAGTTCAAGAAGCAAGTTTGTATACAGTGTTCGTTTCTTCAAAATGCAGCTGTGTGCATATAGGTTCTATACGTGTACAAAATTACTTATACCTATTTACACAACATGACATTCTCAAAAAATCTGACCAGTTTGACTGGGACCAGGAAGCTGAGTTCTATTCACCCACAGACATTATCGACCAGGAGGTAGATTTTAGCCTGACTCTGTGTAGCAGATTAAAAATAGGGCCCCTGTGGGGGGTTTTTTGAAGACCACCGGTTATAGATTCTACTTTAGAGAGGGTAAGCCCCTCATGCAAAAGCAGTCCAAACTCAATTCTGGCTTAAAGATTGAAGAAGGAATAGCAAGAGTCTTAAAATTTGCGTTATCAACAAGTAATCTTTTCAGGACCCTGGAGAGCTCCCATCCTTCCAAATTGCTCATTCTTTGGGTTGTGCAAATTATTTTGATACATTTTGCATTAAAAAATACCTCACTTTGAGCTTAAAACAGTTGCTCCACATTGGAAATGTGGCATTCAGACAATGGAGGGAGTATTCTGATGCTGTTTCAATAGTACTGGAACTCTTTCAACCTTGAAACTGTGCTTTTTTTTAAGAGCAGTCACTGCTCAATAAATAACCTTGCTGGTTCCCTGCATTGTTTGTCAATAAAAAGGGTGTTGCTTTAACAAGTTTAGCATAAAGCAAACTCTTTATTATTCTTTAAAAATCATATATTTCTATCCACACTGGCCTCGTAGAAGGGTTTACCAATTTACATCCCTATGAAAGATTTTGCAATTTACCTAAATTAGCCATCCTCAGTAACTTGGGAGCTGGATTTTCATTTTAGTACCACAGTTACATGACATTCAATAAGCAATAAAAGCTGATTTATGAGCCGACTGTGATGATTGTTCCACACGTACTATGTTTTAAAAATTGGGCCCATTTTATACAAACTTATGTACAATTCCTGGTGGGGGTGTCTTTTGAGGTAAACATTATTATGCTCACAGTGAAATATTATGGCTGAGAAGGTTTCAAATTAAAAAGAGACTCCATGCACCAGATATTCTAAAAAGTACTCCCTTACAAGTAGCAGTTTTGTTCAGTGATTTCAGACCAAATAACAGAACTGAACAGAAAAGAAACAGAAGCAGAAGGAAAATAGCTCCTAACTGCTCTTCTGAAAACACTTTAAAGCACATACAAGGCTATAATATATTGATTATTTAATGGTCCCCAGGATTCTACTTGCATCAGTGTTGTTGATCATACAGCTAATTTCCAAATTATATCTGTGAATGGGTCTTCGCATATAAACCAAATGTAAATGTTATGCTTCCATATTAATGGGCGAAGGCATCATTAGACCACAGGAAGCAACTTCGTACCACATTACTAATCAAAAGATCTGCCACCGAATATCTGTGACTGTTCAGCAGTTCAGGCAGATTTTGCCTCTTTCCTTTTCCACAACCAACCCTGCTTAGAAATGTAAGGTACCCCACCTGGAAACTTGGCATGCATAGCACATATCCAGTTTCACCCTAGCAGGCTTTTTCCTTAAGGAAAAGATAGACCCAGGAAAGTCTGCTAATAGTAAAATGCACTCAAATCGGCAAGCAACTAGGTGAAGGATACAATATGTACTGTAAGTCCTACTCATTCACAAAAGTCTGCCACATCCATGGAACAGAGTTCCCCAATCTGTCTGGCTTTGTGGACCAACAGGGGTGAGACAGGACAGTTCTAAGCGAGTGGCAGGCAAGTGTGCACAGCTCCGTTTGTGCAAGCAACCGGCACGCACGCACGCACGCTGCTCACACAAATGGAGTGCAAACATGCTCTGAACCACTGCTTCTGGCGGCCTAGTTCTGAATAGCTCATGACCCAGTAGTGACCGCAGCCTGGGGGTAGGGGATCCCTCACACTAAAGACAACCTGAATTATAAAAAGCCAGAGTCACACTAAGGACATTCAAACTCAACCACCACTGTTGGTTTCCAACAGATCTCTAAATCCAGCCCTCAAGGGAGTCATAAAAATGAAATACTCAAAATACTAAAAAATGCACAGCCAAATAAGGCCTTGTAGGTGGCGCAGTGGTTAGAATGCATCACTGTAGGCTACTTCGGCTGACTGCCAACTACCTGCAGTTTGGCAGTTCAATTCTCACTGGCTCAAGTTTGACTCAGCCTTCCCTCCTTCCCAGGTCTGGAAAAGGAGGACCCAGATTGTTGGAGGCCATAGGCTGGCATTTGTAAATCACTTAGAGAGGGCTGTGAAGCACTGTGAAGCGATATATAAGTTTAAGTCTGTTGCTATTGCTACTGTCATAGTTCAGCAGCAGGATCCTTTGTTTTCACTGAGAAAGTATTTTGGATCTTCAGATAGAGCTTGGGAAAGAAATCCTACTTCCAAATTTTGGAAAGCCATTATCATCAGCAGAAAGACTGATATCTTCAGAGAGGTGGCCACTGTCTCTCATAAACAGCAATTCAGTTCAAGTCACTACAGGTCTACAGACTAAACCATACGACGAACGGTTAAGGGAGCTAGATATGTCTAGACCACAGGTCTGCAACCCGTGGCTCCGGAGCCGCATGTGGCTCTTTCAGCCGTCTCCTGCGGCTCCCAGTCCTCTGCCATGTGCAGTCCCACCCCCAAAAAAGTGGGACTAAAGAAGTTCAACCAATCAATTCAAATATGCAGGGTAGGTGCATATCTCGCCTTGGCTCCACTCTTCAGTCAAACCCTGTTCTGCACATGCGCGCATGTATGCCCATGCGCACACATTTTTTGCGGCTCCCAGTTTTTCCTTTTGTGAGGGAACCGGTTCTGAGTGGCTCTTTCACTGTTTCAGGTCGCTGACCCCTGGTCTAGACCATATTCTGGGAGCTGATGTCCACAAGTCTTAAGTTCTCAAGGTTGCAGAGCCCTGGGCTAGCCTATTAAAGAGAAGGATTAGAGGGAACATTATAGCAGTCTTCCAATACTCGAGAGGCTCTCACAGAGAGAAGCGGGTTGACTTATTTCTCCATAGCACCTGAGCACAGGAGAAGAAGTAGCAGGTGGAAGCTCACTAAAGACAGATCCAACCTTGAACTAAGGAGTAAATTCCTGACAATGAGAACAATCAATGCCACAGCTTCCCTCCAGTAGCTGTGGGTGCTACATCCCTGGAGGTTTTCAAAAAAGAAGACTAGACAGACATTTGTCCAGCCTCCCTTTCTTGAGCAGGGAGTTGGACTAGAAAAGGAGTCCCAAATCCCCAGTCCGTCGACCAATACCAGGCCACGGCATGCCGGCAACTGGTCTGCACAAACAAGCAAAGCCCCATCCGTGGGATGCAGGCAGCACACAAAACCACACCCCCTCTGATCCACGGAAAAACCTCTCTCCATGTAACCGGTCCCTGGTGCCCAAAAGGTTGGGGACCTCTGGATTAGAAGATCTCCAGGATCCTTTCCAACCCTACGATTCTTTGACTTTAAAGTGCTTTAAAGATTCAAGAACGCTCTGCCTTATATGACTCATTCTAAATGAAAGCCAGACATTCCACAAATAATTTCCAAGATTCCGTATTTATCCTAAAATTTGTATTAAAGGTGTATTACTGAAATCTGTGTAGCTCTTGCTTACTTGCTGTGTGGCATTTGACAATAATGTCTAGAGACACCTCTAGATGAGAAAGGTGGCACATAAATCTAATAAAATCAGCAAATAATCACTGGATATACCCAATTATTTTGTAACACAGTTACCATAATCTTCTGTTCTGGGTGCTCTTGGTTGAAGATGATACTGTTCAACTGCAAAATATTTGAAAAACATCATAGTGTTTTTGATCTTGATCACACTGAGCTAGTTCTGCTAGGTTCTCATTTGGTATAATGCTCACTTTCTATATTCTCTTTCTAAGCTATTCCCACGTCCAACTGCTTCCCCTTCAACCTTTTTTCTTCAATTATTACTGTGCACAAACAATGAACAATAACAAAAGTGATGTATTGTATTCAATCAGGTACTTTACAAAGAAATGTTTCAGCAATCCTCTTTGGAATCACACTTAATTGCTTCTGAAGAATTTGACTTCTGGAATGTGCATTTGATCATTATTTTCTGAACTTGTTATATCAATCACCTCCACCGCTACTACACATTTCAAGGCTGAAAAGCAATAATTTGTTCCAGTGGTATTAATGAGGCAAATAATGGTCTTGGTGGAGCCAACAAATTGTCACTTCAGAGTCAGCAATAGATCATGGCAGAACATGCCACTGCATTGCAAAGTTACAAAACTGGAGCTTTCAACTTCACTTCTCTGAACCCTAAAATCAAAGCACCTTTATTACAATTGCATGTTACTATAAACCATACTGGATTGTCATTTTTTTTTTTTGCATAGTTCACTTAAGCAGGAAACAAACACATCCTCTTTGGGCTGATATGCTTTCTAGACTGGTTGATTAAAATCAGAGATCAATCCAGGAAATACTGGACATTATCTTGATTACTTTTCATCACATTTGCTCCTCCATCTTTTAGTCACAGAACATCAGTATGTAATTCATGTAGCAGCTGCCTAACTATTTCAATGATGATTTTACAATACCCCTAACTGGGTTTTTTTCCCTAGAAATTGCCTCCATTAAGGATGACAAAATAACCTTTTCTAACTCAATGTCTTTCAATATATTGGATGCCAACAGGATTCCCATCGTACACAGGAGATGAAGTCTAAGACATTTAGAGGGCCCGGAGGCTAATGTGTGGGGAGCTAATGACTTGAAAGGCAAAGTTGATACAGGATCACCATACAAGAGAGGGATATTCAAACTAAGTGCTCAGTTCTCCACTAGAAGTGCCCTTTAAGACTGTTTTTTTTTGGCCATTTGTGGTCTTTTAATTATCTCTCCTCTGCCAGTTTACAAACCT
Source organism: Vipera ursinii (assembly GCF_947247035.1). Taxonomy (NCBI): domain Eukaryota; kingdom Metazoa; phylum Chordata; class Lepidosauria; order Squamata; family Viperidae; genus Vipera; species Vipera ursinii. The sequence continues at coordinate 12,173,463 of NC_139525.1, forward strand.
GGAATTCAGCTGAGGAGAGAAGAAAAAGGCAGAAGAAAAGTTAAATATTTTACTTCTAGTTACCAAATCTCCCTTATCAGAAGGGAGATCCCAACTCCTCCCCATTCCATGTGCCTCCTGCTCCTTCATCCCCACACTTTTAAATTGTAAATTATTGCTATTATTATAAATATTTATTGGTTCAATGTTTTATTGGCTTTTAATGTTTGCAAGCTACTCAGAAGCACCTCTAGGCAAGATGGGCAGCAACCAAGTCTAATAAATAAATAAACTTCATGTGAGGTTCATACAATATACTTCAATAGGGTCATTTAAAGACCCAGCAAGCAGCTGGATTCACACAACAGGCAAAGTCTAGTTAGTTTTAATCTTAAACTTTGAGAATATCCAGCTTATTCAGTTACTTAATGTTTTCTGTACTATGCAATATTTGTGCAAATGGGGAAAAGCTGATGGATTAAGACAACATCCCAGCTGGTTTATATCACACAGTTAGGCTGGTTACTGCAGTAGCCATGTTATATAAACCAAGCCAAGAAGTTGTCCCTCCGTATATAGGATCATTGCTCCCTCTCCACTGTGTAAAACAAATACTGAACGTAACTTTTCCCCAATTTGCTACTTAATATAAAATTTGTAAATCTGTTTTTTGCTTGTTTCAGAAATCTTCACAATGTAACAAATTTACTTCAGAACCATACTCTGGCATAATATTCCGCAGAGAATATGTACTGGGTATTATTATCATCCAAGATTTAATTAAATTATTTTTAATCTGGCAATTAACTTGCAGTTGTACAGCCCTTGTTAATTTGGAATCTTTGCAATAGATATGCTATGAAATCAACAAAAATCACCACAAAGTCCAGTCTTTAGAAGGACAAAAAGGAACAAAAAGTGGCATTTTATCTGGTGAAAAAAAACCAACTAGAATTCTACCACAGGAAATACTACATATGTCAACAGCAGATTTTTTTTAAAGTAGGATATTTTAAAAGCCACCCATAATTCCATTCTACTTTTATACAGATGTTCTCTCAGCATTAACAGAGCTGTCAAAGCAAGACTTCATTTTATTTGGCAGACAATCCCAGATTGTATTCTATGGGGTATATGCTAACATACCTTCCAACATTTATCAGATGAAACTAACTGTGCTTGTTTTACACAAAGTGACAACATTTGTGTATTTGAGTAGTATTTCCATGGGATGAGAGAGCCAACAATACGCCATCAAAGGATTCTGAAACATTATGAGTTTTACTTCTCTAATTCTTTTTAAATATACCATACAGCTTTTCAACAACACAACATAACAACTGTTTTAAGTGGGTCTACTCCTTTACCAAACAGAACATTCTGATCCATGATAGATACTGATTCAAGACTTGTCACCTATTGCTTAGATTACTGCAGTGTATCCTACATGGGGCTGCCTTTGAAGACTACAAAACTACAGCAGGTGCAAAATGCAACCATTCACCTTGACATTGGTAGTGCAAGCTCCACACTTGGTAGCAATATGTTCCTATGTACATTTTAATGTTCTTGTTCTGATCAATAAAGCTTTATGTGGTTTGAAATCCAAGTAGATGCAGAACCATCCAGTTCGAACAAATTCTGCCTGTCTAATTGGTACATTCTATTTTGGGGTGCTGAGGGTTCCCCCAATGAGATATTCAGAGGGAGGAGCCAAATTTGATTTTATTTTGTTTGTGATGACACCCCACCTCCCACTTTTTCAAATAACCACTGATGCCAATTTTAGCCATGTGCTATAGCTCAAAGTAGCATCTTGTAAATCCTAATACTTTGGTTCAAGGGTCTTCAAACTTGGCCCTTTTACGACTTGTGGACTTCAACTCCCAGAATTCCTCAGACACGTACACTGGCTGAGGAAGTCTGGGAGCTGAAGTCCACAAGTCATAAAAAGGCCAAGTTTGAAGACCCTTGCTTTAGTTCTTCTAACATTTTACATATTTTAAGTATTAACTTCTATCAACAATCATATATGGGGAGACATTACTATTATATGAATTATTTTAATAACTTTCCCTTGACCAAGTAATGTTCTTTTAATATGTAGCACAGAATGATTCATTGACTGAGTGCCGTTAAGTTGATGATGACTCTTAGTCAAGTATTTGGATAGACACTCCTTGTAATGTTTTAGGTCTCTCGGTGGTACATTCACCGCTGTCATAATCAAATCCATCCATCTTGCTCTTGGCCCTTCTCTTCTCTTTTTCCTTCAATTTTTTTCCCAAGTACTATGAATTTTTCAAATGATCTGGGTCTCTGCAGATAGGATATGTTCAAAGCATGATAGTCAAAGCTTGGGCTTTAATGCTTTGAATGAAAACTCCAGCCTTGGTGGCGCAGTGATTAGAATGCAGTACTGCAGGCTACTTCTGCTGACTGCCAGCTGCCAGCAGTTTGGCAGTTCGAGTCTTACCAGCTCAAGATTGACTCAACCTTCCATCCTTCCAAGGTCAGTAAAACGAGGACCCAAATTATTGGGGCAAAATGCTGACTCTGTAAATCCCTTTGAGAGGGTCGTAAAGCACTGTGAAGCAGTATATAAGTCTAAGTGCTATTGCTATTTGTTCATTGTCCCTGTTTGTCATAGCACCCTTAAAAGTCTTCTCCAACCTCAAAGTTAAAAGGTGTCAATACTTATTCAATTCTGTTTCTTCCAAGTCCAACTTCTACTTTCATAGATTGTCACAAGAAAAAGAAAAACACTGCTTGAACAATTCTAAGCTTGTCAACCTTAAAGTAGACCAAGAATTCTACGGCACTTTGGATCTAAACAATTATTTTTATTCAACTGTATTTTGAGGTGGGCCACTACCACATGCTCAATTTTATGTCAGAATGGAACATTTGGAAAATGATGAGGAATATGTAAGACTGAATGTATTACTGTTTAATTGCTTCTCAAGCAGTGATGCCTAAATTTCTTGAAATGTTTTTGCAAAGCACTTTTGCACAAGGAGAAATGTATTACCTCTACGGTTTGCCCATCCTGGCCTGGTCAGTTCATCAGCTAAGATAGGTAAGAATCCAGAACACATCAATAATCTTTCCATTTCCTTAAGTCACACAAATTAAGGGGGTACACATATGAAACCAGTGAGTAAGGATTTCAGAAACAATTAGTACCTACTGCTTTATCAGCATATCACCAACATGGAAAAGATTCGTGTCTCTCCACTGAGAACCATATTGACAATTTTAATTGTGCCTCTTCATTAAAAGAGCTGTCCCAATCCTGTACTTGCCAGATGTGGTAGACTTCAACTCCCAGAATTCCCAGTCACAAGAATATAATCATGCAAGCTTCTGCCGATCATTACATGCCAACAAAATGCAGAAAGTCACTGCAATAATTCTACTGCAATGAAAAACTTTGCAGATGGAAATGCTAGAAGGAAAAACAATACCAATACTTTCTAAACAGTGAATGCAAATTCAAGGAGGATTGTTTGGCTGACACTTAAGTGCAAGAAATATTTTGAGCAGAGTAAATGGCAACAGAATGGGGATCTGCAATACCACACATTTATTATCCTTGGTTTCTGTATTTTAGCAAAGAGGGTAATTCAACTTCACAACAGATGGCATTAATCTATTGCTGCAGATCAGGATCACCAGAATTATTATTGTAGATGCAGATCAGAACCACCACCAGCTTCATCACAAAACACTTTTCCTAACCCGCAAAGTTTAGCAGGCTAGTTTTATTTGGAAATACAGGCAGTTCTCGACTTACGACCACAATGGAGCCAAATTTTTCTGTTGCTAAGTGAGACAGTTGTTAAGTGAGTTTTGCTCCACTTTACAACCTTTCTTACCACAGTTGTTAAATGAAGCACTGTAGTTGTTAAGTTAGGAGCATGGGTGTTGAGTGACTCTGGCTTCTCATTGACTTTCCTTGTCAGAAGATTGCAAAAGGTGATCACATGACCCTGGGACACTGCAACTGTCATAAATATGGCCAAATGTCAACTTGATCATGTGACCACAGGGATGCTGCAACAATTGCACGTGTGAAAAACAGTTCTAGGTGACTTTTTCAGGACTGTTATAGCTTCAAACAAATGGCTCTAAGTCAAGGATTACCTGAAGAGGGATCAACACAGGTTTTTGGACCACCACCAACTCAGATTAGAACTTGAAACTGTAGCTTGTATATGTGTGTGTGTGTGTTTTGTCCCATAGTTCCACCATCTTCTCTTATTAACAGTATGAACAACATGCACCCCACAGCAGCAACAGTGAACTGTGGTTGAATGTAGTCCAGAATCCCTGGAGGAAAGGTCCCTTTCATAAAAAGCAAAGAGACAGAGAAACTTGGAATCCCTAGTGTGCAGAAAAAAGATATCCACAAGGTGTATCTAGTCCTTACGCAGATTTCTGCCTACGGGGGAACAACATTAAAGAAACTACTCCCTCACTGTGTTGTTCTTGCTTCCTTGGGTCTGTCATGAACCTCGTCCTGATAGAAGAGAATATTTGTAACTCAGGGTTGAACTGAACCAAGTCACAAAATATGTGAACAACATTACTGGTGAAACTGGCTTAAGATTTAGGAAAAGCTAGAAAAAATATCAATGGATTTCTCAAAGCGTACCAAGAATTGTTTCTTACGTTTGCTGATATTCTGGTAGAAGGAAAGACACAAAAGATGGGAATAATGGTAATAAGGAAGAGAGAGTTAACAGCCCAGCTGCTTCTCATATTTCTCATCCGATAGAGGTAATTTTAACAAAAGGGGCCTCTGCTTCTCTCTTTAAGCTCTGATTTAGCTTTTCCTTCTGCTGAGAATATGATTCTTATCTTGGAGTAATTAACATCCATTAATTATCTGAAATGATCACTTGAGTCATTAACATAGAGTCACAATGGGAAACATCTACACAAACAAATCAAAGGGTTTCACATTAAGTAGTATCACAACAACAAAAAAATAATTCCAGTTTGCTCACAGACATTAAAATACAACGTAGAGAATAACTGAAAGAAGAGACATGGTGAAGAGTTTAAACAATGTCTTCCTATCCTATCTAAGACAGCATCCTTCTCTAAAAGATGATAAAGGAATTAACTATCATGATTCACAAATTTTCTTATACACTATTGTGTGACTTCAAATCAGAGACCATCTGGCAGTGGTGGACAACATCTGTGAAATGGTGGCCATGATGTTACAACCAATTTGTACTTTTTTCACAAGCACGCACAAAAGGACTGGGCTTTGGTTGTGACCCCAGACTTGCAATTTTGCAGCTTTTGACTTGACTAATGGTTGCTTCTGCTTTAATGAAGGATGAATGCGATAAACAAGATGGCATAATAATAATCAACAGAAGAGAAGAGAAAGAACTGGAGTAGATAACAAAATACAAAGACCTGCAAATAGTCGAATGATTGTAGCAAAAGAAAGCAAAGATAGTAACGATAGTAATAGACACCTTGGATACAATCCCCAAACAACCAGAACACCATTTAAGCACCATTGGCATTGGCATTGACAAAATCACCATCAGTCAATTGCAAAAGGCAGCTTTAGTTGGAACAACTTATGTCCCTCAATAATATTTTTAACACCATCAAACAACAACACCTGTCTTGGGAAGGACTTGATAGATGAATAAAAATGCCAAATCCAGTCTAAACATCAGACTGATTGTGCAATGAAATCTAATGAGGAGGAGGAGGAGGAAGAAGGAGAAAAAGGAGAAGGAAGGGAAGAGGAGAAGAAGGAGGAGAAGGAGAAGGAGAAGGAGAAGGAGAAGAAGAAGAAGAAGAAGAAGAAGAAGAAGAAGAAGAAGAAGAAGAAGAAGAAGAAGAAGAAGAAGAAGAAGAAGAAGAAGAAGAAATAGTAGTAGAAGTAGTATAATAGTAGTAGTAGCAATCTCCTTACTGAAAGTTATGTATTGCTCCCATTGTCCAACAGGGTAATTAAAGAATTATTCCATCTTAAACCAGTCCAGTACTCTGAATGCTTGCGAGAATGAAGAATTTTCTGAGCAGTTTCTACACTTATTCTCACTCAGGTTTTTAAGGATGATGGCAATGCTCCTCTACCACTGAAGCATATTGTCTTGTCCCCAAATACAGCAGAGGAGGAAACACAATGTCAGATGGAAGCAAAAAGGAAAATAGGCCTGATCAGACTGCAGAGCCAACTACTGTAGTACCGAGAATATCATATTGTTGCTGGCTCATTAGGGCAATAATGAGTTCAGATTATTCTAAAGTACTAGTTACTAGATGAAGAACAAGGCCTGATGAATTCTGCTCAGATCAGAGGGATGTCATTTTTAAATCAGATAGTCTAAAGAGCTCTTTAATAACAATTATGGGCACTTCAGACCCATTAAAAGCAATTATTTCTTGGAGAGGGCCTGGAAAGGTAATGAATAAGGCAAATAGAAATCAAAGGATGGATGTGGACCCGAAAAGAGAGACCAAGAACCACCTGATGGATTTAGTGTCTATAAACTCTACTGGGGAAATCCTTCCTGCTACAACACTTCCAGTGGAATCAGGAGGAAGAGGAGGAAGAGGAAGAGGAGGAATATAGAGGAAAATCTTTGGAGGCTATAAGAAGGGTCTTAGTTTGCCAACAGTGAAGAAGAAAAGGAGAAACTATGAAGGAGGGGGGAGGAGGAGGAGGAGGATGGTGGGGTCAACTGCGGTCACAAGTCAAGGACCACCCGTACAAATCTTCTGTGGTCTCCTTTTCACCCTGAGAAGCTAGGGAGATGTAACGGTCCATAGAAACAACACTGTTCGGTAAAGGCAATAATGCTGCCTAGGGGACAAACAGACAAGAGCAGGGAGAGGCGTGTAGATAAAAAAAAAACTAAGGAAGAATCCAACCTAACTGATCGGGCTATAAAAGGTTTGTACTTTAAATCATTTGTAGCTTTATATTAAAGTAGAATCGGTTCATCTGGCCATGTATGCTGCATCCTTTACTTGGGAGAGCTGACGGGGGTAGGGGGGCTTCTGATCCTCTTTCTCAGCCCATTTTGCAACTGTGGGCTATGCCAGAGGTTCCCAACCTTTGGGGCACCAGGGACCGGTTACGTGGTAAAGGTTCCCCCGCACATGCGTGCTAGTCGTTTCCGACTCTAGGGGCCGGTGCTCATCTCCGTTTCAAAGCCAAAGAGCCAGCGCTTCTCCGAGGACGTCTCTGTCATCATGTGGCCGGCATGACTAGACGCCAAAGGTGCACGGAACGCTGTTACCTTCCCACCGGAGTGGTCCCTATTTTTCTACTTGCATTTTGACGTGCTTTCAAACTGCTAGGTTGGCAGAAGCTGGGACGAGTAACAGGCACTCACTCTGTTACGCGGCACTCGGGATTCGACCCGCCAAACTGCCGACCTTCTGATCGACAAGCTCAGCGTCCTAACCCACTGAGCCACCACATCCCTTGGTTACGTGGAGAGAGGTTTTTCCAGCGGACCGGAGGTGACGTGGTTTTGTGTGCTGCTGGCTTCCTGCGGATGGGGTTTTGCTTGTCTGTGCAGACCGGTTGCTGGCATGCTGTGGTCCACGGCCCAGGGGTTGGGGACCCCTGGGCTATGCCATCTCTTATCTGACCATTCCCTAAGGAAGCATCTGTCAAGGTCTTTCTCACATATCTGAAGATGAATTTGGAGGAATTCTAAATCTTTGCACACCCTAAGGGTAAGTAGTAGAAAATTCTGGAGAGTTTTGCAGGACATTTTTTTTTTAAAGTTAACACTAAGAATGTTCAAACAAATCCTTTTTCGATGGAATGTCTTTTATTCTTTCCAGACGCTAGGCTGGGATGTTTGCATAAACCTGCTTCGGTGTGTACTTGGAGTTAATTGTCCTTGGCACAATATGCTTTGTATGGCTTTGTTATTTTCTACTCTGATGTTTTTAATCCAGCGTAAGACATTCTCAGGTACCTGACGAGTGGGAAGCCTATAAAAGTGAAGAAAAAAGGAACAGACAAGTAACTATTCCTTCAAAAGCTCCGAAGCTCCTGGCCATCTTTTCACAGAACATAAATGTTTTGTCGGTAGCTTTGTTCCTTAGATCTACTTATTTCCAGAATCTCATACAGCTCAGTATGTCAGAAGTACAGGCCCAATCAGGTCTAACTTTGGCCGTCTTATGAGAAAATTAGTGCAGGTTCGCATCCCACCAGGCTCAAGGTTGACTCAGCCTTCCATCCTTCCGAGGTAGGTAAAATGAGGACCCAGATTGTTGGGGGCAATTAAGCTGACTTTGTAATAATGCCACTTGGGGGGGATGTGAAAGCCCTAATAAGCAGGCATATACATAGAATGAAGGCTACTGCTAAGCTTGTAAGCCGCCCTGAGTCTTCGGAGAAGGGCGGGATATAAATGGAATTAAAATAAAAATAAAAAAATAAAATAAAAATGCACAATAATCTAACTAAATGCTATTCAGTTACTTGTAGGAAGAAATGGGAGGGGAGAATAACCTAATTAGGTGAACAGTAAGAGTGCAAATGAAAATTAAAACAAGACAGTGTGAGTGATTGTTATGAGAATTGAATGGTCTTTCGGAAAATAAGTTATTCCTTGCTTCCCCCTTGTCAATTCAATGCTATACGCTTTTAAATGACGGTGAAGTATGCTCATAACTGGGTTGTCATAATAGTACTGGACTCACTCTCAAGAAATATGCCAGGCACACTAGAAGTTGATTTGTAGTTCGGCAACCGAAATAAACAAATAACAAACCCAAGAACACTCAGCTTTGCTTTACAGCGCATGATGGATTCTGTTTGGGGACGCCGAATATTGGAAAGGAGACAAACGGTTCATCCACCCACTAAGCCATTATTCATTTTTGCACTGGTTGGATTCAGCCAGCTCTAGCTCATTCAGCAAACCTTGGTTAAAACTAAGGCTTAGCACAATGCATAACCAACCAATGGCTTGGATTTTGTTCACTCTTCAGAGTAGGAGAAAATTCCAAGTTGGTCCCTTAGGGGAAAAAAAACCACACTCAACTCCATTTGTAGTGAAAAGGTTTCTTTTACTAGAAGCCAAGTGGTTACAGTAGTACAAAGCCAGAACTAAAATTTGAGAGTGAAAATCCCAAGGTTAACTTCCCCCTTCCCCAAGCCACTCCCCTCCTTGTCTACCCATTGTCCAATCACATTTAGAGAAGATATTTTGGTAACATCCCTGTCCTGGTTGGTAGATGGATAAGTGCTGCATTCATTTCCCAGGACCTCGACTTTGAGATGTCTCCGGAGGGCACAACTAACGCTTTCAGTTTCCCACATCTTGCTTGCAGGTCCACTCCCTAACTTTCCCGTGAGCTCCCCCCCCACCCCGTAATGTATGGCAGACTGGCATCTAAGCAAAGCACAGAAGTGAGCAAAGGATGGCAGCTATAACATTTGGAAAGTGCAGTCCAATTCAAACAGGACTTGCCAATGACACCATTTTTATTCCTCACCAATCTGAACACAGGCCGAAGACGTTACAAGGGTGGAACTAGTAAAACCAAAACGAAAGATCATGGCATCCGGCCCTCTCAATTCCTGGCAAATAGATGGGGAAGAAATGGAGGCAGTGACAGATTTTATTTTCCTGGGCTCCAAGATCACCGCAGACGGGGACTGCAGCTAAGAAATTAAGAGAGGCTTGCTCCTGGGGAGGAAAGCCATGGCAAATCTAGACAGCACACTAAAAAGCAGAGACATCACCCTGCCAACAAAAGTGCATATAATCAAGGCTATGGTCTTCCCCATTGCAATGTATGGCTGTGAAAGTTGGACCATAAGAAAGGCCGAGTGCCAAAGAATGGAGGCCTTTGAACTCTGGTGCTGGAGAAGACTCCTGCGAGTCCCTTGGACTGCAAGGCGATCAAACCGGTCAGTCCTAGAGGAGATGAACCCTGACTGCTCTTTAGAAGGCCAGATCCTGAAGCTAAAACTCAAATACTTTGGCCACCTAATGAGAAGGAAGGACTCACTGGAGAAGAGCCTAATGCTGGGAAAGGTTGGGGGCAAGAGAAGAAGGGGATGACAGAGAAGGAGGTGGCTGGATGGAGTCACTGAAGCAGTAGGCGTGAGCTTAAATGGACTCCAGAAGATGGTAGAGGACAGAAAGGCCTGGAGGAACGTGGTCCATGGGGTTGCGATGGATTGGACATGACTTTGCAACTAACAACAAGAAGTAAGTTCTGCCATCCAGGCATATTGAATTGTTTTTCCCAGACTATATACTCTTACTAAAACAGATGATAGTTGGAAAAAATCCCCCTGCCTCCCAAAGTGGCTTATACTCCACTACCTCACATAGGCACCAGAAAATGGCTTCCAGTACATCAACCTTTAATTCACTATAAATAGGGCTTCCCATTCATACCCAGCAGTTGCTAGAATTCTTTTGTAATAACATAGCCATAATAATAGCAATAGCACTTAAGACTTATATACCCCTTTACAGCCCTCTCTATAGGGTTTACAGAGTCAGCCTGTTGCCCCCAACAATCTGGGACCTCCTTTTACCGACCTCAGAAGGATGGAAGGCTGAGTAAGCCTTGAGCTGGTGAAGATTGAACCCTTGGCAGTCAGCAGAATTAGCCTGCGATTCTAACCACTGCACCAACACGGCTCTTAAAGTTAACATCGTTAACTTTGTTAAATTGTTGTTTTTCTTAACATCTATCTTGCACGGTTGCAGATGCACTTGTTTTACGCTGCACTTCCTTAATTCTTACAGGGAAGTGTCAATGTACGAGGTGATGTGTAGGGTTACTTATCAAGCCAGTTCATCACTGAGCTTTGATACTGGTTAACTTTGCTAATTACTCAGTGCTCATTCAATTCTGCTTCTTCTTCTAAATCCAGCATTTGCTTTCATAGAGTGATCCTTAACAGAGGCCAAAACTATAAACCAGGGTTGATAATATGCGGCCTTCCAAATATTCTTTATTTACAGCTCCCTGAAACCCCTGTACAGCCAGGAGTTATAGCTTAGCAATTTCAGGTCAAGCATGAGTTTTCACTCCTGGTGAAAAGAGAGGAAATCCTGCAATAATCTGGTAGAGGTCCTTGACAAAGATCAAAGCAACAGAAAAAGATGGATGTCCAACTATTGATTGGAAGGCATCCAAAACTTGTGTAGGGGGTAGAGCTTGAAATGCTACAGAATATGGAAGTGAATGACTTCTCCGTGGCTTTAGAACTCTTGTCTTAAAAAGCAAATCCCAGAGAGTGAAGAAAAAAAGCAGATATTTTGCTTGGAATTACACAATAGCATATGTTGATGGAGGCTTCCAGGTAAGGATGCAATAAATAATACCATAAGATCATGTTTTAGCATAAAGGCAGAATTCTCCCTATCCCATGCCCCCAAACTGAATGTGCCAAAGAATGGTGAGAGCATAATGTCTCTCTTTCTCACACAGACACAGACACACACAGAGAGAGACACACACAAACACACACACGAGAAATCTGTGCTTCGGACTCTCATTCACAAAGCAGTACATCTACTGAATATTGAGAAAGATAATCTAATGAAACCAACAGAAATCCAATCAACTGTGAATTTAAATTCTCGTAATGTGTTAGGCAAGGCATTCAAATCTGTTATAAATGATGGCACAAACAAAAAAAATGGGCTGGTTTTGCTTAATATGTTTTTGGGCAGTATATCTTTCCCCCCTCTGTCTTCATTAATTTAGCATCGGTGTTCTCTCCTCTTTATACATGCATTTGCGTCAAAGAACCATTTTGATGGCAGCCAGTGTCGAAAACAGTGTTAAGCCACAAATTAGCTGGTCAAATTCTCCACAAATTGTGCAACTGGAGAAATGGAGCAAATAGAGTTTTGATCCTCAAATACGATTTCAAGGAGGAAAAGTAATAGTTTAATCAGAATTGTTGGGAGAAAATGGCCCATCCATCTTAACTTGTCCATTGCACTTATTTTCCTAATGTACTGATCCTTAATGAAGTGTCGTAGCACCTAATTATGTATTCTCTTCTGAATAGGAGATCGTCACAAGGCAATTGTCTATGTGAAAGACCCTCAGTATTGGCTCCCCATCAACTTAAAAAAATAAATATGGAGCTGGTCTGCTCTATAGTAAAGTGCCAGCTGCTAGGATTCTCTTGATTTACAAGAATGCCGCTAGCTCCAGAAAGGTCATTCTTAGAAAATAAAAATAGGAGATTGTGTTACACTCCATTACTGTTAGGCCTATAGAAGTAAAGATGGCATGTGGAGTTACTTCTGAGTTGTTCCTTTATTGTTGCTTGCCTACAGACAGAATTTTGCCAGACTAAAGCAAATGTCTGCAATAACTATACATGTTGTTGTTAGCTGCGAAGTCGTGTCTGACCCATTGCGACCCCATGGACAATGTTCCTCCAGGCCTTCCTGTCCTCTACCATCTTCTGGAGTCCCTTTAAGCTCACGCCTACTGCTTCAGTGACTCCATCCAGCCACCTCGTTCTCTGTCGTCCCCTTCTACTCTTGCCCTCCACCTTTCCCAGCATTAGGCTCTTCTCCAGTGAGTCCTTCCTTCCCATTAGGTGGCCAAAGTATTTGAGTTTCAGCTTCAGGATCTGGCCTTCTAAAGAGCAGTCAGGGTTGATCTCCTCTAGGACTGACCAGTTTGATCGCCTTGCAGTCCAAGGGACTTGCAGGAGTCTTCTCCAGCACCATAGTTCAAAGGCCTCAATTCTTTGGCGTTCAGCCTTTCTTAGGGTCCAACTTTCACTGTGAATTGCTAAGGAGGGTTTATCGTAGCCCTCTTCCTGCCCACCAAACATTCTAGACTCTGCTGTCCTTCTGCCCTTTGATAAAGAGCCCTTTCCTCCTGCAATTATGGACCACATTCCTCCACAATTATTTTCATTATAAATGTTGTCACCTGCCCAGAAGTCCAATCAAAAATAAAGGAAGCTTTGTTTGGGCTTTGTTTAATTGTCCAAGTCGACCAGGACTGCCATTTTGCAATGTAAGTACTCATGAACTCCCAAAGAATGACTGCTCCAATTTTATAGATAAAAGATGAACAAAAACGGCCTGCTATTCTGAAGAAAGAAGTCTGTGAAGAATGGAAGAAAAGAGCACGCCATTAGAAGGTCTGACAAACCAAACTGAGGGACGATTATCCTGATCAAAGGAAGGCAGCTAAAAATTGACACCCACTTGATGGCACATAATGAATCATCTGGAAAGCATGAGACTGGGCTTTGACAACACAGAACTGTAACAATCACTTCTGACTAACGTGTCTCTGCCATACGCCGCCTTAGAGCAGCAGCACTATGAAATGAACTCTCCAGAAGAAATAACTTACATTTCGTCAGGATCTTCCTTTTGGGTTGACACTGCAAGACACAAATCTTCAAACATTTTGTAAAATCCACGCTTAGCTAGCCTACCTGTCAGTATTTCACGCATTCTCTTCATTATTTCTCAGACTACCAATATCTCATTTGGACATTAAGTAATAGCGGGAAAGGATTGAAAAGCAATGCTTTAGGGAAAGTGCTTCTCTTTTTTTCCTCTCTCTCTGTTTTTCCAATGCAAGTTGATAGTTAACAGGAGCTGCAACAGTTTGGGCTTCCCATTAATTCCTGAGCAATGTATTTATGTCCAATTGAAGAATAGGCTCTGGGGATAATGATTAACTGACCACCTCCAGCACTGATCCGCAGAGAAGCTGTTACTGCACTTTCAGGCTTCAGCCCTTCACGAAGGAGAGAAGGGGGAAAATTGAAATCAACCTTTAAATGGAGGTCACATTTTTATGGAAAGGACCTTTATAAATTTGGATAGAGCAAGCTGCTCACTTAGAAGCAATCTTGATTCGTACTCCCCGCAGCTCTCGGAATTATGCTCAGCCTTGCAAGGGGATTTTTAATTCTTCCATGCAACCACGCTGAAATCACAAAAATCCTAAGCTTGGAAGAGTTAAGGTTACAGGGCATTTCTTTCCAAGAGATTTGGCATTTCTATGGAATTTATCTAAAAATTAACTGGGCCCGGCTACCAATTAGATATTACTAAAGGTGTAATGTTGCAAAAAAAATTTCTTTAAATGAGTGCAGCGTTCTATAAGCAGTCCTCAATTTATGACAATCGGGAGCAGAATTTTGGTTGCTAAACTAGGCAGTTGTTAGGTGAGATGCAATTAATTTTGTAACCATTTTTTTTTGCCACGGTTAAGAGATTCACGGAAGTTGTTAAGTGAACACACAGTCATTAAGTGAATCCAGCTCTCCTCATTGACTTTGCTTGTCAATGGAAAGTCGGCTTGGAATGTCGCTTGGACTTGGAAAGACTTTAAGGTACTGTGCAACCATCATAAATACATGCAAGTTGCCAAACACCAACATTTTGATCATGTGACCTAGGGGATGCTGCAGTGATGGGATTCAGCCGGCTTGCACCGGTTCAGCAGAACTGGTAGCTAAATTTTGTTGAATGAATGCACACCGCTTCTGGAAGTCTGTTCAATGCCTGGGAGGCCTGGAGGAGGCCTCCCAGGCCTAGAAAGGCCTGCCGGAAGTGCAAGAATGCCACTTCCAGAAGTCTGTTCTAGGCCTCAGAGGCCCAGGCCTGCATCCACGCAGAGAACCAGTTGTTCAGGGATTCTAATCCAACCACTGGGCTGCTGCAATGGTCATAAGTGTGAAGAAGGGTCATAACTCACTTTTTTCATTGCTGTTGTAACTTCAAATGATTATTAAACAAATGTTTGTAAGCCATATTCAGAGTAGGAATGTGTCAACTACCTTAAACAACAATTCGTCACCCAGCTTTTTAGTGTCAAGAAACAAGACATAAGATCTTCCAAGGCAAAATGTGTGTGCCACGTATCTGCCCTGTGATCGACTGATTCTCTTCCATGGAGGATGAGAAGAGAAAGGTGATCATGGTGTCAAACGCTGAGTCCAGAAACTGCTCTATCTTCCAATAACAAACTCCTAAGCAAGAAGACCACAGGAATTCTCATTTAAACTCTAAAACTATCCAGGTCTTGCTGGTGAAATGATAATGAAATACACAGAGTTCTTCAATTGCAATTTGTACAAATCTGGACTAGCTAACAGTGCAAGGAATGTGTTTTGCACAGCTGGACTATTAGCTAATGGAAAATAAATGCTTAGCTGTAGCTTCCTCGGACAAGAAGTACTGATCTCTGGCACCACAAACACACTGCAGCAAAAGCTTGCTTATAAACCCAAGAACTGGTTCACATTCATCTCAACTTCCAAAGAAAAAGAGCCTGCTTGTGATCTCAGAACCATCATTCAACTAAGATCAAGCATATTGGCTAGCAAAATAAACCAGAGCTTTTATTGTACAGGGAAGAAGTTGAATTTCGTAAGTCACTGCTATACTGCTGTTTACAGGCACATTCATAGCACCAAGATCCACCCCAGATATTCCTTCCCTGATAATATTCAAGAAACCTCTGAAACTCTGGCTGTTCTCTCAAGCCTTAACTAAGGTGGGTATCAAGCATTTTTATAGTTCTATTTCTCTGAAGCAATTTTTTTTCCTGGGCATGCACAATTTCTATTTTTCATGGTTTCATTATCTTTTAATGCCGTAAGCTGCCCAGAGACTTAGGCGCTCTCTAAATCCAATAAATAAATAACTCTGCAGATGGTTGGGGTGCAGAAGCATTTCAACTTTGGCTTCGTGCTTTAAAAGTAGGTGATGAGAAACAGGCTGGTGTTTCAAGCTTTCATCCATCCATCCCAAAGAAGGATCCTTCTTGTCTATTCAGACCACAGAGTTCGCCGTTGATGTCCTTTGAAAGATGGCGAGAAGTCGCCTCCTTCATTTTTTTTTGTTCCAACATCAATTCGAACTTTCGCTTTTGTTTACAAACAGGTGTCTAGAGAAAATGTGATGGTATGTGGGAATGGCCTTGGGAGCTGAAGGAAAGGGGAAATGAGCAGCTAAGAGAAGGAAGAGTCCACAGCTGTGTAATGGGCAGAGAAAAAAAACTCAAAAAGAGCCTCCCTAACTTCTCAGGCTGTAAAGAGATGGTGGGAGAGTTGTACTCAAGACCTGCAAGGTTCTGTTAATGTAGCTTTACAATAAAGTAGAAGTTGCTCATAACAATAGCACTTAAGACTTATACACTGCTTCATAGAGTTTTACAGCCCTCTCTAAGCAGTCTACAGAGCCAGCATTTTGCCCCCAACAATCTGGGTCCTCATTTTACTGACGACGGAAGGATGGAAGGCTGAGTCAACCTTGAGCTGGTCAGGATCAAACACCTGGCAGTGGGCTGAGTCAGCTTGTATTATAACCACTGTGCCCTCAAGTCTCTTATTCTGTTTATGTTTCCTCTCTGGTCTACTGGGAAAGCAGGCAACAAATCGGATAGCAAGCAAAGAGCACCATGCCTACCAAGAGGAAGCTGAGAAAGATGCATTTTCAAGGGACTTATCCAACAGTCAACAAAGCATCCTAGTAGTGTTGCCATTCTGAGCCCTGGTGGCACAGTGGTTAGAATGCAATATTGCAGGCTAACTCTGCCCACAGCCTGGAGTTTGATCCTGATGAGGCTCAAGGTTTCCATCCTTCTGAGGTCAGTAAAATGAGGACCCAGATGTTTGGGGGCAACATGCTGACCTTGCAAACCACGCTCAGATGCAAGGTGCCATGGAGTGGTATGTAAGTCCAAATGCTATTTTCAACCACTGGGCATGTTGAAAGCGCATTAACGGAATAACAGAGTTAGAAGGGACCTTGAAGGTCTCCTAGTCCACCCCCTGCTCAAGCAGGAAGCCCTATAGCATGCACACTTTCACTGATGGCTGATTGACAGATTCACCCCACACAGCCTGGATAGAGCCTTTAGCATATTTCCTTTCTAAAACTGCCTGACTTTCATGTAGGATTGGGGAATGTTCTTGAAGATCAAGATTCAGATTTGGGAGTCCCCTTCATTTGCAGTAGGCTACCTTCCTGTTCATTTATTCTTCAATGAAAGGTGAGACTGCAAGGTGCTTTACATAGATGCATTCACACATACACTCAGGATCTGAGCATCCCATGCTTTCAGGAGCCAAATGGAATGTAAAAAAAAAACGACTTGTTGCCCTAAGGGGGGAAAGTGTGGAGGAATATCACAGCAGGAATAAGTCCTTTTTAAACCTTCTGCCTAATTAAGATCATGCACATTGACCTCCCACTGTTTTCTATAATTGGGGCAGACTATTGTTTACGTTCAGGCCGTCCGTGTGAACTCATCACTGTTACATGTCTGCGTTCTGTTCCTTAAAGATTAATGATTTCCTCTGTAATCCAGGATGAAAAGAAACCAGCACTTCAGTGTTTAAAAAAATGGTAATGCAATACTGTTGTAAAATTGGAATACAATAAACCAAGATTTCAAGCCAAGAGGAAAAGAAAAATGTTCAGCACATTGCCCCTTTGGCTCTGGGGAAGAAAAATTGTCCCCGGGCATCAGCCGTTTCCCCAAAATGGGTATTGCTCAAAAAGAGAGCTCCTCAATTCAATTCAGTGAGAAAAAAGTGTAAGCTGGTGGTTTCCAAGAAATCTTTTTTGTCTCCTTCTACTCAACTTTAATTATTTCTCCCAGTGAAGGGCAGGAAATGCTGCACACATCTTTAAAGATTGAGAGATAGGAACACCCAGGACCGAGCAAGACAAGGAAAGAGATAAGTTAACGGAAAAAAGGTCAAATGCAATTTCAAAGAAAAGGACGGTTTCGGAGGTGGCATCATGAATATTCTGCCACTGACTGCCAAAAGGGTGAGAACTAACAGGCTGAAATTGGCCCCTTTTTTTTCTTCATATTCAATGCTCGCTTAAGGTTTTGCTCCATATTTGACAGATAAATGATGTTCCCTGCCAGTCATGGAGCCCTCATGTACAGCTGACCCTCATTATCCACAATTCTGCGCAGAGCCAATTGATAAGAGCCCAGACCTAAGGACCCACATGAGGTTTTCTGCACTTTTGCAGTTCCGGCCTCTTTTTTATTATCTATCTATCTATCTATCTATCTATCTATCTATCTATCTATCTATCTATCTATCTACTGTATCTATACCGCCCTATTCCCGAAGCACTCAGGGCGGTTTACAGGGCAATATTTAAAAGACAATATAAATTAAGATAAAAATAGAATTAAAAAGAATTAAATTAACAATAAAACAGTGTTAAAATTTAAAACTAAAACCCCCCTCAGTCCAGGCTGGATAAATCGAAAAGCCAAATTTTCAGTTCCCGGCGAAACGAGCGCAGGTCGGGGGCAGTCCGGAGTTCCACAGGTAAATCATTCCAAAGGGCAGGCGCGCCCACAGAGAATGCCCTCCCTCTGGGGATCACCCGCCGGCATTCCCTGACCGGCGGCACCCTAAGGAGGCCCTCCTTATGGGAGCGCACAGGACGATGGGAAGTTGATGCTGGCAGCAGGTGTTCCCTCAAATATCCCGGACCCAAGCCATTTAGGGCTTTATAGGTCATCACCAGCAGCTTGAATCTCACCCGGAGGGCAACTGGAAGCCAATGCAGCTCACAGAGAAGAGGTGTTACACGGGAGTATCGGGAGACTCCCATCACAACTCGCACGGCAGCATTCTGCACCAGCTGAAGCCTCCGAGTGGTCCTCAAGGGCAGCCCCATGTAGAGAGCGTTGCAGTAGTCTAACTTTACACATGTGCAAAAAAGGTTTTTGTGAATGCATAAAATGTGTTCTTCAACGTACATTTTTTCTCCTTTCAATGCCAGTGCTGTTCATGAGCCATTCATGGTGGCCTCTCAACCACACCACTGGACCCCAATGCTGCCCACAGACCCCTGACCTTGTTCTGAACACAGCAATCATTTTCAAGTTTTGAGTAGTGCTCAAAAAGCCCTTCCATCAAGACTTTGAAAGAGCCGTGTGGAACAGTTAAACCAACACAACTGGAAAAAAACAGGAAGATGGCTTGCTTCATCACCAACCCAGTGAGCTGCTCCAAAGAAGGATTCACAGGGATGTTGAGGCTCTACAAAGAGTACAGAGAAGAGCAACAAAGATGCAGTCCCTTGGACTGCAAGGCGATCAAACCGGTCGGTCCTAGAGGAGATCAACCCTGACTGCTCTTTAGAAGGCCAGATCCTGAAGCTACTCAAATCCTTTGGCCACCTAATGAGAAGGAAGGACTCACTGGAGAAGAGCCTAATGCTGGGAAAGATGGAGGGCAATAGAAGAAGGGGACGACAGAGAATGAGGTGGCTGGATGGAGTCACTGAAGCAGTAGGCGTGAGCCTAAATGGACTCCAGAAGATGGCAGAGGACAGGAAGGCCTGGAGGAATGTTGTCTGTGGGGTTGCGATGGGTTGAACTTGACTTTGCAACTAACAACAACAACATTTAATGAAAAGAAAGAGTAGGGGTGACAGGATAGACATCCGCTAAGTGAGATTTGCACCATTTTAATGACCTTTCTTGCCGCAGCTGTTAAGCAAACCTCTGCAGTTGATCAGTTAATGACCTGGCTGTTGAGTGAATTTAGCTTCCTCGTTGACTTTTGCTCGTCGGAAGGTCTCAAAAGGGGATCATGTGACCTTGGGGCATGGCAACGGTCATAAGTATGAACCAGTTGCCAAACCTCCGAATTTTGATCACATGATCATGGGGATGCTGAAACGGTCGAAAGTGTGAAAAGCGGTCATTAAGTCACATTTTTCAGTGCCCTTGTAACTCTGTTGTAAGGGGACGATTACCTGCATTTGCCATTTCCTCACCAATGTTTCTTACACTGGAATGGAGCCACACGTGACCAATGAGGGCTATTTGTTGGTCGAAAGACAGTGCACAACATTTCTCCACAAAAGAACAAATACAAATGCTTGCCGTAAGATCCTTTGCACATCTAAGAGGAACCCAGCGTGGGAGAGTGTAGGAACCATGGCTTAGATCTGAGATATTATAGGAAGACAAGGCATGAAACTAAACGCACCTTTTTAGGAATGTGCTATTGTGATTATTTTTATTTATTTTATTTTATTTTTATTTTAATTCCATTTATATCCCGCCCTTCTCCGAAGACTCAGGGCGGCTTACAAGCTTAGCAGTAGCCTTCATTCTATGTATATGCCTGCTTATTAGGGCTTTCACACACACCCCAAGCGGCATTATTACAAAGTCAGCTTATTGCCCCCAACAATCTGGGTCCTCATTTTACCTACCTCGGAAGGATGGAAGGCCGAGTCAACCTTGAGCCTAGTGGGACTCGAACCTGCACTAATTGCAGGCAGCTGGTGTTACTTAAGGAGGCATTAGCCCACTGCTAATGCCTCCTTAAGTAACACTACACACACACACACACACACACACACACACACACACACACCTAAGATGTGCATGAAAAGGAGGAAATGTATCTAAGGCCACAGTTTATTTCACATCCCCAGCATATTGCTTTGAAAGATTAGCCTTTCCAAACAATATAAGCCCTGAAAGCATACTTTGCATTATATGGTTCGAAATAAAGCTTTTTTTTGGGGGGGGGAAGGAGTCATTTATGGTAATCTTTCAGCCACTTTATAGCTTTGCCGCAGAAAGGGTCACGTCAACTTAGAGTATGCAATTTTTCACAGCCAGCACTTCAAAAAGCTCAATGGGAAGGAAGGAGAGCACTTCAGCACAACCTCCACACAACTTCTGCAGTCTCCCAAATTCCATTCCGCCAGTCAGTTGTTGTGAAAGGGAAAAGAAAAGAACTTGAACAAAAGGTCATTAGAAAAAGCTTTTCCCACTGACACAAAAAGCAATTATTACGTCTCATAAGTCATCTTCAAAGTTGGTGAGCACTGTAAAGCAATTATTATTATTATTATTTTCCCCAAGTTAAACATACAGAATTCTTGTCAGAAGAGTACTACATTTTCTAATATTTCAGAAATGGAAATTAGGAAGGGATTAGGATAGGATTTTGGCAGCGCCCTGCATTTGGCATCTCCACTCACTCAGCAGAGGGAGAGGACAACACATTTTCCTTTAGGCCTGGGGGTCTTCAAACTTGGCCCTTTTATGACTTGTGGACTTCAACTCCCAGAATTCCTCAGCCAGGCACGCTGGCTGAGGAATTCTGGGAGTTGAAGTCCACAAGTCATAAAAGAGCCAAGGTTCTCCACACCTGAACTAGGTTGATGCCTTACGTTACTCTATGCCAGGGGTCTTCAAACTTGGCCCTTTTATGACTTGTGGACTTCAAATCTCAGAATTCCTCAGCCACGTGGCTGAGGAATTCTGGGAGTTGAAGTCCACCAGTCACAAAAGGGCCAAGTTTGAAGACCCCTGCTTTAGGCGGTGTTTCTCAACCTTGGCAACTTTGAGATACGGGGACTTCAACGTCCAGAATTCCCTAGCCAACGTGCTGTGCTGGCTGGGGAATTCTGGGAGTTGCAGTCCCCACATGTCAAAATTGCCAAGGTTTAGAAACATTGCTTTATTCAGTGGAACTCTGCATAATTCAACGGAAAGGTCCATGTTTTGCAAGAAGAAGGACCCAAATCTCATGGACTGCATTTCCAATTAAAACCTTCAGATAAATGTTGATAGCTGAGATACCCTGAAGTAACCTGGTGTCCTACAGACCTTTTGGATTATAGGTTCCATAACACAAATGAACTTTGGCAACAATGGCCTGGAAATATTAGGCAAGTAGCAGTTTTGTCATCTTGTGGTCATGAGCAAACTGAAACCAGTATCATACTAAAAGAGATGATAGTTGGAAACCATCCCCCTGCCCTCAAAAGTGTGGCTTATACTCCACTACCTCACACAGACACCAGAAAGTGGCTTCCAGCACATCAACCTTTAATTCACTATAAATGGGGCTTCCAATTCATACCCAGCAGTTGCTGGAATTCTTCTGAAATAACACCATTGCCTTTGTGATAGTGGCAAATATCTCTAGGTGTAGGATGAGGGCGAGGGTTCGTTCACATCACAAGACCTACCACAAGACCCTCACTTGACACACCTGCACACAAGACCCTGAGCTTGTATGACTCTTACCTGATACAACTTGATTAATCACAAGATCTACTGACCACACCAAGCCCTTATAAGCAGAAGAACACTGACATCCCTTAAATTCCATTGAAGATGTTGCCTAGCCTGGTAATGTAATGTTTGGAAACCAACCCCCAAGCTCAGAGAACGAACCAGTACCAGGCCATGGCACGCCAGCAACCGTTCCGCATAAACAAGCAAAGCCCCATCTGTGGGATGCAGGCAGCACACAAAACCAGGCCCCCTCTGGCCCGCGGAAAAACCTCTCTCCATGGAACCGGTCCCTGGTGCCCAAAAGATTGGGGACCTCTAGTGTAGGCAACTTATCACAGAGCCTGGATACCGATTAACTTTCCTAATGCACTGTAAATCTATTTATCAAAACGACGGTGTCCTTGGAAGCTGGCTGCAGTTTATTGTTTAACAGGCTGAGAGCCATCCAGGAATGCTTTAGTTTTATTCACCACGTCCCACTTTGAACTTTTTTTAAAAAAAAAAACAAAAAACAAAAACAAAATTTGAGTGGAAAAAAGAAAGGGAAGAGAAGGAAAACTAAAGCACACTATAATGTCAGGCACGGTTTGAAGAAAGCAGATGAAGCTTTGGTGGTTCTGATTCTTAAAGCGTTCTAAAATATAGCCAATGAAAAATTATGAGTCATTTTAAAGCACTGAGTCCTAAAGTGAATCACGACCAATGGCAACTGATTTTATCAAATTGCAATGACAAATCTGAGCAACCCAAGCACTGCATTGCTTCAGACAAACAATAGCCAAATGGTTGATTGTCTTAATTTCTTAAAAAAAATTTTCTTTAACAAAAGTGTACTTTTGGGTCACCAAAGCTTTCCTAGATTTTGTTTTGATCCTGGCAAAATTATCCACAGGCAGACAGCTAATTATGAATCTAATTATCAACATGTGTCTCCCTTGTCCCAGTTTTTCTCCTTGCTTGGAGAAATGAAAACTGTTGAGTTTTTATTAGTATAGAGATGAAACGCAAGCTCGAATTCCATTAAGATTTAATTTGAAGACTTCTGCTGTTCTTATCAACTACGTCAGGAGGAGAAAAGCCATAGGAAGGATTTTTCTTATTTATAACTTGATAAAGATCTCAAATCAGCAAGGATTTCATTTGTATCCTGCTTTTCTACTGCAAATTACCCAGTAGGAGGAAAAAAATCAGCAAATAAAAAGTCTTTGCAATACTGGTTGACTTTCTACTTCTCTTAAGAGAGGGAACGAATCAATCATGAATCCGTAATTATATGCATTATCATACCAACTGTAGCAACTTTCAATAATATAAAAAAGTACCCGCGGGTTTAGGCAAAAAGTCATCTCTTTTGATACTGTCACTTCTATACAGATAGTCCTTGACTTACGACCACAATGTTGAGCCCAATATTTTCGTTGCTAAGTGAGACAATTATTAAATACGTTTTGACCTATTTTACTACTGTTCCTGTCACAGGTGTTAAGTGAATCACTTCTGTTATTGTTTAGTCAGTAACACAATTGTTAAATGAATCTGCCTTTGTTTGTCTGAAGATTGCAAAGAATGGTCACATGACCCCAGGATGCTGCAACCATCACTAATAGGACTCAGTTGCCAAATGTCTAAATTTTGAGCATTTGGCCATTGGGGGATACTGCAACGGTCATAAGTGTGAAAAAGGCATAAGTAACTTTTTTTCGGTGCCATAGTAATTTCAAATGGTCACTAAAAGAGCCTTGGTGGAGCAGTGGGCTAATGCCTCCTTAAGTAACACCAGCTGCCTGCAATTAGTGCAGGTTCGAGTCCCACCAGGCTCAAGGTTGACTCAGCCTTCCGTCCTTCCGAGGTAGGTAAAATGAGGACCCAGATTGTTGGGAGCAATTAAGCTGACTTTGTAATAATGCCGCTTGGGGTGTGTGTGAAAGCCCTAACAAGCAGGCATATACATAGAATGAAGGCTATTGCTAAGCACATTTGATTTGTGCTTTAGATTGTATGCCGCCCTGAGTCATCGGAGAAGGGCGGGATATAAATGGGATTTTTAAAAAAATGAACTACCTGTACACATTATCATACCAACATCAAACTTTTAGCAACTTTTCATCACATCAAATAAAACCCCACTAACTTAATTTAGCCAAAGGTCATCTGCTCTATGTCTGCTATGGAGATTCTCAAACATCCAGTTCATTTTTATTTATTTTTTTTATTTTAATTCCATTTATATCCCGCCCTTCTCCGAAGACTCGGGATGGCTTACAAGCTTAGCAGTAGCCTTCATTCTATGTATATGCCTGCTTATTAGGGCTTTCACACACACCCCAAGCGGCATTATTACAAAGTCAGCTTATTGCCCCCAACAATCTGGGTCCTCATTTTACCTACCTCTGAAGGATGGAAGTCTGAGTCAACCTTGAGCCTGGTGGGACTCGAACCTGCACTAATGGCAGGCAGCTGGTGTTACTTAAGGAGGCATTAGCCCACTGCTCCACCAAGACTCATAATTGTCCCAAAGGTGCTTTTCCAAAAACAAAAAAAGAAAAACCACTTTGGGTAACCTGCTCTAACACTGTCACTTCTATACTAGCAAATACAAGGTATCTGGGACCCTGTTCCATGTACTAAGCCATATCGTCCCTGTATTGAGTCAGAATATCTCAATCACCCCAATGCTTTCCAACTCTACATTTCTGTCAACTTATTTACCAAAGCACCTGTAGGCAGGGCATCCCAAAGAGGCTTTTTTTCAGGAGGCAACTGAACTGAACTGTTTTTCCTTGAAGACATCCAAAAAATTTCTGAGAAGCGAAACATCTTCAAAGAAAAACAAGAAAGTCCAGTTGCCTCCTGAAAAAGCACCTTTGGGACAACTGTGACCTGGATGACTGAGACTCTCCATTGACATGTAGGCAAGTTAAGAAGCAACGGATGGAAACTAATCAAGGAGAGAAGCAACCTGGAACCAAGGAGAAACTTCCTAACAGTGAGGACAATTAAGCAGTGGAACAGCTTGCCACCAGAAATTGTGGGCGCTCCATCACGGGAGGTTTTTAAGAAGAGACACTAGACCAGACATGTCAAACACAAGGCCCGGGGGCCAGATCCGGCCCGCAAAGTGGTTTCATGCAGCCCGCGAAGCCATCCTGGAAACAGTGAGGGAACGGCCCCCACTGCCTTGGCCCTGGTCCAGAGACCCTCCTTCTGCCAGAGACCCTCCGATCTGTCCCACTCCTGCCCAGGCCCCCATGCGAACGATGTAGAGCTGGCCACGCCCACCCAGCAGGCCATACACACTCTGGCCACGCCCACCCAGTAGGCCACGCCCACCCAGGCCACACCCACCCAGCCCCCTGAGGGCAACCGCAATGCTGATGCCGTCCTCAATGAAATTGAGTTTGACACCCCTGCACTAGACAGTCACTTGTCTGAAATGATATACCGTAGGTTCTCCTGCTTGAGCAGGGGGCTGGACTAGAAGACCTCCAAGGTCCCTTCCAGCTCTATTCTGATTGAAACTTCTCCCTCTAATGGCAATCTCTCTTTTCTAAGGATTCAATCCAGACTCAGTAACTATCAGCAGAAGCTTGAAGGATATAGCAGGACCCGATAAGTGGTTTTTTTTACTGAAGACATGAAAGAAGTCATATTTATGCAAAAAAAATCAGATTACAGTACTACAGAACACAAAAACCAAGCCTTATAAATAACTAAGAGTCCTGTGGTTTCTACCCTAAGCATGCCTTCCTTCCTTCCTTCCTTCCTTCCTTCCTTCCTTCCTTCCTTCCTTCCTTCCTTCCTTCCTTCCTTCCTTCCTTCCCTTTCTTTCTCTTTCTTTCTTTCTCTTTCTTTCTTTCTTTCTTTCTTTCTTTCTTTTTTCTTTCTCTTTCTCTTCCTTCCTTCCTTCCTTCCTTTATCCTTCCTTCCTCCCTTCCTCCCTTCCTCCCTTCCTTCCTTCCTTCCTTTCTTTCTTTCTTTCTTTCTTTCTTTCTTTCTTTCTTTTCAGGTCAACAGACTTTTGGTTATTCTTTTTGCAGACTTATAAGTCTAAGCCATCTGTTCCATCTTTATTTAATGGCGCCGCTTGGCCAGAGACTCATTACTTCCCACCTCACCAACTTCAGCCTCTACGGATTTAATTACAACCTCATGGCTCCCTATCTTCACCCCCCCATACATTTATTTCTAGTTCCTTATAAAGCTCTCTAAGTTAAGGACCACTTAAGGAGCCAAAATTTCCATTGGTTGAACGTTAGATGAGGAAGCACCCTCTCGCTGTCAATTTTGGATCTCTCACCGCTGAACATTTCCTAAATTCTGACCCAGGGAAATCACGTTAAAGAATTTTTGTCTCCATTGTCTAGCTTCCCATTTTAACTCGCATCAGAATTGTCAGAGACAATCTGTTTTCCTTCTGGCAAGGAGCCATCACTATTCTTCCCGTTTGCCAAACAGCTTGAAAAACTACGGGCTCACTCTAGTTTTGTTAGGAATTTTACTCAAAAGGGGTAAAGCAGCAGCTACAGATACGGTGGAGGAAACAGCCCCCCCCCAAAAAAAATCTGGTGCCCCTGTCCAAGAAAAGTGTCTCTGACGCCGTATGGTATCATCGGAAAGAAGTACGGTTCATTGCCGTAGTGTATGCCTTGCCTTGCGTTTTTTCATAGTTTACTTATTTGTATTTTGAGCGGCGGGATGGCCTGGTGGTTAAGACACTCAGGTCCCAGCTGGGAAGGTTGAGTGTTCAATCCTAGGTAGTGGCAGATATTCCTCTCCTAGGGCTCAAATAAAATAAAATATCTGCTGCGAACTCTGCACGGCTGACTCAGGAAGGGTATCTGGCCATTAAATGCTCAGCTCCATGCAGTTACCCTGACTCTACCCCAAATTAAGGGATGACAGGGTGGCAAAAAAATATTTTTTATTTTATATATACATATCCCACCTCTACTATTTTTTTTTTACAAATAATTCAAAGTGGCAAACACATCCAACACATTTTTCTCCTCCCATTTTCCCACAACAGTCCTGTGAGGTGGGTTGGGCTGAGAGTGAGTGACTGGCTCAAAGTCACCCAGCTGGCTTTCATGACTAAGGTGGGACTAGAACTCACAGTCTCCTGGTGATTGGCCCAGGGCCACCCAGCTGGCTTTCATGACTAAGGTGGGACTAGAACTCATAGTCTCCTGGTGATTGGCCCAGGGCCACCCAGATGGGTTTCATGACTAAGGTGGGACTAGAACTCACAGTCTCCTGGTGATTGGCCCAGGGCCACCCAGCTGGCTATCCTGGCTAAGGTGGGTCTAGAACTCACGATTTCCCACTTTTTAGCATGGTGCCTTCACCACTAGACCAAACTAACTCACTATAATTGCTTGACTGGTAAATTCAAATTGATGGTGCCTTGTCATAGAACAGACTATTTCTATCGGTTGCTTCTTCGCCCTTTATTTGACCACTAAGCACATATTTCAGCTTTGCTAGTGCAAGTTACTAGAATCACCCTTTCTGCAAGATTTACCTCTCACCTCTGGGGTTCTGGAAGGTTCACCTCTGAAATAACGATGGGCTGGCAACAGCTGGGTCCACACTCTGCGCGCAGAACCACGTGGCTCATTTGCAAATGCATGCCTTTGCAAATCAGGGTTTATGGCTCTCAGCACGTGAAATAAACAGGTCACTAAGCTTCAATCAACAAAACAAGCTGTAAAGGCGCGCGGGCGTGCTCTGGTGTGCATTCAGATGCCAACTATAGTTGAAAAAAACTATCCTTGGGAGACAGAAGATGATGCAGCGGAGGGAAAAACAGCCATCTCCCTCACATTCTGGTGAGAGAGAAGTTCACTGAGGATGCTCTCTAACCAGCATGAGTCCCAAAGCTCGGAAGAGTAAACCTCTGGTTCCGGTGGCCGACCCAGACTGGATCCTGCAACATTATCCTGGGACACGTGTATTTGCCTTCATTCGTGAAACAGCCCCCTCTATCTAGTTCTGCCCTTTGGAGCAGGTCCTTTTCCTATCCCAGTCTCAAAACCTCATCTTGCCAAAGAGGGGAGGAGTCGGCGGAGAAACTGGCACAGGTATGAGGGTCCATGGTTGTTCTGCAGAGTCTCATGCTTCTAAATGATTAAAGTACCCTAATTTCATTGACAGAGATGTAGTCCTGGATCTCAGACTACGCTCCCAGGCGTCCTTGTTTCCTGATTCTTTCTGATTCATCAGCTTCTCTCTTCAATAAAAGCCCCTCCCAGCCCTTCAGCCGGCAACAATATTTAAGTTTTAGCTCAGTTTTTCCCCGTCGTTTTTCTCACTGGATTGTGCCCTTGAGCAATCTGCACAGCCCGCTTTTATTCTCAAGCTTTTACACTTTTGCACTTAAGAGCATTCATGAATATTCTAAGACACCACACCGTTCAACCAGCCGACGCACACAGCCTTTCGCATGAGTTAATTGTGCGCTCTAATATGGACCAGCAATCCCGGAATTCAAATATTTGGAAGAGGGGCATGCCGCACCTATGAATGGCAGTTCCAAATTTGCAGGCTACTTTTATTTTGCAGCTCTTGCTACATGATGTGCCAAAAAAAAAAAAAGGATACAATCCCATTAATTTGTAAAATGTAAATTAAACACAACCTTCTAAGAAAGAAAAATGAAGGAAAAAAAGAATAAATAAGTAAATAAAAAACAATTAGCAATCAAAGTATAACACATAAATATACTGTATGACTGTTTTAACCTACCTATTCTAAAGATAATTTCCTATATCATTCAAACAAGAAAAAAAGAGAGCAGCATTTAGTAGTTGCATGTCCTCTGTTCCAGTTTCATATATTACATCACGTGGGACAATCACTTTCTGATACCAAAGCTGGTGGGAAAAGGTTGAATCGATAAACCAGGGCTGACCTAACTTATGTTCCATGGAATCTTTTGGCTCCTGTAAAAAGGGAATGTAAACTCTATTTTCTTGCATAATTCCATTGAAAATCAACAGAAGAGTAACAACAACAATAGCATTTAGGGTTACATACAACAGTCTTACACCCAGAACTCTCTGGGTGGTTTACACTGTAGAAGCGTTATTTTCATATTACCCCAAACAATCCTCATTTTACTGACTTCGGAAGGATGGAAATATGAGTCAAACTTGAGCCCAAACTTGAGTCAAACTCCAAGCTGTGGGCAGAATTACCCTGCAATACTGCACTTTAACTACTGCGCCACAAGGGCTCTAGACCTACGTGTTGCCCTATAATATCAAAGCAATTCTCCACAAGAAGCTTTGGTTTGGGTTGGGTTTTGGAGAGGAGCAGCACATGAAGTATATTTTGGGAGGAAGAGATCCTCCATCAGAAGGTGTCACTTCTCCCTTTATTGGCCTCAGGATATACCGGTATATATTTTGTTGTTGTTGTTCTGGAGTAGGGTGGATATAATTTGTAAACATAAAAGATCTTCATGGACTTTGCATCCCTTCCTTTGAGTCCTGGAAAATCTCACCCACCTCCCTGGGCAAATTCAAGGATTCCCAGGGTTTTCTTGACTCTGCCATATTTTGAGACAAAATTAAAAGCTAGTTGTGCCACAGGTGGAAAAAAACAAGCAGATTTGCTTCCTCTGCATACTTCCCTGCAAAGTACTCCATTTTTCCTTGGTGCAACCTTCAGGTTTCCCCCCCTCCCCGGCAGAATTCTCTTTGCCTTGTTTTTAAAGCTCCACTTTTATCTCAGAGTTCTTCCATTTGGTCCCCATCTCAATGGGCAGCCAGAATCCCAGTGTAACCACTGACACCTCGCGCTCAACCCCTGATTACCCACTGTCTTTCTCAACCAGTTCCCATAGCAACTAGGGACTGACAAAAAAGAAATTAGGGTAAGAAAGATTTTTTTAAGTTCCCCTATTTTGAAATTTCTTACCGAGTTTCCAATATTCCCCTCACTGTTCACATGGAAACAAGGAAGAAGACGATGAAGAAGGAAGACAGAGAGGATTTCTTGTTCTTTTTTTTTACTAGGCTCGGACCTATTCCAGATGCACTGGAAGTTTTCCATTGCCCAGGTGGTGAGTTACAAGAGAGGAAAGAAATCAGAGGAGAGATTGGAAGACTAATGTTGCATGTAACAACAAAGCAACTTTTCTGAATACAAATGCATAGGCAGGAGGGTTCTTGTATTTGGCAAAAGGACAAACAAGGCGTATTTATTTACAAAAGGAACACTTTTTTAAAAACAAAAGTGTAGAAATCTCAAAGCGCTTTTCAGCCGATGTAAAAAGAATGTTACAAAATAAAATTTAAAAAAAAGATAAAAAACGAGGAGCAGGCTTCTGGTGAGGTCTATGGCGAACCAAAGGAGAAGATGGCGTCACGATGGAGATCAGGGCCCACAGAGCCAACACTGGATACTGAAATTCTCTCTGGATAAAGAAAAGATTCTGAGATAATCCACTTGTTCTCCAGACAGCTGCTTCATGTAAGTAAACTTCAAGAATGGAGTTTGTTCATCAGTGACTAAGAAGCCTGGGGTTCCATCTATGTCTCACAGCCATGATGTAGCCTTTATGGGCAATAAAAAGGTAAAGGTAAAGGTTCCCCCGCACATGCGTGCTAGTCGTTTCCAACTCTAGGGGCTGGTGCTCATCTCCGTTTCAAAGCCGAAGAGCTAGCGCTTGTCCGAGGACGTCTCCGTGGTCATGTGGCTGGCATGACTAGACGCCAAAGGCGCACAGAACGCTGTTACCTTCCCACCGTAGTGTTCCCTATTTTTCTGCTTGCATTTTTACGTGCTTTCGAACTGCTAGGTTGGCAGAAGCTGGGATGAGTAACAGGCGCTCACTTTGCTACGTGGCACTCAGGATTCACCCGCCAAACTGCCGATCTTCTGATTGACAAGCTCAGCGTCCTAACCCACTGAGCCACCGCATCCCTTTATGGGCAATAAGCCCAGCCAAATTTCATTTCTTATTCACCTTTGGAATTAATTATTCTACAGATTAAGAGAGATTTTCTGTTGTGTAGGATAAGACACCTCTTGGCAAGTTTCACTTTTTCTGGATTATAATTTTTTTTTTAAATGAGGATTTAAAGACTAAAGAAGGTTTGGCAAGAAACTTAGCAAGAGATTATTTTTTTAAAAAGTTTAAAACTGACAAAAGGAGTACCGTAGTTATTTTTAAAATATCACATTTTTTTCAGGGAAACGTGTTGAAATAAATGTAATTAAATTAGGCAATGAAACTAGACTTCCGTGGACATTTTCTTTTTTGCTTACAACTAAGGATTACAGACAACTGATAGAATTTATAAAATAAAAGATAAGTGGGCAGATTGTGTTCCTGATTGTAACTATGGACAAGTGGATATGAGGAAAATGGGAGGAGAGGAATTTGTCTTTTTTTTCTTTCTCTTGTTTTAGATATTGTTTATTATAATATAATGCAACAACTGGAAAAGCAGCATGAATGGAAGGCAGGAGAGAATCCCTGAAACCAGTGGCAGAGACAGAAATTCCATTAGATTTATTTGATCAAATTTGACCAAATTTAGTCACTTGAGACTAAATGTATAGCTTTAGACAGGGGTCTTCAAACTTGGCCCTTTTATGACTTGTGGACTTCAACTCTGAGAATTCCTCAGCCAGACACATTGGTTGAGGAATTCTGGGAGTTGAAGTCTACAAGTCATAAAAGGGCCAAGTTTGAAGACCCTTGGCTTTAGAGAAAAAAGTAGATGAAAGGCTTGTTAAGATGAAAAGGGAGATTTAAAGAAATTTTTAAAAAATGAATAATTCTATAAAACAAATATCTGGAGTTAGAAAACAAGTTAGTGACAAGTGGAAAATTTGGACAGTAAGGCAGAATTTATAGAGAGAGAGAGATGGAGAGAGAAGTAGATAATTTTGCTACATTGGAAGTGAAAAACAAGGAATTATGTTCAAGATTTAGACCTATTCCAAAGGCTTCTGATGAAAAAATATTGGGGGGAAAAATTATACTAGCTTTGGTCATTTTTTTGGACTGGGAAGAAGAGGACACAGAGGCAGAGACAGACAATTGTAAATAAGAATATAGTCCCTGACGTACGATCACCTTTGAGCCCAAAATTTTCAGGGCTAAGCAAGACAGTTGTTAAGTGAATTTTGTCCCACTTTCAGACCTTTCTTGCCACAGTTGTTAAGTGAATCACTGCGGTTGTTAAGTTAGAAACACAGTTGTTAAGTGAATCCTGCTTCCCCCATTGACTTTGCTTGTCAGATGGTTGCAAAAGGTTTGCATCTGACCCCAGGACACTGCGACCATCATAAATAGGAGTCAGTTGCCAAGCGTCCGACTTTTGATCACATGACCCTGGGGATGTTGCAAGGGTCATGTGAAAAACCATTATAAGTCTCTTTTTTTCACTGCCCCTGTAACTATTTGGGACACACACACACCACACAGAGATACAGTTAATTTTAAGTAAAAGTAGAGGTTTACTGGCACCCCCTTGTTTATCTTCCTGCTTTATCTTTAGTCAAGCTTGAGCCCTAGACTCACAATATCTACTTGTTGTTGTTGTTACGCCTGGATGGCAGAACTTACTTCTTGTTGTTAGTTGCGAAGTTGTGTCTGACCCATCAGGACCCCCTGGACAACGTTCCTCCAGGCCTTCCTGTCCTCTACTATCTTCTGGAGTCCATTTAGGCTCACGCCTACTGCTTCAGTGACTCCATCCAGCCACCTCATTCTTTGTCGTCCCCTTCTTCTTCTCTTGCCCTCAACCTTTCCCAGCATTAGGCTCTTCTCCAGTGAGTCCTTCCTTCTCATTAGGCGGCCAAAATATTTGAGTTTCAACTTCAGGATCTGACCTTCTAAAGAGCAGTCACGGTTGATCTCCTCTAGGACTGACCGGTTTGATCATCTTGCAGTCCAAGGGACTCGCAAGAGTCTTCTCCAGCACCATAGTTCAAAGGCCTCAATTCTTTGGCGCTCAGCCTTTCTTATGGTCCAACAATATCTACTAAAACTTGCCAAAAGATAAAACTAGATGTAAACTGATAATCTAAGCAGTGCTCTTGGTTTCATTTGGGAGTAGCATTTTGTATGAACCAGGCCACCGTGGCCTACTGAGTAAGCCATACTTAAAACAAAAAATGGCTCAGCATGATGTAAAGGTCTCCAATTAATGGTCTAAACTCACTTAGTAGGCATCATGGCTGAGTGGAGATGTTAGCTAATGCAAGTACCACACTAAACACTGCATCTTAATGCCTCTGCAAGACGGCACCAAATAAATATTGAAATGTTCCCCCCACCTACTTTCAAGAAGAGTTATTGTAGAACTAACTGAAGATCTGACGTCTAACATGAAAACCAGAGATATTGAGGAGGAGAGAAAAAGACAGAAACATCTTTGCATCTTTTCTTAGAAGATGATTCCCAGCCTGATACATTCAGAGAATGCTCTTTTCTTTTTTCTTTTCTTTTCAAAAAAGGATTTAATTAATTTTCATCATGCCTATGCAATATTTCATATTCAATTCCCAAAAACTTGCTTTATGGAATGCAAGCAGCACTTGTTGGCAACATCTTAAGGCAGCCACATTTTTCCCCCAAAGGTCAGAGCAGGTACAGCTGCTGTGCGCAGCCATGGAAATAGAGGCAGCTGCTTTAATGAGACATCCAAACAGCTTGCATTTCAGAATCAAAACCAAAGCACTGCATAGACCTAGCAGTCATGCAACATCTCATCTGCCACATATCGAAAAGATATTGACCTGGGCATAACATTTCTGGGCAATCTAATACTCAGAGTGGGCCAATCTCATTGGTCCATTTTAAATACCCCAAACCCACATCAGGTAATATAAGAAGGAATATGAAGGCGATTCTGAGCAGTACAAGAAAATATTTGCCAAGCACTATCTTGACTTCATTTTTTTCAGTTGTCAATACATGCATCTCTCTTTGAGCAAACGTTACTGTACACCGCTATCAATTTTTCTCTTTACTAGCTCACATTTTGTTACAGCTTGAATTCATTGTCATCCACACAAGGAAGAACACGAGCCTTCTGCCCTTTTGATCCCTTTTCTTTTCCCTTTGTTCTAGGACTTTAGCAATAACATTAACCCTGAAAAAGGAGAGTGGTTTGTACTGTAATTCACTATTTACATCAAGGGAGGGCACCCATACTAAATTGTTCCTTGTTGGTTAAGTTCAACTGCTCCTACAAGGACACTGTTGCAATGAGTCTTTGGGCAAAAAAAAAATCAAAATTTTCCATACTGTGCATAAATTAGCATAGGTGTATATTTTTCAAAGCAATATCCCTCTGTCACCACTTCTGGTATTATTCAAATAAAAAATTAACTGATCAAAGCTAATTACTTAACAACTT
Source organism: Vipera ursinii (assembly GCF_947247035.1). Lineage (NCBI taxonomy): Eukaryota > Metazoa > Chordata > Lepidosauria > Squamata > Viperidae > Vipera > Vipera ursinii. The sequence continues at coordinate 12,207,890 of NC_139525.1, forward strand.
ATTAACAGTGCCAAGCATGGAGATCTCATGAAAAAAGAATTTACTTTTATATTGTCTCAACGCTGGGCTCCAAAAACCAAGAAAGACACAGTGAGGCTCTTCTAGAAATAGCAATAGCAGTTAGACTCATATACCGCTCCATAGTGCTTTACAGACCTCTCAAAGAAGTTGACAAATGTCAGCATGTTGGCCCCTAGCAACCTGGGTCCTCATTTTACCGACCTCAGAAGGATGGAAGGCTCGGTCAACCTTGAGCCCCATCAGGATCAAACTCCAGGCTGTGGGCAGAGTTTGCCTGCACTGCTGCATTAACTCACCATGATGTCACCTGGGCTCTTCTAAGCAGTTTAGTGTTCCTGACCTATAGACAGGACTCTTGACAAACTAAAGCAGATGACTTACACCAGGCATGTCAAACTCTCGACGGCGCGATGTATAGGGACTTTTTCCCCATTGCCGACAATGGGGTGGGTGTGGTTTTGGCGTGATGCATCCGCCCCGCAGGCCGGCAATTTGACATGCCTGACTTACACTGCAAAGCATATACTCTGGGAACTATTAGGGAGGAGTCATCTTCATCCTCTTTCTCTCACAGGAACTATCTAAATTGCATTGTCTCTTGCTCCTCTGAAATGCAGTCCCTCCCTCCCTCCCAGGAATCCAGACTACTTTCCATCACATCCCTCTTGGCTATCTCATGATAAATAAAAGCAAGAACGACCCACTCCACCCAGATGGATTGCTTAAATTTCCTAAACCTTTGAACACCTTTCAATCCTATTTCATCAAGCACAACGAGACTTGAGGTGAAACATTGAAAAGAATTCTCCAATCAGACACCATTTTTTACTATTCCTTTATTTAATCTACCCTCAAAGTTGAAGATTTCCAAAGGATGGGAACTTTCCTCCAAAGGTGTTTCTCTGGCTCCTTGCTCATTTGGTTTGTCCTGGCTTTGCACTTTTTCCTCTCTGCAATATTCTCTGAAATGTGATCATCTCATAATATTTCAAATGCAGCCACCTTCTAAATGACGTAGGGCAGCCCTCTGTTACACTACGGCAGTCCTCGGTGTATAACCGTTCATTTAATGACCATTCAAACTTACACTGGCAGTGAAAAGCTGACTTAGGATCATTTTTCAGACTGACGACCATTGCAGCATCCCCAGGGTCACATAATCAAAATGCGGACGCTTGGCAACTGACTCCTATTTATGACGGTCGCAGTGTCCCAGGGTCACATGCAACCTTTTTGCATTCTTCTGACAAAGCAAAGTCAATGGGGAAGCCGGATTCACTTAACAACCGTGTTCCTAACTTAACAACTGCAGCGATCCATTTAACAACTGCGACAAGAAAGGTCATAAAGTGGGGTAAAACTCACATAACAGCTGTCTTGCTTAGCCCTGAAAATTTTGGGCTCAAAGGTGATCGTACATTCAGGGACTATATTCTTACTTGAAATTCCATCCCCCTTCCCATGGATTTCTCTTCTATGTCTTGTAAGAGCTGCACACAGACCGAGGAAGCCTACTATTCCTTACTTTAGCTGAGAAACAAGACTCTAAAACTGACCCGTGGAGTTCAAAGCCGCTATTTGAATTTTATTCTCACTAACAAACAACAGTGAGGTTGAGAAACAGCATTCCCCCCCCCGCCCTTTCTGTTCTACTCCAGGTTGTTTTCTTTTTCTTTCAGTCTTAGCCATTTCACTTCTTTCTGTTAAAGTACCCAGAGACTGAAACAAAATACAATTAATCTTTCCATAGTGGGGAAGACGCTGCCTGCTATCCAGGTTGCTCACAGTAAACGGGCAATTGCAAGGCCCCTGCTATTTTTCTTGCTTCTGGTGCTTAAACTTTAGATCAGACTTAGGCGAGGGTAGCTTTTCAACTAGAGGATAATTCTCTTTAAGATAGAGCAGGGCTTTTTAACCAGTGGTACAGGTCCCACCGGTGGTACATTGGCACCTGGCAGGTGGTACGCGACCATCCTAGAAAAGTGGTAGCAGAGGAGGGGAATGAGCTGAACCGGTGGCAGCACCGCGCAAGCATGAGCGAGAGACGGCTGGAGCTTCAGGGCTGTCAGGGCTCAGCGGAAGCGCCAGGATCAGCGCTTCTTCGGGGCTGTCAGGGCTCAGTGGAAGCGCCAGGATCAGAGCCAGTCTCCAGCTGGAGCTCAGCACTGATCCTGGCACTTCTGAGCCCAGAAGAAGCGCCGATCAGCTGGAACGTTGCAGCATCTCCAGGGTCTTGTGATTTACATTCAGATGTTTGGCAACTGATTCATATTTATGACAGTCACAGTGTCCCAGGGTCATGTGAAGTAACCAAAACCTGCTGCAAACACCCAGCAGAGGGGGGGGGGGAAATAAAAACCAAACACCCACCTCACCCCACCCCCGTTGCCAATCCTCAACAAAAATGCTCACAACAATGAAAACCTTGGACAGGAGGAAGAGCGCCGCCGGGCGGGCAGGCAGGTGTCTTGCTCCTTTGTGGCTCAGGGGGCACTTTTCTCAGTGTCATTGTAACTTTGAACAGTCACTAAGTGAACTGTTGTAAGTTGAGGACTACCTGTAGTTCATCACTTTTTTCCTTTTTTTTTTTTTGGTCATCCAGTTTTTGACTCCTTGGTAGGCGACTGGTGGTACTCGGATGTTGCCATATCCTAAAAGTGGTGCAATGGGTGAAAAGGTTGAAAAGCCCTGAGACAGAGGATGTGGTCACCATCTACAGCAGGTGTGTGGAACCTGCAGCCATTCCGATGTTGCTGCCCTTCATCTTCAAACAACCCTTATTGCTTGCTGTGTTTCCTATGGATGCTGGCAGATGATTTAGTGACCCTTGGAAGGCCACAGACTTCTCACACCTGCTAGGGGAGGACTGAGAAGGTCAGCTTGGCCCTTCCCAAAGGGTAACAAACATCCTACTTGCAATTGCAAAGCATGAACAAAACGTGCCAAAAAAAATGCATTCAAAACCAAGGACTTATCTTTGCACTGTTTTGTTCCTAAGTACGAATCGTACTGAAACTGCCATTATTTTCTCCAAATAAAATAGAAAATAAACATGCTAGAAACAAATAACGTAAAACAACAACAACAACCACCCTTTATTCCAAAGGAACAAAAGCCAGCACAACCTTTAAAACTGGGTGAGGCAGGAATCTAATCTGAATTAGCTGAGTTTAGGATTCAGTCTCGTTGAAGTGAGCACACAATGGAAATTTGCTTGGAAAATGATCGTTGGATAAACCTGGAAAGATCCTGTGTTAAGGTCAGATGGGAAAAGGAAGAACTGGTGCTGTACTAACCACTTACTTCAGCCAGCAAGTCAACTTGGGCAATGCAACAGATTAGCAGTCCAAGACAATGAAGCTGTAGTAGTAGTACTCCCCTCTCAGGAGAGATCGAGATGGCAACCCGTTTAGAACTAATTGTGTGGAAAGGAGGAGGAGAACAGCTCTACAGACGGATGGGGTGACCCCATATGCAACCAGCCATTGCTCCAAAAAGCAGAAAGGAATATGCACGCACTTCCCAGGAAAGGATTTTGTGGTCATAAAGAAAGCACAACAATCCAAGCCCAAGCTTGGCGGTTCAAAATGCAGGAGAAGCATATTACAAAGCAACCGTGATATGATCTGCGTGGTTTTAACTGAATATGCTGTATGAACACAGCTCCTGTTCTTTGCAAACTGTAGCTTTGGCCTAGTATGGGTAGGGACTCCAGTTCGCTTCTTCAGCTATACGAGCAGTTAAGGACCCCTTCACTCTGCGAGGGGCCACTTTCTAAGGGCAGAACCATGCAAAGATGACTCCTTCCCCAGCATCAGAGGATGCTGTCCCTTTCAAGCAGAGAAAAATGTGTTACTATGGCAGAACGGACACCTTGGCTACCTGGGCAGCAGTTTTGTGTGAATCTATGGTTTAGAATGCTGTAGAAGCCTAACCAGCTTTGGCATTCCGTCAACCATAATTCAGAAAACCATGGGCTTAGCACAATGCTTGGATGCTGCAGGATCAACCCAACATCATCCCAATTTTGGTGTGGGTGGGTGTTCAAAACAGGGAAGGCCTTGATCAGCAGCCAGGACATCTTTTTGGAACTCTACCTGCTTACATTTTTCCAGCTAACCAAGGTTTCATAGTCATATTATAACGGACTTTGCAACAAGCCTACTCCATGACTTGTTTAACGGTGGTGTGATAAAACACACATTCAACCGATTTGCTTTTTGAGAGGATTTATCTTCCCCCATTTAAATAAATAAATAAATGGGAAGCTAGCTGGTACTATCTTAAGAAATCCATCCACAGGCCCAGGAAACAAGAATAAAAACAAAAACAAAAACAGTAAACAGGAGTTATAGAAACATCTGGGAGAACCACGAAGGTGTTAGGGGCAACCTCCAGCATCTGACTCCTGTTAGATGATGGGAAGGTCACATCCCATCAAAGCCACAGTACGTTCCATCAATTCCAGATCTTCCCACACTCTCCCACATTATGGGAACTCCAACAATGAGGAAATGTCACTCAACTCAGAACCCTAGAATGGATCTGGTTTGCCCACCCCATACAGTCCTCTCAACGAATCTGTTCCTCACATCTCTTTAGATTACAACAGGGGTCTTCAAACTTGGCCCTTTTATGACTTGTGGACTTCAGCTCCCAGAATTCCTCTGCCAGGCATGCCTGGCTGAAGAATTCTGGGAGTTGAAGTCCACAAGTCATAAAAGGGCCAAGTTTGCAGACCCCCGGATTAGAACCTGTGAAAGACCATCAGAGATACAGCTGTCCCTTGGCCTCTCGGTTTTCATATGCAAGTGTCAGAATCCATTTATATCACATTCATAAATGTATGTTTAAAACATTATCCCCCCCATGGATTCTGCCATCTCCCAAGGAAGGAGGAGCTCATGTGGATTCAGCCTGCCTTAGGTTATTTCAAAGGCCAAGGGAACCTTTTGAACTGGGGGGAACAACAGGGAGGGTTAGAGAAGAAGGCATCTGGCTTGTGTCTTATTTTAATTCTGTAGAGGAAGAAGACAATAACCATAAAGATTCGAAGTTCCCTTTTTCCCACGAAAGGGATGACACGAAGTAAAATGATGGGGGGGCTGACCAAATGGGGTTGAGGGAAGGGGGGGTTGAACCGGGAACTCTTTATAAAGTTTCAATTTGTAAAAACAATACCAAGTCCTGTCTTGTATTTCCACATCCAAGCATGTCCTAGTAAAAATTCCTTTTGGACTAGAACTGACTCCAAGAGTTTTTGTTTTCCTAAGACGTGGATTGGGGTGGGTCCTGACAGCAAGCATTAAAGAGTGTAGAAAGCAAGAACGAAGAGATGCCATATATTGATCAAATATTAACAGCGTTATAAAGATGCCCACAGGACTGGTTACCGAAGAAGGGTTATCAAGTCCAAGCAGCCAGATCTCCTGCAGTACTAATCCTGAAATAAGACTGTAGATAGATTACAGGAAGAAAAGAAAAAAAATCTCCTCTTTATGATGCGTCTTGGAAATCATAAGGTTGGGTGGGAAAAGAGACAGCAAGTAAGATGCAAACCCTTCAAAAGGACAGTCATTCTGCCTCAGTTTAAAATCCTTTTTCCAAAATGGATTCTTTCCCCCTTGAGTGTTCAAAGGTTGTCTATAACAACTTCACAGTTAACTGTATCACCGCTGTACAAACAGAGCAGCCTCCAGGAGAAAACACAAATTGTATCGCCTATCATTTGCATATCTGTGCAATCTGTTCCACTAATTATAAGGTGGATGGCAAAAGGGGGGGGGGGGAGAGACCACAAACAATCCCAGGTGCCTGAGAGGGAGGCAAATACAACCTGGAGAAGAAAAGCACAGAAATGGTATTCCTAAATACACCGGACACAGTGCCAAAATGAGCAATTGCAACAGTTTAGTATCTGAGATCTTTTTCTCTCCCAAGGGAGGGAAAGTTGCCTACATCTAACGATCAGAACCTTTCAAATATTGCCTCTGTGTGTGTGTGTGTGTGTGTGTGTGTGTGTGTTTGGGGGGGTGTATCTGTCTTTAATTAGCCTGCAAGTCCAACTCTACAAATAATGAAAGACCTCAAGGTGCCACAGACACCACAGCCCTTAAGATATACAAAGGTTTGGATGATAGGGTGTGTTATTTGCTAAGCCTGCTACAAAATTCTTTGCTGGGCTGACTGCACTTCACAAACCTGGAAGCAAGAGATTTTTCCCTCTAAGTTCCAACACCATTAACTTTTCTCTCGTTCGTTATTTTTAAGGGGAGACTGTGCAAATTAACACCTTTTTATTACAAATGTATTGATCATTTTAAGGAATCATACACTCATTTGTCTTCCTCTTTCATTGGTGGGAAGTTCAATTTAAAATCTTGTCAGTGTTAGACAGGATGAAAATCTGATGAATGCCCTGGTTAATTCTTCCTAAAAGTTGAAATTTCCGTTTATTTCCCTCGATGCAAGCCTGGTTGAAAAAAATAAAATGACTAAGGCCCCAAGCTAGAAACCAGGAGACGGTGAGTTCTAATTCTGCCTTAAGGTGTGAAAGCCAGCTGGGTGACTTTGGGCCAGTCTTTCAGCCCAACCCACCTCACAGGATTGTTGTGGGGAAGAAAGAGTATTAGATACGTTTGCTACCTCACGTTATTTATAAAAATAATAAACACAGGGTAAAGATAAATAAATAGAAATAATACGGAATTAACAAAAAACAGTGCCGCTACATGCAGTGATGCTTAAACCCAGAAAGCTCGCAAAGGACTCTTAATAACTAGTCACTACTTTCCCTATAATCTAGCAGTAACTGGTGGAAATGCAAAAATATAAAAAAAGTCCCAGATATAAAATCTCCCACCTATTGAAAAAGATAAGCAAGTGCAAGAAAAAGAAAAAAGACAGGGCTTTAAATGGCTATTTGCACCCATTTTATACGAATGCTTGGAACTCACCTCTTAAATATAGTAATTGATATTAATGAGGTGGGAGAGATTATATGGAGAAGCGCATGTAAATGACATTGCCGTTACGAGAAAGCTGCAAAAGATAGCATGTCGTTCACCTAGAAGAGATTTCGTCCCCCTAAGATCGTTCAGAGATCACAAAACTGAACATCAGAAAAGATATACAATGCTACACAGGCAACCTGAATTATCATTTATTACTAGGTTCATTCACAAGCATGTACCTTCTTATGTGAGGCTAATACGCTGTTTTGTTCACCAATCTCGGCATACATAGGCACTCCTTTGAAAGCAGACTACTGTATATGCTGTGTTTAACTCAATAATCAGATTACTCAGTAAAACAAAATCCAAAAAGGACTTAGTTATTTCCAGAGAGACAAAAGGAGGGGGGAAAAATAACGAGAAACAGCCAACACCTCTTTTCACCCAATGGCTGAAACAAAAATTTCCCTGGCTGGCCAGTGAAAAATACAGAGATTCATACATTAGCTCAAGAATTGCCTCCAATAACAAATTGTGACATGTGAAATGATCATTTGCAACACCGATTTTTGCTGGACTAACAAAGGGAGGCAAAAAAGGCAGCCATCCCTGATGAAAGGAGTGGTAAGAGTCAACAAAGCTTTACAAATCAATAACCCCAAACTATTTCTGTTGCTGGTGACAAACTGCAATGTTGATTCCTTCTCTGCACATACAACCTTGCCGTCCACACAGTTTCTGCTATCACCATATCACAACAGAGAAAAGCCACCATTCATTTCCAGTTAATGCACCCAGTGAGTTCTCTCCAGTAGCCAGCAAAAAAACAAGCTAAAAGGCATTTAAAGATGGGGGGAAAAAACATTACCTCCTGAAATGCTAAATGAAGAAACAGGACCAGCTAGAAAAAGGTAAAACTGCAATGTTCATCTCTGAGAGAGGTAGAAAGTAGCCACTGATGGATAAGGAGGTGAGAGAACCGAGGGATCATTATAAAGATAATTTCTAATTCCCTTTGACTCTGGAAAGGGCTGGAAAGAATGAGAAATAGGTTGCCATTGCTACCCTTTCACCAGGAAGCAAGTCACAAATCTATTCCTCTCCTACCAGCTCCGCTGAAATTTAAAGAAGCAAAAACTATCCATCACGTTGATTCTGCCAGTTGGAAAGCTGGTGGTGTGGCAACACACTTCAGCACAATAAAGTAAATATGGTTCGAAATATGTCAGCCTGAATTCACTTCTCCATGAACTTGGGACTTACTAAGCTAATTAATAGCTCAACCACCCTACAACATGAGCAGGTCTAAAAACACACCGCAAACAATCCCGATGTTTAAATGCAAGCCCTCAGGGTGTTTTGAAACAGCACAATACATGATTTTTTTTTAAAAAAAAAGAGGATGCTTTGGCACTATGCTTGGGCAAGAGGGACCCAGCCCAAAATAAAATAAATCTCTGACAAATAAATAAATCTCTGATAAATAAATGAAATAAATCTCTGATAAACAAATAAATAAGAATAAGAATAAAATAAATAAATAATTCACTTCTCAGAACCACAAAAGGAAAATGAAGCAACTGGAGGGGAACCTATAGGCTGGAAATGTTTACACTTGGCTGAAGCACATTTCTATAGGCTAAGTATCTGTATACAGATCTGGGTGTTACTTAACCAAATCTGGAGTAGAAATATCCTGAAAAACAAAAGCTGATCTCTCTAGAGCTGTTACATACTGAAAAGAAGATTAGGTAAGTATCCAGCCTTTGTAATACGAAACAAAACCCCAAGCTTTTCAATTTGTAAATAACACAGAAGTAACATATATTTGGAAACATTCTCTCTGCAGAGATACACATCTACTATCCAAAAATGCCACCCCATCAAACTACCTAAAGGCTGGGCGGATGGGGTTGGTACCAGCTCTTTTAATTTATAAGCACGCTTAGAAATCAAGGCAAACGCACAGCTTATGGCTCCATTTGACCCACAACATTCAGCAAACACGCACATTTCTCAGGGTTCAACAATACGGAATCAAAGAAATCCACCCTACCTCACCAACTCAGATCACATTCTCTCCTCCCGCTGCCGATCATACAGTTCCAACGTTCCTTTCGGCTACACGTGAAAGATTACATCACAACGCATCCCAGCTACAGACACAGGGCGTGCGTCTGCGTCCGGGTGTGTGTGTGTGTGTGTGTGTGTGTGAGCTCGCGCGTGTGTATCACCCACAAACACAAGGGAACAATGCCCAGGCATAAAAGTAGGGATGCAGCTTGCAGGACCTTCCGAGTCACTTTGCCAGCGCTTCGCCCTCCTCAGGGCACTTCGGGATGCCCAGCTTCGTTTCTAGGTTTTCCTTCAAGCCAAAAGAAAAAAAAAAAAGAAATGGGGGGGGGGAACGAGTAGAGAGGACCGGCTGCGATTCACACGACCCGTTTCGCCCGGCTACCGAACGTCCTCCCTCGGCGGCGAAGGGCTCGAGCGCGGCCGAAGAGAAGGGGCTGGGTTCGCTGGCCAAAGCGGGGCGCGCGGGTACGAAGACAGCCCCGCCGGCTCTCTGGCGCGTCGCGGGTCCCCGGCGCGTCGTGGGAACCCAAGGCGAGGAGAAGGGCGCGCCGCCACCCTCCGCCGGAGCCAAACTTACCTGTCCGTCCGCTGCAACTTTCAGCTGGAGGAGGAGGAGCAGCAGCGCCGCCTCCACCCCGCGCGGCTCCGCCGGCCAGCCATCGCGCGCGCCCTGCCGCCGCTGCCGCTACGCCGAGGGCGAAGATAAATCCACATCGCTGGGGAGGCGAGCAGGGCGGCTGCCGCCCCTCGCCCGCATCCCTCTGGCCGCCCCTGCCCGGCGGAACCCTCCCAGCGCCGGAGAGGCTGAGGAGCGCAACCGCCGCCGCCGCCGCCGCCGCTGAGCCCTGCCTAGCGCCGGCCTCGCTGCGGCCGCTGCTTTGGCTTCCCCCGGCAGCGGCGCCGTCGTCCGCTCGGCTCCTCGCCTTTTGCCTCGGCGGCTGCTAATGAGCATGCCCGGGAGAGGGGAGAGCGGGCATGCGCGCTGCCCAGGCCGACGCCGCTTCGCTCTTCACCTGCTTTGCCAGGCGCTGGGCAAGGTGGTCCCGAGCCAGGCTCTCGCGCGGGGAAAGGGATGGGGCAGAAGGGAGGAGGAGGAGGACGCGGCTCCCCGGGCAGCCGCCAGGGGAGCCGGGGGTGGGATGGGAGGGGGGTCCCCTCGCCTCGGGGCCCGCTCCCAGGGAGACCCCCCCAAGCCGGCCGGGCTGCGGACCGGGAAACGAGGAGGCGGCCGCCGGAGCCTCGCAGGGTCTGGCGGAGGCGCCGGGCCGGAGGGTGGGGTGGGATGGGAAGCAACAGGTGGCGGCTGCCTCTCGCAGCCCTGCCCAGAGCGGGAAGCCGAGCCGCGCCTTCCCCGGGGGGCCGCGGGGTCAGTCCGGGTTCGCCCGCGGCTCCGCCGGACTCGCAAGCCGGCCGGGCGCTGGAGATCGAGGCGTCAAGCGCCAGCAGAGTCCCGCCGCGGAGCCGTTGAGCTGGCCGGCCGGAGGCGAGGGAAGAGGCGGCGATGGAGCGCTTAGAGAGCGGGAAGGCGCTGGCAGGGTGCCCCCCCCCCGGCCTCTGGCTGAGATTTTCCGGCCCTCGGAGGAGAGGGCGGAAGGCAGAGATCCGAGCCTCGGTGGCAGTGGGGCTCCGCGGCCTTCCTTTGGTTTTGGGTGTGTGTGTGTGTGTGTGTATGTATATATGTATGTATGTGTATATATGTATGTATGTGTGTGTGTGTGTGTGTGTGTGTGTGTGTGTATGTGTGTGTGTGTGTGTGTGTGTGTATGTGTATATATATATACACACACACACACATACATATATATGGGGTGGGGCGGGGTGGGAAGCAACAGGTGGGGTGGGAAGCAATATACACACACATACACACACATATATATGGGGTGGGGTGGGGTGGGAAGCAACAGGTGGGGTGGGAAGCAATACACACACACACACATACACACATATATATGGGGTGGGGCGGGGTGGGAAGCAACAGGTGGGGTGGGAAGCAATATACACACACATACACACACATATATATGGGGTGGGGTGGGGTGGGGTGGGAAGCAACAGGTGGGGTGGGAAGCAATACACACACACACACACATACACACATATATGGGGTGGGGTGGGGTGGGAAGCAACAGGTGGCGGCTGCCTCTCGCAGCCCTGCCAAGAGCGGGAAGCCGAGCCGCGCCTTCCCCGGGGGCCGCGCCCTTTCCTGGTTATTCTTTACGCCCTCCCCCCTTGGTCCCCTCCCCTCCCCCCCTTGGTACTAATACATTTCTGTATACGCTGAGAAAAGTTCACCTTCATTTTGCAATGTTCTTGATACTTAGCTTCTATCGTGCGCCATCTCATCCCGTCCTATCCCACCCACCCACCCCTCTTTTTTGTAAAATGTCCAGGGAGGTTTCTCAATTATCCCGGTCCTGGTTGTCCCAAAGGTGCTTTTGCAAGAGGCGACATGACTTCCTTCTTTTTTTCTCTCTCTGAAGACCTTTCGCTTCTCATCCGAGAAGATTCTTCAGCTTCCAGCTGAAGAAAGCTTCTTAGACGAGAAGCGAAAGTTCTTCAAGAGAAAAACAAAAGTCCAGTTGCCTCTTGCAAAAGCTCCTTTGGGACAACCGTCTTCTTGTAGTAGCCCCAGAATGAGAGCATCCTAGTCTCCTTCCTAGGAGACTGGGGGTGGAGGGGCCTTAAGGTGTAAAATAGGAGTCTTGACTTCTAATATTGCTTTTGGGGGGGGAAAATCACTCTTTAAAATTCCTAAAAACCCTTCTCGGATGATGCCTGGCTTTGCCTAGGTTCAACATACCTGGGAAAAGTCCATAAGCCAACAAACAATACCATCATGCTCTGGGCAACAACAATTATATTGCACCACAGGTTTCCTTAACCAGCTTTATTATTAAGTTAAAGCCATTTTAACATCTTCTCCTGAGATCCTGGATGTAAAACAACACAACAGTCCAGCTTTGCACAATTTAGTGGGTTAAAGAGTGATCACTTAGTAGAGTTCTTGGTGGCCTCTGAGCTTGGTGGTTTGCAGATGTTACCAAACTAGGTAACATCTTCAGGGTTAGAAGGGAGTGGAGTTGCTTTCTTTATATACACAATAGTTTGCCCTGCCAATGTTGATGGAGGTGTTGTTTTCTCCTTGATTTAAGTTTCTTGCCCCCCAAAATGCTAGGGAACTTGGCAACTCAGACAAATCAGCCATCTACAGGCACACAGAGGTAAACAACGTTTACACACCATTTTAAAAAAGAACAAAAACTCAAAAAAGGAAACAAAAGATCACAGCTCCTCCTTGCCAGTGATCAACACCCAGATATGCAGGGATAAATACTAGGATTAACACCAGACAAGCAATCAAGCAGTAAACAACACCCTAAGTAAGGAACTTTTGATTCAGACCAACAATCAAGCAGCAAGCAACAGTTAATGAACTTCCAAGGGGGAAAAAAACCATACCTCCACCAACACTGACAGGGCAAAGCATTGTATACAAACAGAGATGTGTGCAGGAAAACAACCAAGCTCAGAGAGCACTAAGGACTCCATAGTTCAATTGTAAGCTACAGACTCCCTTTTATCGATCGTTCAGCCTCCTAAAGTCATTTTAGTTGGACTTGCTAAAAGGATGAGAAAAGAGAACATTTGTGCAAAAGTACCTAAATGTAGTGATAGCAAATATGTGATTTTTTTTCCTCCTGCAGTTAGGCTGTTATTTCTATTTACTCCTTAAATTTCCCTAGTGAATGAATAGCATTTTCCTTCTAGAAATTCTTTCGATACCCACCAAATTATCTACCACCCTTGTCTTTCTTCTTTAATTATATCCCTTTGCATTTTATATCTAAATGTTTACAATGTTCTGTTGAGAAGCTAGTGTACAGTATTCTACAACAAAGCACGCTTTCCAGCATGCCTTTCAATTCCACATAATCATCGTTATACAATTAAAATGTGAATACTTAGAAACTGTGGAAATATGCCCAGAAAAACAATCAATCAATAAAAGGCAACATTAATTTGGGGGACTCTGTGTAGGATACATGGAGACAAGAACTAGAGGAATTGACACATCCTTACTTTGGGTAAATTGATATTATGCGACCAGCCACATGCAACACGGTGTGAATAGGTAAGCATTTCTCCTAAGCATCTTCTTTCCAGAAGCAATGAAAATCTCAAGAGTTGAAATAAAACACTAGATTTCATACATCCATGCCAAGCCATAATGTAGCCTTATTTGCCGCTAAGTCAACTGGTTGAATCTTACCAATGAGGAGTCTCTGAGCTTGGTTGTTTTCTGGAAGACATTTCATTACCCAAACTAGGTGACATCATCAGATCTTCAGTGCATCATTATCATCGTGAGAATAATAGTCTGGGTAATGAAACGTCTGCAAGAAAAAAAGCTTAGAAAACATCAAGGAACCTCACAGTCCCCCCCCCTCCTCCTCCTCCTCCTCCTCCTCCTCCTCTCCACAAACCCCGCTCCATTCTAGTACTGATTATGAACTGGATGAAATGTCTGCAAGAAACCAACCAAGCTCAGAAAACACCAAGGACCCGTCATTTCAACCCTGAGCTACAAATGTTCTCCTTTATTGGAGCCTTACTAAGTTAAAACAGAAAAGAAATTCCTAAGCACCTTGAATAAAATGTAGGGGGTGATAAAGAACTCTCATTCACAGAAAGAAAACATAATAAGCTTTTCAGCAAATTGCAAAGCAGATTTCATCCTAGGTTTTGGTAAAGTCACTGAAAATCTCCTGGCTTGGCCCTTTTCTATTTCAAAGAATTTAAACGCCAAATTTGCTATTATGAGTGCGGACCTTCTGAAGCCTGCTGTCAATGGCTCAAGGATGCTAATGCAGGGGCTCCAATGGGTCTCTTATTCCAGGCCAGTAAAGAGAAATAATAAGTCTCTTTTGTCAGATTCATGTTTCCACATCCCCAAATCATTCCATCCACCATCATTTGGTAAATTACTTCTTAACGGAATAACAAAATAACAGAGTTAGAAGGGACCTTGGAGGTCTTCTAGTCCAACCCCCTGCTCAGACAGGAAACCCTATACCTTTTCAGACAAATGGCTGGCCAGTCTCTTCTTAAAAACTTCCAATGTTGGAGCATTCACTGCTTCTGGAGGCAGGTTGTTCCACTGGTTAATTGTTCTAACTGTCAGGAAGTTTCTCCTTAGTTCTAGGTTGCTTCTCTCCTTGGTTAGTTTACATCTTTATTCTTATTCCATCCTCTTTCTTATAATAGTTTTTTTTTTTTTGCATCGCTGTTAGTGTACACTTCTCTCTACTTCCTAAGCAAAAGCGGAGGCATTCTAATGCACTTTTGGCACCTCTATATTCACACCATGGGGACATGATATTCCCTCCTCACTTTCTTTCTCTTCCATCACACACTGCTAAAAGCTTTGCCTGTGCGGGTAAACTTCCCTACATCTGCCTTGGCTTGAGCTGGTTTTCGAAACAAAGGCATCTGTAAATTCATCCTAGCAGTTTCTTTTGGTTTTTTTTCCTTAATTCTGTGTTGAAATTGTAATCCTGTTCAACAATCCTTTACATCAGACATGTCAAACACAAGGCCCAGGGGCCATTCCATCCCACGAAGCGGTTTCATGGGGCCTGCGAAGCCATCCTGGAAACAGTGAGGGAACGGCCCCCACTGCCTTGGCCCTGGCCCAGAGACCCTCCTTCTGCCAGAGACCCCCAGATCTGTCCCACTCCTGCCCAGGCCCCCATAGGCACCCTTGATGCGAATGATGTAGAGCTGGCCACGCCCACCCAGTAGGCCATACGCACTCTAGCCACGCCCACCCAGTAGGCCACGCCCACCCTGGCCACACCCACCCGGCCCCCTGAGGGCAACCGCAATGCTGATGCGGCCCTCAATGAAAATTGAGTTTGACACCCTTGCTTTACATAATGTGATCGGTTTGGTTTTGGCTTGATCTGTCTGCAACCGCCAAACTCTTGCGATATATAGGTGGTCCTCGACTTACAACTGTGCCCAACGTTTCTGTTGCTAAATGAGACATTTCTTAAGTGAGTTTTGCCCCATTTTATGAACTTCCTTGCCACAGTTGTTAAGGGAATCTGTTAAGTTAGTAACACAGTTGTTAAGTGAATCTGGCTTCCCCCATGGACTTTGCTGGTGAGAAAGTCGCAAAAGGGGATCACGTGACCCCCAAGGCACTGCGACAGTCATAAATAGGACTCGGTTGTCAAGCGTCTGAATTTTGATCACGTGACCAATGGGGATGTTGCAACAGTCGATGTGAAAACCAGACAGAACTCACCTTTTTTTTTAACAGAACCATTGCAACTTTGAACGGGCACTAAATTTTATTTTATTTTATTTTAATTCCATTTATATCCCGCCCTTCTCCGAAGACTCAGGGCGGCTTACAAGCTTAGCAGTAGCCTTCATTCTATGTATATGCCTGCTTGTTAGGGCTTTCACACACACCCCCAAGCGGCATTATTACAAAGTCAGCTTATTGCCCCCAACAATCTGGGTCCTCATTTTACCTACCTCGGAAGGATGGAAGGCTGAGTCAACCTTGAGCCTGGTGGGACTCGAACCTGCACTGATTGCAGGCAGCTGGTGTTACTTAAGGAGGCATTAGCCCCCTGCTCCACCAAGGCTCATAACCCTTGTAAGTCGAGGACTACCTTATGTAATGAACCATGGTTAAGCAGAAGGAAAATCAGCAGCCTGGATGGACCCAGTGAAGACCTCTACTACTAAAAAGGTGCTTTTTAAATTTTGCAGAACTTTTCTTTTAGGAAAGAGGCCTCCGTTTCCGTATTGAGTTCTCAAGCTACCTCTTTAGTCTCCTTTGCAGATTTCATTTGGTTTTTATCACTGCAAGGTTATAGAGGGTGCTGTCAATTCTACAGCTTTGTTCTCTTTTGTTGTGCACCTCTCTGCAGACTTACGGCTCCTGCTTCCTGCATGGCTAAGGGACAAAAGAAGTTAGGGCAGAAGATTCATCTTCAAAGCTGAAGTCTGCAGATAATGGTAAGACTTGCCGAAGTGGGGTGACCTGGCATTCATCAGATCCTAAATCTCCTAGAATCTGCAGGATCAGGTGCTCAAGTAATCTTCTGCCGGGTCATATAACACTCTCTTCTAATAATGTTTGCAACTATGGCTGTTTATTGTGGCAGTGTCGCTGCTCGTTCCTTGAATGTATTGCTTGAATAGCTTATGTTATTACATTCTCATTTTTCTGTCTTTAGGGGTGAAAGCTGGTCAAAATATGTTCGACAAATGAGTAATATTTAAAAAGATAAATGAATTCCTTAACAAGCAGAAGAACATCTAAAACAACAACCACAGCAACAATTTTGCATTCTTTTTCCAGATTACTCTAATCCTGGGATTGTTAAAAGAGATGCAGATTTCTCCCTTGGTGAAAGAACAATAGGAAGAAGCATCTTCTCCTGTTTAGCTCTAAGAAACACAAAACAGATAAACCACAATTGCATTCTAGCAGCTAAAGGGAATGCAGCAATCTTTTCCCACAATGCTTTTCAGAAAGGACAAACTTTACAGCGCTGGTCAATGGCTACGTGGGCCAAAGACCCAGTTTGGAGTTCTAGTTAAGACGTCAGGTTAAAAACTGCGAGACTGAGTTCCAGTCCCACCACAGACATGAAGTCAACTGGGTGGCCTTGGGCCTGTCACTTTCTGTCAACCCTAGGAAGAAGGCAATGGCAAACCACTTTCAAAATCTTGCTAGAAAACTGAAGAGATCAATCTAGATCAGTAGTTCTCAACCCAAGTGGATTCAAGTGAAGGCTTGAAGCTGGGACATTTTTCAGTGGATTGATGAATACTTCAATCCAATTTTAGAAAATGTCAGGGGAATTGTCACAAGACAGATGCCCTTAAAAGGAAGTACGCCTCTTCACAATATACAGTAGCTTCTCACCAAACTACGTACAGTGGTACCTCAGTACTTAACTTTAAAACTTTGAAACTCATCAAATTTGGTACTCGATGCATTTTGGCATGAAAATTTTGTCCCAGTACCCATCGTTTGTTTGCTATTCAATGCACAAGCTAGAACTTGTTGGTGTCGCCTGCCTCGTGACTTGCTACGCTTTTCAGCCAAAACAAAGGGTCATGTTTTAGTCATGTGGTTTGTTTGATACTGGTTGTTTTTAGTACTCAGCGCATCTCCCAGAACCAATCAATGATGAGTACCAAGTTACCACTGTACTAAAACAGAGATAATATGTACTGTTCTCCGATGACATGTGGCCCTCTATCTGTTTTTTTCTTTCTTGGCTAGTGACTAACCAACTCCTAGTAGCCCTAGAATAATTATAATTTTGAATCCCATTTTCTGGACAGTAGATAATTGGCAACTCTTGTGGCCTGTTTCAGCTGGTGCCCTATATATGCAAGGCATATCCTCTTTCTATGAGTTACAGCTCCTGTCCCAGACAGAATAAACAGTCCCAGCCAAAGGAACATATCAATGCATCCTTACTCATAAAAAAAAACCCCTTGTAACGAAACCCAAAAAAAGAGATGACCTCCCTTTCAATTGATTATCAAACCCGGCAAGACATAAAATGGCATTTCCTGTCAACTTTCATGGAACATTCTTTAATAGGGGTTTTTCCCCCTTTCCAGCTGTAAATTGCTCTCCAAAGTAGCTCCTGAAGTGGTGTTTTAAAACAGAAAAATGTCTATATGTAGGCATGAAGTTCTTTTGGGTTGGTTTGTATTACCTGTACGTGTTTGGGGACCAGCTGTTACATTGTGAGCTATTTTTATTGGTTTATATCTTGGTAACTGTAGTGTTTCTCTGGTAGAGGCATGGAACTGATGAGGGGAGTTGTGATGTCATTTCTAATGTTCAACCCAAGGCTGGGAAATGACTTACTTATGTTTGTAATCTACCCCTAGCTTGTGTTTCACAGCTCCCCTGCATATCCTCTCTCAGCACCTGGTCTTCTGCTTGTAGTTGATGTCACGGCGTAATATAAACCTAGTTTAGTCCATAAACCACAATTGCAAATTGCATTTGCTCAAGATGCCAAGTCGAAAGCTTTTGCCTACAAGCCACAATGTCCAAGTCTCCAGAAGATATTAAGCCCAAGCCAAACAAATCCTACATGATAAAAGACAAGGTGTGAATTCGCTGTATAGCTCTACCTGTCATAGTGATTAACTGCCACTTAGTAGCAGAAGATAGATACTTAATATCTGTTGCCTGTATTTGTCTTCCTTGGAAGTTTTTCCAGAGTTAAGTGGTTGGCTACTATGGACATCGGTAGATAGCCCACTGATTTCATTTAGCAGAACTTATATCTGCATGGGAAAAAAGACAATTGAAGGCCAAGCAACAAATACCTGGATGCCCCAGTGCTCTTTTTAAAACCCAGGTTAGCCAGGTTTGCAGATCGGCTAAAGATAAAACTAGAGATGTGACTGCTGGTTTGAGGGCTGCCGAAGCTTTCTGTGATGTGGTGAGGTCTGCACTTCAGAAGTGATTGGGGAGAAGATTCATTTTTGGGGGAAGCGGATGAAATGGATACTTTAAGTATCTGTGGGGTTTTAAGCTTACCTCCAAGCCTCCAAATAATCAGACCAATTTCCGATCCTTCCCAATTTAGAAGGCTCTGGAAGCACTCGAAGAGATGTTTGAGAGTTGAAAGTACTCCAAAGCCGGATATCTCTGTGCTAAATAAAGAATACAGAAGAAGAGAGTTGGAAGGGACCTTGTAGGCCATCTGGTCTAACCCACTGCAACTTAACAAAAACATTCTGTGTACACCTAACATGCTGTGCCCAGTTAAACTAGGATCACCTGGTTTACATAATATCTTAACACAATGTTAGAGAAAGAGAATAATGTATAAATGGAATGGTTGAGTCTCTAAAACATGTTGACTCATAAATTTACCCAGCCACATTTTAGCATTTTGTGCAAGACCCAGTCATAGCATCCTTGCATTTCTCTCTGTCTAGCATTGTGTGATGTGATTTAAATAGCTTTCCCAAGCATCTAGGTTCTGTTGTCACCTGCTTTAGTTCTCTTAAAAAAAAAAGAACCTTATCGCAGATCTCTGGCATTATGTACTTCAGTCCTAAGAGAGAGAGAAAAAAATCCTCAAGATACCTAAAAGAGTCTAAAAAGACATTCTGAATAACCTGACAAGGGAAATGTTCAGGTAACTATACAGTATAGAAATTCTGTAGCATGAACATAAATAATTTGAATTAAGATAAACTAATAAGGAGAAGATGGATGGATGGAAAAAAGGAGGAAGGAAGGAAGGAAGGAAGGAAGGAGACAGAAAGAAAGAAAAAAAAAGAAAGAAAGAAAGAAAGAAAGAAAGAAAGAAAGAAAGAAAGAAAGAAAGAAAGAAAGAAAGAAAGAAAGAAAGAAAAGGAGAAGTGAAAGAAGGGAAGGGGATAGAAGATCCAAGAGCTATTTCTGGCCTTCCTCAATATTCCTGTATTGAATTCCAGTACTGAATTCTTCCAAGCTTGTTGACAGCTTCAGGATCGGTCACGCTGTTGTCACTACATCTCAGTACTAAAGGTGGCAAAAGGAGTATTTGATCAATTATGCTGAAAATAATGGAGAAATACCCAAAATCCAAAAGATCCACAAATCTCCTCACCTTCTTCCAGATTTCCAAATACCACTAATAAGGTGCATCAGCTTGAGAGCTGGTCCACATTTATTTCCTGATAATGGTGTTATAAAACTCCTTGAATTTGAAGCATCCTGATTTAAATACAAAACAACTGTTTTGCATTCAAAAAATAAAGTTGCTCCTCTCATTCAGGAAAGGTGTCAGCCTTGGAATGAAGTGTTTCAAAACAGAATTTGATTCGTATCTGACAGGTTTTGGATGCCCCTGTTTCATCCCGACCTTATTTGCAATTAGAGTGAAACCCAGAAAAACCCAAACTGGGACAACCACAAACATCTTTCTATCTTCACTCCTTCCCTGTGGGGTTTTGGAACTGTGGTTCGTTGCTGAAACATTTTCCTAAGGCTATAAGGTTGCAGTTTTAGAACTAAATCAACCATCCTCAGTGGAAATCTTACAAAAGTAACAAAACAATTAGATACCTTGGTTAAAAACAGAAGGAAAAAAAGGAAAGCCAAAGCCAAAGAATTCACTAACTTCTTTCTGAGAGAGTTAATAAACCGGCACTAGATGAATGCAATACTTTTAAAGGCAGCTCCTCGTTCAATTTAAAATGCTGCATTCCAAGATAAATTTAAAAGCTTGACAGTAGAACTAATTATACATCTAGAAATGTATAATTCAGTCTCCTCAGCAACAAGATGCCCCAGTGGTTTGAGTAAGAACTCATAAGGGAAGAGTTCTTTCAGAACCCCTTGCTCTTCCCTGCAATATTTATGAGTGCACCAATATTTAATTCATTATTTATAGTGTTCTGGCGTATATCTAATTTGTTTGATATATACTTTTTTTATATGTCCACCGCACTTTGTATACAAGCAGTTATTATAGGAAGGAGAACACCACCTCAACCTGGAAAAGCCCCTGGGAAAATGGATTAAGTGCGCCATAGGAGTAACCAAGAAGGGACGCGGTGGCTCAGTGGGTTAGGATGCTGAGCTTGTCGATCAGAAGGTCGGCAGTTTGGCGGGTCGAATCCCGAGTGCCGCGTAGCAGAGTGAGCGCCTGTTACTCGTCCCAGCTTCTGCCAACCTAGCAGTTCGAAAGCACGTAAAAATGCAAGTAGAAAAATAGGGACCACTCCGGTGGGAAGGTAACAGCGTTCCGTGCGCCTTTGGCATCTAGTCATGCCGGCCACATGACCACGGAGACGTCCTCGGACAAGCGCTGGCTCTTCGGCTTTGAAACGGAGATGAGCACCGGCCCCTAGAGTCGGAAACGACTAGCACGCATGTGCGGGGGAACCTTTACCTTTACCTTTACTAGGAGTAACCAAGAGCATTTTTTTGCAGTATGCTTTTTCCCCTTTATACAGTTAGACTGCAAGGGCTTAATTATCATGGTTTCTGGCATCTTGGCCTTAAAAGGGCCTGCTTAAGAAAAATCAAATCAAATTAAATCCATGTGTTGTACAGTAGTACCTTGGTATGCATTGTTGTTGTTTATTTAGTTTTATTCATTTATAACATAAAATGTGAAAATACAAAAACAAGTAATGGTTTCTACAACCGTAGAAAAAGGGAAAACAAAAAAAAGTATGAAGAAAGGGCGAGGGACAAAAGGCATTGACTCTTGACTCTCTCTGTTGCAGTAAAATCAGACATTAAAATCAAATCTCAACTTTTTACATTTCTCTAGCAGTACGCACTAGCCATTTCTGTATCGGCGAATCAGTCTAATCGGTAAAAACCAAAATCACGATATCATTTTTTTCCCCCACCTCAAGCACAAAGTCCAGAAGCGGTTTCCAAGTAGAAACAAAAGTACTTGTGTTCTTTTCTTTTATCAAAACAGTCAATTTGGCCATCTCTGCTAATTCCATCAGCTTTTGTAACCATTCATCCATGGCAGGAATCGAGGCATCCTTCCACTTTTGTGCCGTCACTATATATAAAATCAGAGTTGCATTTTTTTTTTCTAGTTATCTTTCCATTAGGCCCAGAAGGAAAGTTTCTGGTTTAATCTTTATGTTCACTTTAAGAATTTTCTGCATTAATATATGGGATGCATTGTTAATTGGTTCCGGAGGCACAACGAGTACCACAAATGATAAGTACCAAACATATTTTTCCCATAAGGGATAATATAGTGAGTCACAAGGCAGCTACCACCAAGTTGTAGCTTGTGCACTGAATACCAAACAAACTTTGAGTACCAGGACAAAATGTTTGCATCACACTGCACTGAGTACCAAATTTGATGAGCTTCAAAGCAGTTGAATACCAAGGCACCACCGTAGTAGTTAAAATGTTGGACTAAAGTTAGGGACATCCAAGATCCCATGTTCAATTTGCTATGATTTCCAAGGGTCTATTCTAATTTCAGTCCCAGTGATCCTTGTCTACTGTTTGGTTAATTGTATTCAGACTTGTAGGTTTCCAACATTAAGTGCATTATAGTTGAGTTGTTAGGGTATTGCAAAAACAAAAAGACAATTGGTGCAATGAAAAGGATGAGGAAGTACTCAGCGTGTGGTCCTCAATGCAACTGCATCTACATAGAAGGAAGTGTGTAGTGGGGTGCCCCAGGGCTCTGTTCTGGGCCCAGTGCTCTTCAACATCTTCATCAACAATTTGGATGAGGGGATAGATGGGGAACTCATCAAATTTGCAGACGACACCAAGCTGACAGGAATAGCCAACACTCCAGAAGACAGGCTTAAGATACAGGAGGATATGGACAGACTCGAACACTGGGCACTATCTAACAAAATGAAATTCAACGGTGAAAAAAGTAAGGTTCTACATTTAAGCAGGAAAAATCAAATGCACAGGTATAGTATAGGTGGTACCTTGCTCAATAGTAGTAACTGTGAGAGGGATCTCGGAGTCCTAGTGGACAATCCCTTAAATATGAGCCAGCAGTGTGCTGCAGCTGCCAAAAAAGCCAACACAGTGCTAGGCTGCATTAACAGAGGGATAGAATCAAGATCACGTGAAGTACTAATACCACTAATGCCTTGGTGAATGAACCTTTATTGTCAAAGTACAACCATGTATACATTGAGATTAGCTGAGCCTCCCTTCGTGCTCCCACCCCCCAACTCACAGTGACAACAAACCATCTTATTACACCATGTGAACTAATTGCACCACACACCGGCCTTGCACGAGCCCTGGCGAGGTCATCCAGTGGTGTCAGGGTGAGTACAGCACAGTGTCTTGTGCTGTACTCACCACTCTCTGTAATACTTTCCTATCCGCGGCTGTCAGACCAGCATACCAAACCACAATACCATACGAGATGACGCTCTCTATAGTAGACCGGTAAAAGAGGGTCATTAGCCATTGTTCTACCCTGTTCTTCCGCAAGACCCTAAGAAAGTGAAGCCTCTGTTGGGCCTTTCTGGCCACCTGGGTTGTGTTAACTTTCCAGGTCAGATCTTCGCAGAGGTAGACTCCCAGAAATTTAAAGGAGGAAACTCTCTCCACACGGTCCTCCCCGATGTAAAGTGGGGCAGGTTCCTCCTTTTTCCTCCGGAAGTCTGGCACCATCTCTTTCGTCTTGCCGATGTTCAGGTGCAAGTTGTTGTTACTACACCATATGGATAGTTTTTGTACCTCCGCCCTGTATGCTGTCTCATCCCCACCTGTAATAAGACCCACCATAGTCGTATCATCTGCGAATTTAATTATCGCAGTGGATGGGTCAGATGATACACAGTCATATGTGTATAAAGAGTACAGGTAGGGGCTAAGCACACAGCCCTGTGGCGTGCCGGTGCAAAGCTTCAGGGGGGTGGACAAAGCAGACCCGACCCTCACTGTTTGTAACCGGTCCCTAAGAAAGTCTTGAATCCAATCGCAGATGGCGGGGGAGAATTTCACACCTGGAATACTGCATCCAGTTTTGGTCACCACGATGTAAAAAAGATGTTGAGACTCTAGAAAGAGTACAGAGAAGAGCAACAAAGATGATTGGGGGACTGGAGGCTAAAATATAGGGAACAGTTGCTGTAATTGGGTGTGTGTAGTTTAACAAAGAGAAGGGTGAGGGTTGACATGATAGCAGTGTTCCAATATCTCAGGAGCTGCCACAAAGAAGAGGGAGTCAAGCTATTTTCCAAAGCACCTGAAAGCAGGACAAGAAGCAACGGATGGAAACTAGTCAAGGAGAGAAGCAACCTAGAACTAAGGAGAAACTTCCCGACAGTTAGAACAATTAACCAGTGGAACAACCTGCCTCCAGAAGTGGTGAATGCTCCAACACTGGAAGTTTTTAAGAAGAGACAGGACAGCCATTTGTCTGAAATGGTATAGGGTTTCCTGCCTGAGCAGGGGGTTGGACTAGATGACCTCCAAGGTCCCTTTCTTCTTCTTCTTCTTCTTCTTCTTCTTCTTCTTCTTCTTCTTCTTATTATTATTATTATTATTATTATTATTATTATTATTATTATTATTATTATTATTATTATTATTATTATTATTATTATTTAGGAGGCTAGGCTAAGATAAATTCAGGGGAAAAAATAATACCGTAGTGAAATTCTGTCTCTGTTTGCTTAGGTCAGAATTCAGATTGAGTTCAGCGGGACTTCCTAGTTATGTGTGTACAGAATAGCAAACAATCACTTACTTATTAAACTTCTTAGGTCTCCAACAACCACTCTCAAAAATGGGTCACACGATGTGCATTGTCCTAATATGGCTTGATTGTTTTTAGTTTAGTACCATGGACAGCAACCTGTCACCAATGAGCCCCAGTGGGCTCAAGACAAGCTGTCAAAATATAGCAGCAACATGGAGAAATTTCAGTGATATGACTTCAGCCTGTTTTGGGAAAGCTGGAGGTGATGTGTGTGCATACATACATATGGGATCTGTTTTCTTTCCAGAGGCTTCCTGATTGCTTTAACCCTTTAATCAGCCCAAACGCTTCCAAGGATATCATAGCTTTGCTTATTTTAATGTACAAAGACCAGATCCCACCATGAGGAGATCCGCGGTTCTTAAATATGATAGCAAGATCACAACTCCTAAACATCCAAACATTGCATATTCCTGGCCCAGAACTAGCAATGGCTAGTGATACTCCAAAGCTATAAGCTAAAGGTAGACTGTATTTTTATTAGCCTGTATTTTTATTAGCTCATTCAAATTCTAACTGACAAAATAACTCTACAGTTTGTAGTTTTTTATTGCTGTTCACTAATGTCTTATAGTTGTTAGTTATCTGAAGTCTTGATCCATTGATTATATGATTTTAACTCATTCATTATGCTTTCATCTTGAAGGTTTATGGATTCTTCGATCAGCTTTAGTGAGAGTACCAGGAAGGAAGGAAGGAAGGAAGGAAGGAAGGAAGGAAGGAAGGAAGGAAGGGCAAGGAAGAGAAAGGAAGAGAAAGGAAGGAAGGGGGCAAAGCAAAAATGATGGATGGATGGATGGAAAGAAGGAGAGAAATGGAAAGAAATAAAGCAAAAAAGATGGAAGAAAAGGAAGGAAGGAAGGAAAGGCAAGGGAAAGAAAGGAAGGAAAGAGGCAAAGCAAAAAATGATAGATGGATGGATGGAAGGAGAGAAATGGAAACAAAGTGAAAAGGTTGGAAGGAAGAAAGGAAGGGAGGGAGGGAGGGAGGGAGAAATTCCATAGAAATTCCATTCTATATTGCACACAATAAGATTGCAATGTTCCTGAACCAAATATTCTGCATGGCACAACTTTTAATAATATAAAGTCTCTAAAAATTATCCCACAAGAAGCTGCTCCCCCCCCAGCCTTTAGTTACAATTCTAGTCAAAATCATATGAATGCAATTTTAAGCTTTGGTTTAAGCTTCCCAAAAGGGCACATGCATTCCTTTTTTTTTCTTGTTAGAGGCTAAATGCACATAACAACTAACCTTCTGTTGTAAAAGGATTAAAGAGGTCCAACCTCTGAGTTGCTGAACCTGTTATTGAAATTAAGTTTATTACACCTGTGGTGTCTGTTGTTTCTGAGTAGTTTTTACAATGGAAATGTAAGGAACATTTGGCAAGTGAACATTTTCACAAAGCATTCATGGGTCACTCTGATTTTAGTTAAAAAAAGCGCTCTCAACAGATTACTTAGAGTTTGTAGCTGATATTACATGCGTTATAATATCAAAATTAAACTACCTGTATCATTTGTGCAATGACCAGCTTCAACTGGTGCAAAGTGCGGCGGCACGGACACTCTTGGGAGCCTCCCGATACTCCCATATCACACCTCTCCTCTGTGCGCTGCACTGGCTTCCGGTTGCCTTCCGTGTGAAGTTCAAGGTGCTAACAATGACATACAAAGCCCTACATGGCATGGGTCCGGACTACCTACGGGAGCACCTTCTGCCAATGTCAGCACCCCACCGTCCTGTGCGCTCCCACAGAGAGGGCCTCCTCAGGGTGCCACCGCTCAAGGAATGTCGGCTGGTGGCCCCCAGGGGGAGGGCATTCTCAGTGGGTGCGCCAGCCCTCTGGAACAGCTTACCAACCGAAATCCGGATGGCCCCTGACCTCCGTACCTTCCGTCGCGACTTAAAAACTTTCCTGTTCCAGCAGTCCGGCCTGGCATGATAGCGTTAATTGGGGTCCCAGTTTGTTTTCATTAGTGTTTCTTATTATTTTTATTGTTCAATCTGTATACATTCCTTCCTCTGTACACCGCCCCGAGTCCCTCGGGAGAAGGGCGGTTTATAAAAACTAATAAATAAATAAATAAATAAATAAACATAGGTGACATTAATTATAGCTTGTACTGCATGCGTATATGTTCACCTCACATAATGCAAAACATACCATTTGGTACACATGGATTTCTTTGAATATGTCAGGATTTAGATGCATCCCCATATAATATTCAGCCATAAACTAGGGAACATAATAGGTTGGCTCACACAGAGCTGATAAGGCAAACAAAGTGTCCTGGAATTATGCAGTATGACAGTTCAGCCATGGTGGGTAACAGATGATATTACAGATGTGTGGCATTCTTAAAAATCCAACACACACAAACACACAGATATATGGACATGGAGATGACTTTCCAGAAAAGCCTTCCAAAAGAATCCGTCCTTCCCTTGACAAACTTCTGCCAACATTTTTATTTTTAAAGAGACCTCCAACAGTTGACTTGTGTCAACTTTTATAAGTATTCTGCAATGAATTTAACTGGTGGTTATTTTCATGGGTGTTATTGATTTCATTCATGTGTTGTTACCACATCATTTTATTTTGTCTGTTTTATTGCTGTTACTCAAGTTGACGAAAACCTAGTGGAAAGGCAATTAATTTAAACACACAAATTAATCAACATACTTTGCTCCATTCTTCTCAGTTTATCAACTCAGGTACATCAACATAGATTTATCAGTAAATAAATATTTATTGTCCCTTATTGTCCCTTTATTTGGAAAAGGAGGGGGTCATTTCAGGTAAATGTTTGCAACTATTTTGAATAGTGTTATTGACTAACAAGCCCTTAGTTTTTCCAGTCCCAGTTTCTGCCATCCAATTCTTAAACTGGGAAAAAAGCAGATCTTCCATTCCCACCCATAACTCTTATTAATTATTTACATTAGCAATGAACAAATGTTTAACTATGGCTTTGCAGTGCTTATTCATTGCCTATTTTAGATGAAATAAAATGCATACATGTTTTTAAATACAACCGATGATGCTTCTATTAACTATATTTGTACAATTTAGATCATGGACCATAAAAGCAAATAAATATTTCATCCCTTTCCTCCGTACATCATCATGTTTTTCCTCTTTGCCACAGACTCCTTAAAATTCTGAGGGGGAAAATAATTACAGCTGGGGATTTTAATGAGACTCACAAATTTCTGGCATCCGTAACACCGAAGATTGTTTTTAAAAATGGTTCCAGTCAATGACAGTGTTTCCTCTGGATTTACTAGGCAATTGTTGAAAAATAATGCTGCCTATTTAAATGCTACATAAGTTGGGGAAATATATTAGCCAGGGATGGCATTAGTAATACAAGGGAGGTTGGGAAAAAAAAGGAAGGGAAGGGAAGAGAGAATAGCCATAAGCAATAAACAGAAAGAAAATAAGTCAGTTGACAGCTTATGTCTGAAAAAGTACCTTAGCCCAGATGGCAAGAAACCCAGGAAAAAGCATTTCAGATAATTCAAAGATGCTCTGAATTAATGAACTTACTATAAAAAAGCCTAGGAAATTCCTCTTACTGTTTCCAAAATTCTGCATTACCCCAGACTAGACTTAGAACTACCTTACTAGATGCGGGAATTGAAGGGGAACTCATCAAATTTGCAGACGACGCTAAGTGGGCAGGAATAGCCAACACCCCAGAAGACAAGCTCAAGATCCAAAAAAATCTTGACAGACTTGAACAATGGGCGCCATCTAACAAAATGAAAATCAATGTAGATAAAAGTAAGGCTATACACTTTAGGTTAGAAAAACCAACTGTATTGGTGAAACTTGGCTCAATTCCAGTAACTGCAAGAGGGGTCTTGGAGTCCTAGTGAACAATCAGTGAAATATGAGCCAATAGTGTGCGGCGGCAGCCAAAAAAGCCAATGCAATCCTAGGCTGCATTAATAGAGGGACAGTATCAAGATCATGTGAAATTCTAGTACCACATTACAAAGGCTTAGTTAGATCATGCTTGGAATATTGCACCCAGTTCTGGTCACCACAATATAAAAAGATGCTGAGACTCTGGAAAGAGTGCACAGAAGAGCAACAAAAATAATTAGGGAGCTGGAGGCTAAAACATATGAAGAATGGTTATAGAAATTGGGTACATCTAGTCTAATGAAAAGAAGGACTAGGGGGGACATGGTAGCACTGTTTCAATAAGGGACGTGGTGGCTCAGTGGGTTAGGACACTGAGCTTGTTGATCAGAAGGTCGGCAGTTTGGCAGGTCGAATCCCAAGTGCCGTGTAGCAGAGTGAGCGCCTGTTACTCGTCCCAGCTTCTGCCAACCTAGCAGTTCGAAAGCACGTAAAAATGTAAGTAGAAAAATAGGGACCACTGCAGTGGGAAGGTAACAGCGTTCCGTGCGCCTTTGGCGTCTAGTCATGCCGGCCACATGACCACGGAGACGTCCTTGGACAAGCGCTGGCTCTTCGGCTTTGAAACGGAGATGAGCACCGGCCCCTAGAGTCAGAAATGACTAGTACGCGTGTGCGGGGGAACCTTTACCTTTACCTTTAGTCTAATGAAAAGAAGGACTAGGGGGGGACATGGTAGCACTGTTTCAATATTTAAGGGATTCCTACAAAGTCAAGGGGATCAAACTATTTTCCAAAGCACCAATAGGCAAGGCAAGAAACAATGGTTGGAAACTAACCAAAGAAAGGAGGAACCTAGAATTAAGGAGAAATTAACCAATAGAATAACTTGCCTTGAGAAATTGTGGGTGCTCCATCACTGAAGGCTTTCAAAAAGAGACCAGACAACCATTTGTACAAAATGGTATAGGGTCTCCTGCTTGAGCAGGGGGTGTACTAACTAAAAGACTTCCAAGGTCCCTTCCTAGTCTATTATTCTATGTTTTATGTTACTAAAACCAATGCGCTTCTTACTTCCTGGCTGTTGCATTGCTGTGAGAATTTGACAGGGAATCTTAATTTGCTTCTAACTGAGCATTTGTTTTGACATCTAAGGAGTACCATATGTGAATCTGGTTTTTACCAAGCTGGAAATGTATCCTGTAAGCTTTCAGGCATGGGTCCTACACTACAGAGAGTTGGGTTTGTGAGTTAGGTGGCTAGAAGGAAGGAGATGTCCGAATGTTAAATCTCATGCCACTGACATGCAAAATCCAGTCTAACATTGAATAATATTTTATATTTGCTGGAGACAGCAACAGCTCTGTTCCTCTTTGATCCCGGTATTACTGTCACCTGATATGCAGAGATTTAGCATGGGTAACTAAAAGTGAGAATCAATGAATTATTTGGTTTGGCACACCAAGGTGAACAAGACCAAGCATGACAAATTGGCTAGGTTCATCTCTTATGCTGATCTATAGTTTGTTTTCATCTTGGTTGACTGAACAAGCCATGTTATCATATCATGCCAAGTCCAAATCAAATAAAGCACATTGTGAATCAATGTTTTGCAAGACACAGCCGTTAACAAAGGGTTAATTTATCCTTGTCTTAATTATACAGCTTTGCTCTTGTTGCTGAACAATTTGGCGAAACCCAAGGAAGATTTAGTAGGTCTTGTTGATATAGTATGCTACTTTCATTCTAAATCAAGCCTATGCTGATCTGCTCCACAGAACTTCCAAAAGCCTCACCAAGAATAAGTATTTGGCTTATTCAGCTCAGCCTGTTTTATTTCTAAATAAATATGAAATTGTCTGTTGCTTAGCTCACTCAGTTCAGCATATTTATTCAGAAATGACTTTGGAATGTGGTTTTGAATTTAGTGTACTGTGTGAACCAAGTCAATTATGTTAATAATCCATGATTAAATAAAACTATGGTTTAGCAGAATGTGTGAACCAGGTCTTTCTGTGGAGGCAAATCTGTGAACATATTGGCTGAAATGCTTGCCTTGCAAACAGGATGAGTCTTGGTTGTTCTTCTCGAGATGGGGGAACCTAATATATATTGGCAAGGAGCTGACAAGTGTCACTAGATGAAGAATATAAGAAGGATGGATCAGCACCTCAAAGAAATCCAGACAAAAAGCACAAATCAGGAATACTAACGCTACCTTCATTGTAAGGTTACAGTAATAGAATCTTCCCAGTCTGAATGGGTATCTCCCTTCCTTTAGTTTTATAGGTAGTCCTCAATTTACGACCACAAGTGAGTCCAACATTCTGTTGCTAAGAAGACAGTTGCTAAGTGAGTGTTGCTCCATTTTACGACTTTTCTTACCATAGTTGCTATGTCAATCACTGCAATTGGTCACGTCATCAAAATTCAGACACTTGGCAACTGACTCATATTTATGATGGTTGCAGCATCCTGGGGTCATGTGTCCTCCTGACAAGGAAAGTCAATGGGGAAGCCAGATCCACTTAACAACCGTGTTACTAACTTAACAACTACAATGATTCACTTAACAACTGTGGCAAGAAAGGTCATACAATGGGGCAAAACTCATTTAACTCTTTCACCTAACATCAATTTTGGGCTCAAATGTGGTCATAAGTCAGGGGCTGCTTGTAGTTTTAACTTTCCTTAGTGGAGATTTCCTGGTCTCATCTACCTGGTTGGGCTGACACTAGACAATATGTTTCTGTCAGTGAAAAATTAGAGCATCTAGTGTGGGAATATGTCGTGTTACAGATATCTTTGATAAGCAACATGCCTACTTAGCTATTAGAGCCTTTGTTCAGTTCCTTGATTTTAATATTCTTAAAAATGTACTTTGTTCCTTTATTATAATTCCTGATTTCTGGAGGGCTTTCTTCCTTGAGGAATATATGCTTTCCTGTGACCAGCTTTATTGTTTTATCTGGGGCATTGTGTTTCATGTTTTCAAGAGCTTCATCAGTGCTGGGAGGGAAGGGGAGAGTGAGTGTACGTATCAGTCAAAATCAGGATTTTAACAGCATGTCAAGATACTTCATTCTGCAATAGAGATCCCCGACCGCCCACAGCTCATTTTTCTGTGCCTCACTAGTTTTACTGGAGTAGCAATCTCCTTCCAACTAAACTGGACATGATTTTCTTGGCAACAAAAAACAAATTGTCTACTTTGGTCTTCTTCTGGTCTGTTTTTGCAACCTCCCAGTCTATACTATAGATCTGGAATTTCTCACCGCATCCCAGACACAGCCAATTTTTAAATCCCCTAAGGTCAGCTTAGAATTCTTTTTTGGATGGTATAATGGAAGAGGCACTGATTGTATTTTTATTCCCTTGGTCACAGCACTCCTCTGGAATGTATTCAAAAGTCTGAAATGTAAACTTGTAGTTCTTTGCAATAAAAACACAGAGCTAGCTATTATTGGCATTCTAACCTGAAAATAATAAAAAGCCAACCATTTTAAGGGGGATTCCAGGAAGACCTCCCCACCTCTAAGGTTTACCTCTTCCAGACTACCCCCTTTCATCAATAAGTAGAAAAGTTTATTGAGATTGGAATAGATAACACAACTCTTGTCTTTTACTGCTTTGTTAAAAAAATGTTGCACACTATTAGAAATTGATCTCCGTCTTTGCCCAGAGAAAGTCTTGTGTCTCTTTCTGCTCTTTGCCTACTGAGAAGCAATTTGTTTGCACTTATGAGCAAAGATAAGATACTAGCTGGGAACTATGAGGATCGTAGAATCAAAGTATCTATGAGCATTAGGTTAAGAAAGGCTATAATGGTCCACTCTGCCTTCTCCATCTCAAACCATGTCTTATAAAGTATGAAAATTTGGGGTTGTGGTTTCCATGGAGATTCTCAGTCATCCAGTTCATGGTTGTCCCAAAGTGCTTTTCCAAAAGACAACTGGACTTTGTTTTTGCTTTATATTCCTTGCAGTCATCTGTCTCCTTTCAGTAGTTTTAAGAAGATTCCACGCTGATATGCACTATTCAGATGTCCCTGAGAACACAGATAAACTTCCAAGTGGCCCCAACGACTCTCAGAAAGAGTGTTAACAGTCAGATGGCTGCAAGGTATATGAATCTTTCCATTCTCCACCATTCAGTCAGAACTGAGGACGCTTCTTGGATGAGAAGCAAAGTGTCTTCAACCCAAAACAAAGTCCAGTTGCCCTTTGAAAAAGCATCTTTGGGGCTGTAGAAATTATTGGGTATAATTCCTATCTTGTATATAGTATGTTTAGGTATTTGTCATGTATGTGTTCACTTTGAGAGAGGGCAACTAAATTTTATTTTGGATGCGTGTTGTTGTGCCCACACTAAAAAAATGTCAGTAAAGGTTATCTTATCTATCTTGAATTGACTATAATTCCTATCTTAAATTGGCTATAATTTGCTATCTTGGATTGATCACAGAAAGGCGATTAGTATTTTCAACTCAGTTGGTAGTCAGAGAAGCTGGTTAATTTCTCCACAGTTTTCAGGTTCCACAGGGAGGCTGTAAATAGCTGGGTAGAAAATTGTCCAATAATAAGACATTCTCATCTATTCCTTAGCCATCTTGAAAAATAAATCTGGTTAGATCCAACCCTGTCCTTATATAGATCTCACAAATACTGTAGTGTTGTTCTTCATCACAGTGATGGTATCGCTACACAGAAACAATCTCAAAACAAATTTCCAAAAGGCTCCATGAAGGAGTCCTTGAGACCTACCATCCTGGAAAAAGTTACAAAGCCATTTCTAAATGGTTCCATAGGATATCAT
This sequence comes from Vipera ursinii, assembly GCF_947247035.1. Taxonomy (NCBI): domain Eukaryota; kingdom Metazoa; phylum Chordata; class Lepidosauria; order Squamata; family Viperidae; genus Vipera; species Vipera ursinii. The sequence goes on from NC_139525.1 coordinate 12,240,913, forward strand.
CCATAGGAAGAAACAAAATCCTGAAACAGAGAAAAATTGAGACATTGAAGTTGTTCCAAAGTTGTAACAAAATCAATGCGTCACCAAGAAAACTCATATTTTACAGAATTTAAGGCAGTTTACCATGGAGAAATGAGCCAGAATTTGAATCCAATTGGAGCAATAAAAGGGACTAAATAACAATGACATTATTGAAGCTAAAGATGTTAAAACCAATATCAGATGACAATTTGGTCTTTTTACACATTTCCTGTTACATTAGTTTAGTTATGAACTAATGAGACAAGCACCAAACTTTGATATCAATCTTCACTTAAATTCCCTTTGGATCTCAACAAAGCTCACAATAAGGTCTGAAAACATTCCATGAGAAAAAACGAGCAAAAATTCAGAAAACCCAAGCATAGACAAATGCTGCTAAGAAGGAAAATAATACCGTCCTACTCTATTCTCATTCCCTTCTGGGAATTTATTGAGATTATTCTGTCTCTTGAAATAATTACTGAACCAAATTTCCTTTCACTGAAGTACCCAAAAATTGAAATTTGCTTTTACAATTTTCTTTTACAGAACTCTAGAACGTCTTGACTATAGAATATGATGGCTGGGGCAGATGGGTTTTGGAATGCAACATGGTCTCTCCTTACGTATTGTGGTTACAAAGTCCAGCCTACGGGGTCCTGTTTTTAATGCTGTTTTTTATTCTTTTCTTTCTCTTTCTCTTTCTCTTTCTCTTTCTTTCTTTCTTTCTTTCTTTCTTTCTTTCTTTCTTTCTTTCTTTCCTTCTCTCTCTCTCTCTCTCTCTCTCTCTTTCTTTCTTTCTTTCTCTTTCCTAGAATCTCAACTTTATTTAACATCCGTTCTATTCAAGAGTGCTATAGAAATGAAAAATCATCGCACTGAATTCTGATGATTCAGCTGGCTTTAAGAAAGGTTTTGCCCAAACATGAAACTAAATATATATGAAGATCAAACCTTGCTGAAGGGGGAATAAAATCCTTCCCTCTGCAATTCTTGCTTCATTAACTTTAAAATCATTTGAGAATGCAAGCCAATTTGGTAAGAACAATCCAGAGTATATTATATATTTTCAGGGCAAAGAAAAAATAGATACAAAACTTTCCCCCCCCCAAAAAAAAAGAATTGAGAATAAGCAGAAAGTTACTCAAGTTTGCACAAGATGTCAGTTTATCAAAACAGTGAAACCCACACAGAATGTGAAGCAATTGAACAATTGTGGGGATAATTCCCTTACTATCCTGAACCACAGTTGAACCATGGTTTATATAACACAGCGATGTGTAAACCATGGAGCTGAGGTGGTGCCGCAGTTAGAATGCAGTATTGCAGGCTAACTCTGCCCACAGTCTGGAGTTCGATCCTGATGGACTCAGTGCGAACAAAATGGTACTGGATGAAATTGTTTTGTCAGTACTCTGGAAGACGGCACAAAATTCCACAACTTCATCTGGCCCTCAAAAGTTTGAGCACCACCAAACTGTAATGTTTACAGTTATAAAAGAAAGTGAATATAAGGAGTTGATGCACTGACTGTATTCAGCTAATTTAATTTTAACTTCATTTACCTGCACAGTAAAGTACACCAGATTTGGCCCTAGCCCCTCCCTCTACTCCCTTGTCTTGGTCCCACCTCTCCTTAATTTTCTACCTAACAGCCCACTTTGGCCCTTGGTCAGAAGGAAAAGAAAAATATGCATCCCTATTTTAAAAATTCAATTATGGGAGACTCGCTTATAATCAAGGCTGGTCTGTTTTAAAGTAACGCTGGTTCGCGAGCGTATTTTGTAATACAATTTTTTTCCATGAGCAAGAATGCAACAATCACATCTATCAGTCTTGCTGAAATTAAACCCAGAAGGCTTTTCAAACTAATGTTGAACAAACACCTTACCTGAATTTATCCTAATAGGTTCCTTAACAAGAGCCTTAATTAGGTAGGACTTTAAAGCATAAGATGTCGTGAGGCTTATTCTTTGAATTAATATGGAGTCTGCAGCTAGTCACAGTAATCACCAATCAGATATAATCCAAAGGAAAACATTCTACAATCTTCCTGTCATGAAAAACTTTTCAGAGCAGAGAGATTGACATTAAATAAGAACCAAGACCATAAAAACAAGAACAACTAAAAGATTTTGTTGGTTGTAACATATATCTGGAAGATCTTGGATTTTATGCATTGGCCCATGTAGGCTGGGAATTTTAGACACCGCAATCCAATTGGATTGGAGATTACTTAATAGTGATAAACAATGTCTTCATATTTATTTATCTGTTGCGTCTCCCTCCTTCAACTGAGTTTGCAAACACCAAAGCATAATCTGGTTTGTTGAATTAATTGTAGAATTTGCACAACATATCAGCCTGTACATTCCTATGTACAAATCATAATGGCTAGATTTGTAGATACATACAAAAGTTATGGCATCTGGCCCTCTCAATTCCTGGCAAATAGACGGGGAAGAAATGGAGGCAGTGACAGATTTTATTTTCCTGGGCTCCAAGATCACCACAGATGGAGACTGCAGCCAAGAAATTAAAAGAGGCTTGCTCCTGGGGAGGAAAGTCATGGCAAATCTAGACAGCACACTAAAAAGCAGAGACGTCAGCCTGCCAACACCCTGCTATGGTCTTCCCAGTTGCAATGTATGGATGTGAAATTTGGACCATAAGAAAGGCCGAGTGCCAAAGAATTGAGGCCTTTGAACTCTGGTGCTGGAGAAGACTCCTGCGAGTCCCTTGGACTGCAAGGCGATCAAACCGGTCAGTCCTAGAGGAGATCAACCCTGACTGCTCTTTAGAAGGCCAGATCCTGAAGCTGAAACTCAAATACTTTGGCCACCTAATGAGAAGGAAGGACTCACTGGAGAAGAGCCTAATGGTGGCAAAGGTTGAGGGCAAGAGAAGAAGGGGACGACAGAGAATGAGGTGGCTGGATGGAGTCACTGAAGCAGGAGGCGTCAGCCTAAAGGGACTCCAGAAGATGGTAGAGGACAGGAAGGCCTGGAGGAACGTTGTCCATGGGGTTGCAATGGGTTGGACATGACTTCGCAACTAACAACAACAACATAAAAGTTAACAAAGCACATAAACATAGTCCTTGACTTATAACCACAACTGGGGCCCCAATTTTCGCTGGTAAGGTAGGGAGTTGTTAAATGAGTTTTGCCCCATTTTACAATCTTTTTTTTTGCCACAGTAGTTAAGCAGGTCACTGCCGTTGTTAGCGACTGCAAATGAAAATCTGTGGTCCTTAAATGAATTTGGCTTCCCCCATTGACTTTGCTTGTTGGACGCTGGTTGAGAAGGTTGCAAATGTTGATCCCATGACCCCAGGATAGTGCAACTGTTAAAATTACATGCCAGTTGCAAAAAGGAGCTGAATTTTGATCACATGACCATGGGGACGCTTCAACAATTGTAAGTGTGAATGAATACTGGTGATAAATGTCTATGGAGCTTTTCAGTCATCCAGGTCATTGTTATCCCAAAGATGCTTTTTCAGGAGGCAACTGGACTTTCTTGATTTTCTTTGACGTTTCGCTTCTCATCCAAGAAGCTTCTTCAGCTCTGACTGGAGGGTAGGGAACGGAAGGATGAGAAATGAAACATCTTCAAAGAAAAACAAAAACAAGAAAGTCCAGTTGCGTCCGAAAAAGCACCTTTTGGATACTGGTCACAAGGGGTGTTTTTTTGGTGCCTGTGTAACTTCAAACAGTCACTAAATGAATGGCCGTAAGTTGAGGACTACCTGTTTTGGGTTAGAGCAAAGGGAAATTCCGGCCATACCTTCCTTTTCTTTTTTTTCTTTTTCTTTTTTTATTGAAAAGTTTTACAATACAATTTTAAATACGAAAAAACCCCTCCTCCTCCTCCCCCCTCCCTCCCCTCCCCTCCCCCCCTCCCCGACTTCCCAGAGCTGAATACAGGGTATAATAATTCAAATAAGCATAGTCTAAAATATGCTAACAACAATCATAAAACATTAAATTCTATCACACTTTAATAAATAAATTAAAAAATAAATAAACTCTCCATAATCAAAATATTAATAAAATAACTACGAACTAATTATACGTCATAAAAAATCCGCTACTTATTCAAATGCTAAATGATACTTTTTAGTCCCATATTTATTCTGAATATACCTTCCTTTTCTAACTTGTCTCTTCCAGCCCTATTATAATTCCTCTTCAGCTCCTGTTTCTAACTGTTGTTCTCAACTTCTAAGTCCCTTTAACTCCAACTTGCCACCTCCATCAAGATTTCTTACTACCAGTCCCTTCTCCATTCATTTGCTCCATTTGTTGTTGTTAGTTGCGAAGTTGTGTCCGACCCATCGTGACCCTATGGACAATGTTCCTCCAGGCCTTCCTGTCTTCTACCATCTTCTGGAGTCCATCTAAGCTCACACCTACGGCTTCAATGACTCCATCCAGCCACCTCATTCTCTGTCGTCCCCTTCTTCTCTTGCCCTCAATCTTTCCCAGCATTAGGCTCTTCTCCAGTGAGTCCTTCCTTCTCATTAGGTGGCCAAAGTATTTGAGTTTTAGCTTCAGGATCTTTTGCTCTATTATTCATCCATTAATTGGGGTGTGGTGACCTCTTGGAGACTGCATCATCTCTTCACATCTCTTAGCCATGCTGAGCAAACGGCAAGAGACCAGCAAGATCTTCATGTGCTCTTCAGCTATTTATTTCTCACCTGGCCTGCTAAATGAGTTTCCTATGTCTCTCTCTGTTTGAGAGACAAAAGAATCTCTCACTGTGTCTCAGACATACTGGAGATGGCAATAAGCTTTTCTGTCTTTAATTAATTTTTTAATTTAATTTAATTTTAATTTAATAACATTTATATACCGCCCTTCTCCCTGAGGACTCAGGGCGGTTCACAGGGCAGAATAAAATAGCCAATACAAACATTAAAATACATTTTCTTTACATCCTGTATTTGTAAAGAAAACCAGCTTTAGTTCCAAATACAATGGACGTCTGCCTGCATTTCTTGATAACTGGACTAAGCCCGTTTTCTGCCTCCCAGACAAATCGCATCATGAACTCTTTTTAAATGGAACAGTCTGCTACAGTTAATATAGGCGGTCCTCAACTTAAAACAGTAAATTGTTTAGTGACCATTCAAAGTCACATAGGCACTGGAAAAAGTGACATGACTATTGCTCATGCTTATGACTGTTGCAGCACACCCGCGGTCAGGGGATCAAAATTCAGTTGCAATGTCCCAGGGGTCATGTGATGCCCTTTTGTGACCTTCTGACAAGCAAAGTCAATGGGGCGGCCATTGTTATGTTCCTAACGTAACAAGTTTAGCAATTCACTTAACAACTGCAGCAAGAAAAGTCCTAGAATGGGGCAAATGAGACAAAACAAATGTCTCACTTAGCAACAGAACTATTAGGCTCAATTATGGTCGTACGTCGAGGACTGCCTGTATTTTCTTTCACACACTGCTCATGGACAGGTTGTCAACATCCAGCTCAAGAATCCAAATAAAACTCCAGGTTCATTCACATTCTTAAAATCTTACTGTTTATTGAATACACAGCTTGGTTATGTCAAAGCAAAACTAACTGTGAGGTTCCCACACCAGTTCATAGGCCCAAACAATAGTTTTCCCAGGCAAACCCCCAACATCTTACATAATCTATATCAACATGTCCACTTTGTTATGGGAACCGCCCGCTTCAAATCGACACCTGTTCTGGTGTCCTTGTCAAGGCTTCAGGCTCCCATGGTCTGCAGCTGAATTAAAGAAGTTTTGTTTCTCCATCTACCCACTTGAAAGTAACACCTCCTCCCTCCCTTAATCAAGTTTCATCTTTGACACAGGGGCTCATCTTCTCACTGGGGTCTTTGCTTGAATTCAAGTCTCCAACAGCACTAAGTACCCTCTAAGTAACTCAGAAGGAGGGTGAGAAGCAAGCATTATTCCCAGCCACGTCTTAGAAAACCTGCATTACTATGGCTTATTTTTTTTCATTATTTTTAACCAGTTAATCTTGTCCAACTCTTAATGACTTTATAGGCAAGTGCTCTCCATGCTATTTTTATGGTTTTTTAAAAAACTTTTGCATAATACACTAAAATTTAAACTCTGGCAAAACAACGGAATTGCAACGGTTGCATAAGGTGCTTTTACCCCTCCAACCCACAAAGCCATAATATGAGTAAAGTTAAGGCGATCAGTTCCCACAATGTGCTGAAGCACAAAATACCTCCCATCGCATTTTAGCCTCAGGTAATGCAAATATAGCCGATACTTTAAGTCCACCCGGACATACGTTTCCAGCCAGGATTTATACTGTTGCAGGTTTCCACATGAAAAGGAAAACAAAGCAACAAAGAACCCCCTCTGTTATAGTGTTCCTGTTTTTAAGTTTATGCCAAAGACACACATAATAACGTTTGCCTTTATAAATGCAGACAATTTGAGTTTCATGGCTTTTTAGCAACTTTCGCAAACTCCTAAAATGCTATTGGTGGGAAGGGAAATGTTTTCGATTTATTGCTTCAATCTGCACAGCAACCCATTCTGTTCTTCGTTCTTATTCCTTAGAGTTTGATTTTGAAATTATATGGAATTGCTCCCCCCCTGCCCGCCCGCCCGTAAGTAGAAGTGGTGGGATTTCCCAGGAATTCCTCTGGCCCCTTAAACAAGAGTATATAAAATATTTATGTAAGATTTTTATGTAGCAAATATAACATTAGTTGGTCATAAATGTCCTACAAATGTGGGCATTTTTAGCACATTAGCTCTTGTTCCTCTATTTTCATTGTCTTGTCAACTAATAATAAATAGAAGTAGACATAGTGAGAGAGACAGAGACATTATTAAAAAACCTTGTTGACATGACCCTTAATGGGGTGAAACGGTGCAATATAGGGCAACAGTTTGAACCAAGGTACCTCAAATGGGCTAACCTACAGAATGTGTTCAAAATGTGGGACCCAGGATGCCTGAGGGAGTGAAATTTGGGGAAGCAGTGGCAGATTCAGTGCTACTGGCTGCTGTTGCATTGCTGGGATGCTGCTGTGGTCACATGATCCTCATTTACAATGTTCCATGACAGTTTCCCAGCCAGTCTCACAATAACTTTTTTCCTCTTCCACCCAGCAGCAGCTACTTACTTGCCTGCTGGAAAGAAGGGAGTCAGGGAGGATTTCTGCTACCCCCTGACAGCTTCCCACAAGGACACTCAATGGGGAAGGCTGCAGGAAGTCAGAAGTCACTTCTGCTCCCACTGCTTTTTTGCCCAACCTTGCCCAACCCTGAACTGTTGTAAGTTGAGGACTACCGGTACGTCATCACTTTTTTCCTTTCTTTTTTTTGGTCATCAAGTTTTTGACACCTTGCTAGGCGACTGGTGGTACTTGGATGTTGCCATATCCTAAAAGTGGTACAATGGGTGAAAAGGTTGAAAAGCCCTGGTCTAGTTAAGTCTAAGGATCAGTGTTCCAGTCTTTCACATGGGGGGGGGATGTTATTGACAATACTCCAGGATTAACAGCAGAATAGTTACTGAAGGAACCATGAGACCTATTCACAGCCAGTTTTTCCTAAGCCATAGCTACATAGACCATTGAGCCGACATTTTTCAGAAGCGATATTGCTAAAAATACTTCTGACTTATTCCTTCCAGAGAAATAAATGCCATTCTGTAGAATTTTCCACATGGTTTGTTTTCCTGGTTTTTCTTTCAACATCTGGCAGGTCATTCTCTTCTTCATATTCCACAATGTCCCAGAACAATGTTGCAAAAGGATAGAAGATGCAGTGGTCTACACTGCCTGGTTTCTCTCTCATGGAAGAGGAAAAAAATTGGGGAGAAACCTGTATCCCTGTGATGGGCAGCCATTCCCCCCAATTCCTATGTAAGAATTCCAGGGTCTGTTTGGAAAGTATTGAACAAATATTTGCGACTATAGGAGAAGAATATGCAGAACCTGGGGGCGGAGTGAAATGGGGGATCAGCCTAGAATCCCTCCATAGCCACAAGAGAATTAGGTCCAGCCCTTCTTGAGTGCTGTTGACCCTTATTTAATTGTAACCAGTTATTGACCATTAATTGAGAAGATTCCCCTGCATAGGTTGTTTAGCAATAGATCATTTTAATGGAACCTTCACATGCTGGTCTTTCACGCCTGACAACTACCCAGAAATTGGGTGAAAAATCAGAGAAGCCATTTTACATACAAACCCACCAAGGTATATTTTTATCCCCACAAGTGGATACAGTAAGTCAGAAACACAAGCTTCTTGCATATAAATAACAAGTACAACTCTCTTTCATGACACTCATGTAGAAAATTGCAGAGGCTTACATTTATGCCCTGCTCCATTTCTTAATGAGGAGGAATCTTGTACCGTAAACATCGTTTCACCGCAATATCTTCTCTATTCTGCAAGGATGGTGATATATCTGTCACCATCCTTGAAGAATAGAAAAGATATTGTGGTGTGTGTGTGTGTGTGTGTATGTATGTGTATACATACAGTATATATATATTTATATGTGTGTGTGTATGCATGCATGCATGTATATGTATATGTATGTATGCATGTATATGTATGTGTATGTATGTGTATATGTTTATATATGTGTGTGTATGTGTGTATATGTATGTATGCATATATATGTATGTGTATTTATGTGTATATTTATATATGTGTGTGTGTGTGTGTGTGTATACACACAGACACACAGACACACAGACACACACACACACACACAGACACACACACACACAGACACACACACATGCACTGCTGTTTCCATTCAGGTAAGCCCCCACCCCAGGGAGTCTGAACTCAAAGATGAAGTAGTCAGAGCTAGGCACAAATACTGATTTTATTAT